>NW_017731470.1:2503803-2522529 GCF_001890085.2 Hipposideros armiger
TCATTTAAGTGGATCATACAATATTTGTCACTTTGTATCTGGCTTATTTCACTTAGCATAATGTTTGCAAGGTTCATCCATGTTAGTAGCATGTGTCAGACCTCCATCATATGTATGCACCACATTTTGTTTAGCCATTCATCTGTTGATGGACACTGGTTGTCTCCATCTTCTGGCTATCGTGAGTAATGCTTCAATAAACATTTGCATATAAGTAGCTGTTCAAATCCCTGCTTTCAATTTTTCGAGGTGTATGTCTAAGAATGTAAGGATGGGATCATATGGTAATTCTATGTTTAGCTTTGTGAGGACTATTATTACTTTTAGAAAAGTATGTGATTATGAGTTACTGCACTAATTGTTCTACATGCATTATTACATCTAGTTCTAGCAAATTTGTTCATTCTTACTTAGTCATTTATTTAGCAAATATTTTTAAGGGCCTACTATATGCCAGGCACTGTTCTAGACACTAGGGATTCTCTAGAGAGCAAAACTAATGAAGTCCCACCCTCTGATAGATCTTACATAATGGTAGATAATAGTAGTGATGGCAGATAATAAGCAAATATGTATTACTCTAATGCTGGGTGGAATAAATGTCATTGAGACAATGAAAAAAAAATTCAGAGTGAGGAGGAAGAATATTGCAGGGGCAGCAGTAGGTTGGGGGATGCTATTTTAGATGGAATGGAAAGAAAGGTCTCTGAAATGTTGACATTTGAGCAGAAACCTGAAAGAATGGAGAGAAAGTCATCCAGAGATCTGGGGAGATCATTCTGGGGAGCAGCAAAAACAAACGCAGAGGCTCTGCAGGCCGGTCCAGGTTTGGTGAGATCAAGGAACGCAGTTAGCCTGGCTGCAGGGAGTGGCAGCTGAGAGGAGGGGAAAGTTGGTTTGTTTTTTTTTTTTTTATTGAGATGGGAAGCCGTTGGAGAGTTTGAGCAGGAGATAGACACAGTTGATTATTCTGCCTATTTCTAAGTAAAGCAGCTGAGACTTAGAGGGTTTAAGTGATTTTACCAAGGTAGCTGGTGAATAACAAGGTTTGCCCGGGTAGATTCACTCCGGAGCACATGCTCTTCCCCACCAGGCTGGGCGTGTGCCTAGCCCTGACGATGTTCCTTGCGGGCTGTTGTTGCTTTATGGAAATGTCCTAAAGGAGGCTTGGACCTGTACCACTGGGATTGGCCCGTCGCTGTGCATAGGCCGGGCGTACTAAGTGCACTTGTTTGCAGCCCCTAAGGCAGTGGTTCTCAACCTTCCTAATGCCATGACCCCTTAATACAGTTCCTCATGTTGTGGTCACCCCCAACCATAAAATTATTTTCGTTGCTACTCTATAACTGTAATTTTGCTACTGTTTTGAATTGTAATGTAAATATCTTTTTGTTTTCCGATGGTCATAGGCGACCCCTGTGAGAGGGCCCTTTGACTCCCAAAGGGGTCGCGACCCACAGATTGAGAACCGCTGCCCTAAGGACTCTTGGTTCTCTCCCTTAGGCATGATGCAGTCGCCCGGATTTGATGGGAACAGCTGCCTCAGCCTGCACATGCTCATGAACGCAGACAGCCTGTACACGGCTGCGCACTGCGCTCTTCTCCTCAACCTGAAGCTCTCCCATGGCGATTACTATCGGAAACGGCCCGCCCTGGCCCCTGGCATGCTGGTGAGTGTGCGCTTTGCACTTGGACCCCTGAGCACAAGCGGTGGCCTCTGGGCTGGGAAGCTGAGTGTCTGTGCCCTGAGGGATGAGTGTGTTCTGTTCCACACTGCTCTGGAATGGGCAATGCCTGTGGGGCTGTGGTGAGTGGAAGGAGAGGCGATGTGATTGGCACAGCGTTATGAGCCACAGAGTCATCCAGCTTGCTCCACAGAGTGCAGGAACCCCAAGTGCCTGGAAGTGGCAGCCTGACGGCCCAGTAATTTCACATGTGTAAGATACCATCAAAAACACGTGATCAGCAGGTCAAGTAACATCGGATGATGTGCACCGGACTGGTCCCCTTTGGTGAAAACGAAGGCATTTTTTAAAAAATAATTGGGGAATTGGGGGAGGAGAACAGTGTTGGGGAATTGGGGAGGGGGACCAGCCAAGTTGTTGTTTCTCAATTTTAGTTGTGGAGGGCGCCAGTCGTCATCTGGCTTCCCATTGGCAGCTTGTGGCCTCTAAGCTCAAGGTGCTGTGTTACAATCTTAGTTGTGGGTGGTCATAGCCACCATCCCATGCAGGAGTCAAACCAGCAGCCTTGTTGTTAAGAGCACATGCTCTATCCACTGAGCCATCCAGACAGCAGCCCAGCTCAAGGTGCAGAGTTCAGTCTTAGTTGTGGGCCGGGGTAGCCCACCATTGAACAGGCAGTCTTGTTATTAGGAGCAGTGCTCTCACCAACTGAACCATCCTGCCACCTGTTGGCAGCTCAGTGGCATCTCAGCTCAGATGTGGGAATCAAACTGGTGGCCCTGTTGCTCAGAGCTCACGCTCTTAAGCTAACTCTTAACCAAGTGAGCCACTCAGCCAGCCCTGAAGGCATCTTTTACAAAACCTCTTGATTATCTTCCAAAATCTTCCTAGACCTACTCGTGACCCAGAGCTAAGCTTACTCATTTGTCAATACTGAAGCACCTCCGGGGAAGTGTGGGATGAGTGTTGGTGCGTATCCTGTGGTCGGCTCCCCTGCCTGATCAAGCCACTCCACAGTATACCATCATGTCAGTCTGTGAGCTGCGTGGAGGGAATCAGCAACCCTTTGTTTGCTTGGTAAAGTGTAAATTCCCAAGTGTCAGTGGTGGCCTCATGAGTGTAATCATGTATCTCTTGAAACATGTTCTTTCCGGGAGTGGATTCCATCTCTGCAGCTGCTAGGCAGTGAGGTGCCCTGTTCAATATTTCTGTATAGTTTCTAATCCTCCCACATACCAAAGAGTAAAAATATAAAATGCAGTATCCCTAATCCTTCAACAGGGTTCTTAAAAAGATACCACAAATGAAAGGAGCTTTGAGAAGTTTCCCCTTCTCTTGCCAGCCCCTTTCCTCCCATCAACAACGTTTCGCTTTTCCTATAAGCCTGTGCGAAGGGAAGAGGCAGCGGAGGAGTGTAGGAGCCTGCATGTTTGCAGGGATTCAGAAATTGGTCACCTTGTCATGTGATCTTCTCTGTAGAAAGAGTTCATGAAGCAGGTGCAGACCAGTGGGGTGCTGATGGTGTTCTCCCAGGCCTGGATCGAGGAACTCTACCATCAGGTGCTTGACAGAAACATGCTCGGAGAAACTGGCTACTGGGGCAGCCCCGAGGACAACAGCCTCCCCCTTATCACCATGCTGACAGGTCAGTAGCTCCTTACATGGCTCCGTGGCACTTGTTGGGGTGGGAGGGCTCACACTTCAAATCCCCTTTTGGTGAAGCAACGGTGTTTGAAGCAGACCATGAAATGGCACCCACAGTGCTTCCCTGGCAGTTGGTGACACTTTGAGAAAAGTGTCATGAATTCACTTTGCAGGCATTTTCTGTCCTTTTTCCACATGGGACCCTGCAGAGCTCATGGCGCCCCATTAGATTAGGAATTACTTAGCACCTGTGTCTGTTGGTGGAAAACTATAGGCCTCTCCTGGGAGATTAAGTACTTTCTGGGCACAAAGCCCAGAATTATTCCTAGAAGCTCTCATGTACTAATAGATAACTATTATCTGCATTATGCGATCTGGGAATTTGCCAGTAATGTAAAATGATTGGTTTTAAACTTGGCTCCGTTCCCATTTCTTGTCCATATCAGAGGTCTTCCCTTCCCTTCTCAGCTATGCCAGATTTAAAAACAATGCCCAATAGCTGTCCAGCATCTTTGTTTTCCATGTCCAGAGTTTTAAAAATCCTCTTTCACTGTTAGAAATTTCACATGAGCGCACAGAGAGCATTATGGGATGTGGTCAGGAAGAAATTTTTGTTGTTGTTGTTATCAAAAGCACCATTTGTGGCTTTGCATGGCTTAACTGTGATGTCAGGTAAAGATCAGGGAGTGCTCCAAAGTTTCGTCTGGTCAGCAGCAGCCTTAATAAATTAGATCTCCAGGCTCACCTTGTACTTGATCTGAGTGATCCTCTCATGGTTCCAGCTGACAGAATATGTACAGCATGGTCCTACATCGGATGCCTCCCCTGCCCTCCCTGTAGTGCCACATGTCCTCACACAGCTAAACATGCATCTGTACCGGGCAAGGCACACTGGTAGGAACAGGACTGGGTTGGGCAGGACAGTCCAGCTAGGAGGCAGGATCTGTTGTCCAAAGGGTGTGTTATGTTGCCTGTGGTTGGTATTGGATGCTCTGCCCACAGTGGCAGAGTGGACTACTGGCAGTTGGAACTCAACAATGAGGCATGTGGGTAAGGTGTTATTTAGGAGTCAGGCAGGGAGTGAAGACACACAGTGAGGTCTTTCCACAGCAGGCAGAGCCCTGGTCATTGTCTGGCATTTGGAGTCTGTATTCTAGAACTAGGATGGAATTTGGGGGAAGCAAGGCTCGGTTCCTAAACCTCAGGGATCAGGATCATTGGATAAGAGACCAATTCGTATTTTATTAATTGTGATAACATTTACATCCATTTGAAAAGTGGGAATTCATCAATGTGTGAGACATTTATTCAGTCTATTTATAAGCAGTGCTTGGTTTCCATCTGTCTTCATGAACTCCCTTCAGGGTTTGAAGGTGCTGCCCAAAGCTTAGAAGTTTCTTGGAATTTGAGTGAGGATCCTAAACATGCCAAGTTTAATTTCCAAATACCATAGTTTCTGCCAAAATTAATCTCTTAACCTAAACCTTAATAAAAGGAGTCATTCAGCAGATGTAAAAATGAACAAATAACAAGCTATTCACAGTATCCATATTCATCAGTCATCACTGTTAATCAGCCAATTAATAGAACAGTAACTCATTGCTACGTCCATAGGAAAGCTATCCAACTTTAGATTAATGAGAGAAAAACAGGCTTTTCATAAGAATTCAACAAAATTAAGCTCTCTGATTAATTTTTGTAGCAAATTTAAGGTATGAAGTGACAAGAGAATTTGAGCAGTAATTAACCTAGAGCTTGGAAACTTTCATCTGATCTTTTCATTATGTGCCAGGAAAAGCTATAGCAGCAATCTGATCATCAGCACTATATTAACCATGGCCTTTCCTGATGTCATGTCAAGGTGTTCTATAGAATAGTGCAATCTTAGTGCTTACATAAGTTTTGTGTTACTTGAATTCATCAGTCCTTTACCTACACGTTGGCAACATTATAACTTTGATAAATGGCAATTTCTGATGAAAGTCATTAGACCATTTGACTATCGTCAAATTAATTTCAGTGATACTGGTCTGTTCTCACTTTAGTAGCCATATAGATTTCTCCTCGCTTTTTTCCTCTGGTTTTATTGAGCTATAATTGACATATGACATGTATTCACCCAAGCTGTATAACATAATGATTCAATACATGTATATATTGCAAAATGATCACCACAATAATTTTAGTGAACATTAATCAACTCACATAGTTACAACTGTTTCTTTCTTGTGATGAGAACTTTTAAGATCTACCATGTTAGCAACTTTCAAAGAAATGTGTTGCCAGAAGTCTCTAGGATTCTTGGAGTTGCTATATGAATAAACAGTACAATGAAATAATTTTCAAAAACCATGCAAAGAAGTCTCATCCTATTGGAGTGAAACTCTAAAGTCAAGGAATAAACTTATGCTACCCTCTGTCCCCATTCCCTCTCTGTGATGCATTGAGCTATGTTATTTGCATTCAAGTTCATATGCTTGAACTCCGTGGTCACGTCTCCAATGGTTACTTCCTTTATACTGAGGAATTTGGGGCCCAGAGGATGGAGTACCTCACTCAAGGCTATACGAGGGTACAGAATTCAGAGCCAAGGTTGAAGCCCAGTATTCTCAACCCCGAGCCAGCATGTTAGGGAGTGGTCTGTTGAGCTAATTTTGTACATGAGAGTTTGTTTGAACAAAAATTTAAACAAGGTAAATTCAGATCCCATACTGAGCTAGTTCGGTGTCATGGAAAGAGACTTCGGTGGGAATCAGAAGACATGACTATTGAGTCTAATTCCTTCTTTTACCAGCTTGATGGCTTTGGACAATTTAACTACTTTGAGTATTTATTTCCTCCTCTGTGAAGTAGGAATAATAATTCCTACTCTATCTACTTGGAGTTGTTGGGAAGATTTAATAAAAAAATAAATGTTACGTAAAAGCACTCTGAAAATTGTAAAGTATTATTATGAAGGTATTATTATTGTACTTTGGAACCAGGTTATATGATTATCTTACCAAAGAGGCTTATTCTCTTCTTAATTCTTATGAGGAAGCTCTGAAAGACAAATCCATGTTAAGGTATCTTGTACATATAAAATTTGGGAATAATGCCACTATTTTGAATAAAAGGAGTATTCAAAGATCATAATATTCTAAAACAATAGATTTTCTAACAACAGAGATAGTAGAGTTTATCTTTATTTTTTCAAATAAAAAATATATAGCCTAACAGAAGAATGCTCTAGCAAGGAAAAGAAAAATAAAACTGGGCTCAATGAATAAAACAAAAATTTTAATATTCTGATAAAAGGTTGCTACATACTTGTTACAATGGATATTTGTTGGGGGAAAAAAATGAACATTGTGGTGGCCGTTTGTTTTGGGTGGGACTGTTCTCATCAAGGAAAACCTTGCTCTTTTTTTTTCTTAACAGATATCGATGGCTTGGAGAGCAGTGCAATTGGGGGCCAGCTAATGGCCTCCGCTTCTACAGAGTCTCCTTTCACCCAGGGGAGGAGAATCGATGACTCCACAGTGGCAGGTAAGAGTCTTGCGCTTATGAATATGCATGCACTGCATATGGTACTAGCAGTTAAACCATTATGGAAGTTTTCGGTGCTGACATAAATGAATTAAGGTTTTGCCTTTGCAGAAGAAGTGCCTGATGGAAGTGACTGAGCATCCGCCAGCTGATGATGCAACCTTCATTATTTATAAAGCACAAAGTGAAATCCATTAAATTATATTTCCCATGCTAGAATTGCATACAACTCAATGTTGCTAATTTGATGGTCAAAGAATCCCATGCCATTCATTGCCAGGTTGTTTCTGTCTCCGGAAAGTAACCCAGGCTCCTTCACATTCTAGGTGTGGCATTTGCTCGCTATATTCTGGTTGGCTGCTGGAAGAACCTGATCGATACTTTATCAACCCCCCTGACTGGCCGAATGGCGGGGAGCTCCAAAGGGCTGGCCTTCATTCTAGGAGCTGAAGGCATCAAAGAGCAGAACCAAAAAGAACGGGATGCCATCTGCATGAGCCTCGATGGGCTGCGCAAAGCAGCACGGCTGAGCTGTGCTCTAGGTACTGGCAGGAGGAGGATTTATGACTTGTGGCCTGAGGGATGTTCCCACGAAACACATCGAGAATGGCCCTCTTGGGAAGTGTTTTAGAAGGGGCTCTTCCCAGTGGATGGTTAGAGACCGAAGGGGTAACTGTTTGTTTCCTCTAAAGGAGTCGCGGCTAACTGCGCCTCGGCCCTTGCCCAAATGGCCGCTGCCTCCTGTGTCCAGGAAGAGAAAGAGGACAAGGAAGTCCAAGAGCCCAGCGATGCCATAGCACAAGGTAACAGCCGAAGGGCCAGACTCCACCTGGGGTCTTATGTGCAGTGTGCACAGACCTGTGCACACCTGCACAAGCAAGCACAGACACTCGTCTCCATGCCATGTGCGATGCATGGCATATGTTTACCACTGATTGTGAGGTCTTGGGACTGTTTTACATAGAACGCCAGAGATCCACCTGGCTGAGCTAGTCACACCTCTGTCATCATGTCCCCCTGGGTTTGGCACATCCCAGAGTACACATTTGAGGACCCTTCATACTGAGGAGAGCAGAACAGCCAGTTTTCTGAAAGGGAAAATGAAACAGATGGAGGAAATCATTGAGAGGAGGCTCACGGAGACGTCGCTCTTGTCAGAGAAAAACCTGACTTCCGTGATCTCAGGAAAGAGTTAAGTTTTTAACTTGCTAAAATCAGTTAGTCAATGAAGCGGATGATTAAGTATAAAGAAAGAGAGTGGCCTTCCTAATAACAATGGAGGGTAAATGGTAAGCAAAAAACAGAAGGAAAAATGGGACGCTTGGTCCGATTTATACCAATACTATGTATCAGGTAGACAAGATAGCTAGCTGACCATTGGCACATTTTTAAAAAACTAAGAAAAACAGGCTCAGCCACTATTCCTGAAACTTGAGTAATATATACAGAGACCCATTGGGAAGCTGAGCAGCAGTCACAGGTCGCAGTGCCAATTGAAAAAAGGCTATCGCAATTTAACTTAATATGTACAACCATAAATTATATAAAAATCCTTACATTCAAACTTCTCTTAAAACTATAAAACCAAAACTAGTATTCAAATTATGTACAAATAAAAAGAAATCAATATCACATCCATGAGACACATGGTAATTTGCCAAAAGTCAATTTGCCCTTTACAGCAGGAATACAGTTCAGCTTCTTCTGAAGTGAGTGTGCCATCCTTCGCATCACTCAGTTGTCCCGCCAGACCCACCTCCCAATTACTTGACACCTTTTTTGCAGAGGATGTTGTCATTTGGCCTTGCCTTGGCGTTTTTGCATACTTGACATCTTAAGTCACCTTCTACATTCTTTCTCATTGGTCATCTATAATAAAAAAATTATTTGAAGATCACAGACATAAAGTTAAACACAGGGAGTGACATGATATGGTAATTTTCAGTTATAAAGCAGTCATCATGGCACTCAGAGTGTAATGCATATGTTGTTTTAGGTGATCAGCATCCTGAATGCATAACATTAAATAAATCTCAGAGAGAACTTGCGGAACATCAGGCATTCTTCCATCTTATCATTTTGAGTGTACAAGGATAGGGGAGGGTCTGGGCACAGATTGCTTTAGTTGGCATCAGCACATGAAGCCCATCCCCACTGCACTGCCTGACTCAGGGGTGGGCCTGGAGGAACTGCACCCACCAGCTCAGGTCCCATCCAACTTCTGAAGCCACAAGCTGGAGTAACCATTGTCAGGGGTCTGTGGACTGGGGAGTTTGCACGATGGACCACAGGGACTTGCCATTGAGGAACTTGTTGCCAGTGATGTCTGCTGTTCCCTTTTCCCTTGCATGACAGCACTTTTTTCCCTTTCCTTCTTTTTTCTCCCTCTCCTTCTGTCTCCCTCACTTAGACTGTTATTTTAATGACTGTCTTTCTGGAACAGTGAAACTAAAAGTGGAGCAGAAACTGGAGCAGATCGGGAAGCTGCAGGGGGTGTGGCTGCACACAGCCCACGTCTTGTGCATGGACGCCATTCTCAGTGTAGGCCTGGAGATGGGGAGCCACAACCCGGACTGCTGGCCCCACGTGTTCAGGTGCATGACGGGATCCCCACCCCCATATAGCACCCACCCTACCATGGGAGCCTAGGGGTGGTGGAAGGGGTAGTTTCCAGGGTTTGCCAGCACTTAAATAGATGATGATAATTCACAGAGTTTGGATGAACCCAAAATGAGAGATTAAAAAGAGAAAAAGGAATAGGGGCCCAACTGAACGTATGTTTTAGAGAACAGAGTGACAGAATTTGATTTAGGGAATTATGAATAGATTATTGACATTATCTATGAGAGACAGATGTATTACTCAAAGGAAGAAAAACCAGTTTCTTAAATAGTGGCTGGTGAAACCATGTGAGTTAAGTGAATACTACGCAGATCTGAAGTCTTATCATGTCAGCATATAACACTGCTGTATGCTCGTTAATGCCTTCTTCATTTAAAGAAGGATTTTGGATAGCTTATGTGGACACATAAAGTACGAGATGCCTACTTTTACTTTAGACAAAGGAAAATAGAATAGTCATTGTGCCAGAGACATACCAAAATTTAGCTCTAAGTTTTTATAGCATCAAAGTGAAAAGAACCCCCCAGTCAGTTACACAGTTCACAGCACCTGTAAAATGAAAACAGCGAGAGCTCTGCCGTCCTCTAACGACTAAGATGAAAAGCACGCCTCCACAGGCATCAGCGTTCAGGCAGACCTGGGACAGTGGGAGGGGCCCTGCCTACCCAGGGCAGGCACATCGAGTGCTGGACTATTTCTTAACCTCTCCTCAGCACAGGCCGCCGGCCGCCTCTCCCCGAGCTCAGCCCCCGCTGAGCAGCGGGGGAGCAGTCAGGAGCGGGATGATGCCCCCACAGCAGGTCTCAGGCACCCGGAGCTCACGCAGGGCACTGGCCATGTCTGGGTTCAGTTCAATGTCCTAAAAGCCAATACAGCAATTCGTTTGTCAACTTTCAAAGAGAGAAGCATTCAGATCATTCGAGGGTTGAAAGGCCATCTTGAGAGGAACATGAAAAGCAGCCAGGATGAGAAAGCCTGGAGCACAGTGCCGGCTGGTACCCTCTTCATTGTTCTCACAAGCAAACGAGGGAGAAAGAAAATGACCTAAAACGAATCCAACAAATTTATATGGAAGCAATCAATTGTCTGATTGTAGAACATCAGAGTGGGTTATCCAGAACAGTCTCTACTAGTAACTGGACTTATTCTGGGATGAGGGGCCTCTTATGAACCACCTTGTCCCGGGTTCTATTGGGAAGAAACAGTGGAAGTTGGCAGTTGTACCACACGTTGTGAGTCTTCTCTGTTTACCAAGCGGGACATGGCTGGACAGAACCTCTAAGCGAGGGCCCATTGTAGCCACAGGGCCTGTCAGCCATATGTCACTCATTCTAGGGTCCCAAAGTAAGGAACTATGTCCTTAGTCCTAATCAGAGTACCAGAGAGAGGGGAAGAGGGCCCCTTGGGAAAACACACTCAAACAGCCAAAGTCCAGAAATCCAGAAAGCTGGACAAGGCAGAACTGATGAACAGAGCTTTGTTACCCACCTTTCTCCCATACAGGGTAGGAGAATTTGAGGAATCCTTACCTCACTTCCAGAATGTCTGATCCTCTCAAAAATATAGTCGGGGGTGTGGGGGGAAGAGGTGGAGAGATGGGGAGAGAGAGAAAGTGCTATCATCAGAGGAAGGAGAAAAATTTGGGAGGACTATCACATGATGAATTTCCTTTCTATGTTACAGTGGGATTTACAGAGCTGGTGTGGCTGAGTGACCGCTTTTAATGGCCGCTTGTCTGTGACTCTCTCTAGGGTATGTGAATACGTGGGCACGTTGGAGCACACGCACTTCAGCGACGGCACCTCTCAGCCCCCCTTGACCATCAGCCAGCCCCAGAAGGCATCCGGAGGCTCTGGGCTTCTTGGGGACCTGGAGTGTGAGGGCTCGCCCCAGGAGCAGAGACTGGAGCAGGAGAGCTCCCTGAGCACAGCCCCAGTCATCCAGCCCCTCTCCATCCAAGAGCTGGTCAGGGAAGGTAGCCGAGGCCGGGCCTCCGACTTCCGCGGCGGCAGCCTCATGACGGGGAGCAGTGCCGCCAAGGCTGTGCTCACACTCTCCACCCTGGCCGACAGGTGTGTGCCCACCCATCCTCACCACACCCCGGAAGGGCTGCTCACCACGGAGTGCCCGTCACCTGTTGCAACATCCCAGCCACCTCTTCTGGTCTCAGATTATGCCCAGGAAAACTTGATTTGCGAGCCAGTCATTTAAACCTCTTTTAATGATTTTCAAACATACTTCTGTCTCCTGCCACACCCCACACTTAGAATGAACTTTTGTCTAATGATTAGACTGGAGGCTCTGGCGGCAGCTGCCCTGACTCTGTGACTCCAAACAATGTCACCTCCCTGGGCCCTGATTTCTTCATTGTCAAATCGGGTCATGAAGTAGCTCTCTCACAGGGGAGCAGTGAAGTGAAATTAATCAGTACACTTGACGCACTGAGGCCAGAGGTTGGCAAATAGTACAAATTCGCTCTTTTATGATAATTAATAGTTTTAAATCCCACACCCAGGAGTGTGATATATTATTGAGTGATGCCCAACAACCATGTTAGTGTATAAGAGAGAAAAATCAATAATAACTCCAACTGTTTGGTGACACTTCTTGATGTTGAAAGTGCTTGTGTCATCAGTCACATGTCACCACCTCACTTCACCCTCCACACTTGGTCATTGTGTCCCAAGCTACCCAGCACAGGCACAGGGAAGTTTATATGGAGAGGACAGACAGCGAAGCGGGGGAGAAGTGGGGAGCCCACTCACTGGCTGGGGCTCAGAAGACCCGGGTTCTTTCCTGGCTTTGACACCAACCAACTGCAAAGTCGTGTGTATATTAAATAGTTGCACAGAGACTCACTTTCTTCATCTCCTAACTCGCACAACATGCACATGTTCTCACTCAGTACAAGAACGTCTTTCTCCTGTTTGCCCAGCAGGGTGGCTGTGAAAGTGTTTTGGAATCTGGATTCAGGTGTCAGGTGGGATATAATATTCACCACCATTTTCTCACTAAGAAAGAGGGACAAGATATGGTTCATGGGATCCAGAAACCAAATGGTGTTAAACTCGTAATTACAAAACAGCAAGAAAAATGTGTTTGTTACAATAATTTGTGAATGATTAATTCACTGGTTCCCATCTTTTGTGTCTCATATTACCCCTTCCAAAGGGACTTGTTAATGCATTTTCTGTTAGGGGCACTCTCTCTTACCCAGCACGTGGCACTCCATGGGGCTGCTTGCCCTCCTGGTGTCACCATAGGTTTGGAGGGCAGGCATCGGATGACCCAAGCTCAGTAGGAGCACCTCACTCCTCCTGTGGTCACTTAAACCGATATTTAACCCCAACATTCCAAATTCCAGTAAGCCTGTGAGCCGCCTCTAAGCCCTGCTACCTCTGGTCACCTCCTTCTCCCTAACTTCCTCTAGAAATGTCTGTGCCCAGCTGAATCGAAAACAAAAGAACCTGCAAAGTCCATTATGTTACGGAATAGTCATTATTCCAGTAGCTACTGGAGCACCCCATGTGTTGGGCTCTGTATATGAGTTGGAGGGGATAAGAAGGCCAGTCCCCATCCTCAGGGGCTCGTGCAGGTTGGGGTGTACTCTGCTTTTGTATCTTCAGAGCCACACCTGGCATTAGATCCATCAATTGTAGCCCAACAAAAGCCTTATTTACTGGGTTTTTTGTTAATACAGCTTATGAGGTTGAAGCCAATTCTAAGGATTGCATTCCCAGTTATTCAGTTTCTGGGAGTGATGCTTTGCCATCTTCCAGCTTCTTGCTAAACATTTTATGAGTTCCTGCCCTGGTTGAGCTAGGCCCTGGGGATACAAAGAATTTTTTTTTTTTAAATGTGGCCTGTGCCCTTCAGATTAAACTCTAGGTGTTAGAGCGTACTTGTGCCCAGTAATAATATAATACACTTCTTTACAGCGTTCACACAACATTTCCATTAATCACATCTAACAGAAGTACTGTGATCATTCTGCCATAAAGACTTCGCTGAATTGTTTCTAAGTAACACATCTTTTTGTTTTGCCCAGGCTCTTTGAAGATGCTACAGATAAGTTGAACCTAATGTCTTTGGGAGGTTTCCTTTATCAACTGAAGAAAGCATCGCAGTCCCAGCTTTTCCATTCTGTTACGGACACAGTTGATTACTCTCTGGCAATGCCAGGTAATTCTTTCCCTGAAGAAACTGTGCCATGAGGTTAGCAGGAAACAGCCCAGGTCCCTGATACCACCAGCCTGTCTAAAGACTTGAACCCACATTCCCTTCACACATGGTCACCCTGGCTAAATTCAACAGCAGATGTGTCTGTCATCTAGTTTTGAGGCATAATGTGGGTGGGGGGGATGGGGGAGCAGGTAGGGGAAGGAGTGATATTCTTTGCGAATATAAATGCTGGGGCTGCCACTCTTGCAGGTATTACTGCTGGAGCTGGGTTAGGTTGTTCTGTTTTGTGCTTGTGATATAGAAATTATCTGCACTACTCAGGGTGCAGATAACTTCTCCTAAGGGTGGGAACCCTTCTCCACATCACAAAGCACAGCCCTCACCTCAGTCCAGTCAATTTGCAGAAGCAGCAACCAATTCCAAATGGGACTGCTGGGTGACAGGCTGCTTACAAATACAACTGTCCATCAGCAGCTGCGGTTGTTGTGCAGAACCAGTGCGTACCTTGTCCCGATGAGTTCAGGCAGGTGCAGAGCCACGTGCTGGGGACGCCCCATGGTGGCAGGTTGGACTGCACAAGCTCTTTAGGGATCTGAAGTTCTAAGTGTAATGTATTTGGACTTTTGATCCTTACTGCAGAGTCTAATTTGAGAATCACCATCTTTTCCCCATTAGTGTTTAATAGACTTTAAAACCTTAGCTGCATATAGCCAACCTTCCAGACTCATCACACTTACAGAGCATCTATGAGCCCAGAGGCAGCCTTCAAAGTCTTTTGCATTGGAGAAATCAGCGTACTCTGAACTTACAAAAATCAATGCATTAAGAAAATGAATAAAATGCACCTAAGCCACAAAAAAAAAAAGAAAAAAAGGAATGAGCGGGGTCCGGGAAAGGCAGTCGGGCCAGGAGGAGGCAATCGGCTTTGAAATCAGTCAGACATGAGGCAAAATGCTGCCTTCCCCACTTACCAGCTGCGCTGTCTTAGGCAAGTCAGTTTATCTTCCACCATTCAGTTTTCTAATCTGTAAAATGGCAATAATTACATTTACTTCTTAAGGCGTGCTTTAAAAATTAAAATGGTTGAAGATGCAAAGAACCAACACGATGTCTAAGGCAGAGTAAACATTCAGTCAATGTCAATGATTATTATTATGGTTATTTTGAAGCTTATTTGATATGGAATGACTAATTATAAAGCATTTGGGCTGGAAGAGCCTGACAATGACCAGCCTGTCTTAAGCAGTAAAGGAGACGCAACAGGACATGAGCAGGAAGGTGGTGGGGAAGACGAAGGTGACAGTGATAAAGAAGCAGCAAGAGATCAGAGCAAGCAAGGACTGTACTGAAGCAAAACAGAGCAGGTCATACAGCATGTTATTGGGTAGCAAAAGGGCTTGGCTGGCTTGGCAGGGGATTCAGAGGTGCCACTAAGCATTGGCAAAGCGGGTAATGGCTGTGAAGGATGGCAGAAATGACAAGTCGTGACAACAGCTAAGAGTGGGGATCAGGTAGCATGTGCCTGTGTTAAGCCATTTGTGACCATTACCACGTTTAACCTTGTAGTAACTTTAAGAAATAGGTCCTACTATCCCCATTTTCACAATGAGAATCTGTGGATTAGAGCGGTAAATCTTGGGTCCAACGTAGCCCAACTACTAAATGGCAGAGCCAGGATTTGAGCCCAAGCAGCCCGACTCCCCAGGCCTCCTATTTAACCCCTATATCATTCCATCTTATGGACAAGCATTGTTCACACTCGTCATGGCAGGCCCTGGGGATGAGGTGAGCAGGAGACCTGGGCCCAGGCCTTGCTGAGTGAAGCATTGAGCCTCTCCTGAACCCAGGCCCGTCTCCTCCCTTGGTTAGCATTCGCCAAATAACCCTGCTGGTCCAAGTACAGTTCTTTGAATTTCATCCTCTCTCTGTGCTTGAACAGGTCAAACTCTTTCTGAGTTTGGGCCTTATGGCTTCTATGGCCTTCCCTTCTTGTAGGAGAAGTTAAATCCACCCATGACCGAAAAAGTGCCCTCCACCTATTCCGCCTCGGGGATGCCATGCTGAGGATCGTGCGGAGCAAGTCGCGGCCCCTGCTCCACGTGATGCGCTGCTGGAGCCTCGTGGCCCCGCACCTGGTGGAGGTGAGCACCTGGAAAGTGGGACGCTCAGGGACCTTGTGTAGCAGAGCCAGCACAGGGTCTCTAGTCTGTGTGGGGACAAAGAGCCCTGTGGCCACAGTGCAATGAGGAGGTACCCATCACCTGATCACAAGCATCATTGTTCTCTAATTACACCTCACGGCATCTAAAGAATCACCCCCAAAGGGCAGTGCCACCCTGACCCTCTTTCTTTACAATTTGGCTCTGTGCCTTACATAGCCAGTTTTCCATTCTTTATGATCTAGTATCAACCTGAGCCTGGAGCCCCATTTTTATACATGACTATAACAATGCCTTTTGTTCCTTCCTATCTCTCTTTTCTAATAGCTAAATATACTCAGGGCAGCACCCTACAGGTAGGAGAATCATGTGTCCTGGTTTTCCCAAAAAAATTAATGCTAAGACCCCTTTCACTCTCCAAAAGAAAGCAGTTTATATGAGAAATTATATGGTAACTCTCCATCTCAGCATCTCAATTAATGATGACTGGCTCCTTCTAATTTGTTGGGGAAATTATCTCCCTGTTTTGTAGTGATTACTATCCTTAATAGCCCTTGAATGCTTATCTAGTAGAGATACATCATAAAGGATTTTTTTGGACCTTAATTCATTTTAACCCGAGCACATTCTAGTAAGAAAAGGGGTAGAAAATAATAACTTAGTTATGGAGAAATAGTATATGAGTTATCTGTTACACTACAATAAACCAGCCTCAAAACCTAGTGACTTAAAACAACAACCAGTTATTTAACTCATTGATTTCCTGGGTCAGAAATTTGAGCCGTGCTCCGCTGGGCAGTTCTGGTCTGAGCCAGACTTGGCCGATCTCACCTGGCCTTGCGTGTTACCTGTAGTCAGCTGGTGCTAAGACTGGGGCCAGCTGCTTCGTGATGGCCTTGACTGAGAAGGCTAGACAAATGGGCTCTCTCATCCTCCAGCCGACTAGCCCTGGCTCATTCACACAGCATTCTTAGAATTGCCAAGGAAAGCAAGAACAACTCCAAGTCTTAACAATTTTCCAATTTTCTGCTTGTATAACATTTGCTGTTAGCCAGAGCAAGTCAAAGGTCCAAGCCCAGGGTCAGGGTGGGAGAAGATGACTAAAGGGCATGGATGCAAGGAGCTGTGAACCAATTAAAGCTTTATCAGTGCAGCTGGCCCACCTCACTGAGGAACAAATGACTCTTCTGATCTCTATCTATTTGGGGCACAGCTAAGAATGAGACCACGGCAGTTCTGGTATCTTTAGAGTCAGCACATTCTATACTACCTGAGAAAACTGTCACATTACAGAAAAAAAAATTGCTAGAAACATTTTATTTTTTAGAAACATTAAAGTGAAATTAAAGTTGTGTTTGATCAGTTGGTTAAATTACTTAAAATGCAATTTAGTGTGCTGTACATCTATACATATCCCTTGAAATTTTTTACTTTAACAGAATTGCTGCGTCCACCTCCCTCCAACGAGGTGGGTTAGGAAAACCTTCAGAAACCAGAGTCTTACTTGCCTGAAGTCCTGATGGTATTGTACTCTCTCATTAATTTTGCAGGCTGCCTGCCATAAGGAAAGACACGTGTCTCAGAAAGCTGTTTCCTTCATCCATGATATACTGACAGAGGTTCTCACTGACTGGAATGAGCCACCACATTTTCACTTTAATGAAGCACTGTTCCGACCTTTTGAGCGCATTATGCAACTGGAGTTGTGTGATGAAGATGTCCAAGACCAGGTCAGTGTGTCACGATAATCAGCATCCTCATTATCATGGCAAGCTCTTATTGAATGCCCTGCCAGGCATTGTCCTATGACCTTTGCATATTTCATCTTTACAATAATACTATGTGGAATCTATGACACAGAAGGTTAAGCTATTTAGCTAAGAGTACTTGATCAGTGCTTGGTGGAACTTGGATTTGAGCCTAGGCAATCGGCCTGTACTCTTGTACCCAGCCTATATTCTTAACCACCATCATACCCTCCACTGGGAGGCAAATGGTAAAGAAACTCACTGGAGACTTTGTAAGTAGCATGATGGTGGTTTAGGAATACAGATCCTCTCTCTGAAATCTACTAAAAGTGTTAAAGATTTTAAAATTCCTTTTCAATATATTGACACTCTGGCAAGAATGTAAGGAATACTAAGATGCCAAACACTAAGTAACAATGGGGAGCCACAGAAGTAGGTAGAGCTCTGAGACATTTTTTTTTTTTTCTGTGAGAGAATTTGTCATCAGGTGAAGTTGAGTTCTGCTATCACATTCTTCAGGTCACAAGAACAGGAGACAAATCTCAGTATAAACTTTATAAACCTGGTGTATACTCAGGCCAAGGTTGAATTAGAAAAGAACCCAAGTACCACCCTCCCTGAGGATACTATCAGCCTGTTTCTAACTCTGGCTCTTAGTGGAGATGAAAAGTAACCCTCCAGGATTAAAACTACAAGATAGCCCTTCTGTGGGGTCAGTGGATGAAATTGTACCACCTTGGTGGTTTGAGAAACCACACAGGCACCATAGGAAGCAACAAAATTCACTCTGGAGGAACTCATTTCAACTCAGTCCACCAAAATATCCTACAAATAAAGTGCCAAGGTATGTGAGTCCGCAGTGTTTAAGAACATGTCACAAAACACAAGGAAATGAGGCAATAGTCAGAGGGAGCTACTGAAACAAGACGGCACAATCAGACCTAGAAATAATTGATTGAAATATTGGTATCTTTCATGCAAAATATCAAATAATAATTTTTAGTGAAACAAAAGAAAGGAATGAAAATGAATTAATACCTAAAGGCTAGGTTGAGGTATTCCAATAATAGTGAACTAAGTAATTAGATCAGCTTCCCACAGGGAACAACTAGAAAACATTGGATTAAAAGAAATGTTTTTGGGCCGGCCGAGTGGCGC
>NW_017731470.1:2528829-2532150 GCF_001890085.2 Hipposideros armiger
GGATGGAGGCCCTTGTTCAGTGCCCTGGAAACAGTGCACAGCGGAAACAAGTCTGAGGTGAAGGAGTACCTAGTCAGTGATTACTCCATGGGTAAGATTGTGTGTTGGTATTATATCCTGAAACTTTACTATTCGTTTTCACAGTGTTTTGGTAGAGTCTTTTAAGCTTTTCTATGCATGAGAACATGTCATTTGCAGGCAGAGACAATTTTACTTCTTCCTTTCCAATTTGGATGCCCTGTACTGCTTTTTCTTGCTTAATGGCTCTGGAGAAGAACTGCAAAGGAGTGGTGATAGTGGGAAGGATTTGCGGCTGATTCTTGCTGTAGAGCATTAGTTCTTTATGCCAAGTTTCATGCGATCAAAAGAAATTGAACCGTAGGGAAGGAAGGCTGACATCTAGCCATGTTTTATCGGCAGGAAATAATCTGGTGTAGCAGGGACACAAGTTCTGTGTTCTGTCAGCAGGCCGAGAGTCCTGACCATTATCAGGCCCTATTCTTATTGATAGATTGGACAAAAGGCTGAGGGACTTCTGTTGTTTCACTTACACACACGTATATTGAGTTTATTCCCAAAGCCAAAAAGAAGGATGTCATTCACTTGCTAGTAAGAAGCAGAAAGCTATCATAACACAGAGGACTCCAAATAAGGAGACCGGGTCTGGCTGGAAATGGATGGGTGCCCATAAAGCATGCCCAGTAATACCAGGGGTGTCATGTCAGGGATCCCCAAGACCACCCCTACATTTAGAGACCCACCAGAAGGACACATGGGACTCAGCATGTAGTTGTGCTAAGATTTATTACGTGGCTCACAGCTAAGATTTATTATGGCGACATAGTAAGGACAAGCCAGATTATATGGGGGAAAAAACAGACAGAGTCTGTAGGAAACCCTGTGCACATTTCCTTGTGTTCTCACCCTCCCAAGATGGGTCCCACAGAGCCCACTCTTCCCCAGCAGTGAAAATGCAGCCACATGTGTATGATGTTTCATGTTTCTGCCCAGTGAAGTGCATTTAGAGACCCAGCTGAGGGCTTGTTAATGTAGGTACCCTCTGCCTAGCACATACCAAAATTCTAGACTCGCTGAAGGAAAAGCAGGCGTTCTGAATAAACCATTGCTTGCACAAACAGTGTAGTACAGTGAACCGCATTATCAGTAAACTGTTTCCTGGGGATATTCTGAGGGCCGACTTCTCAGATGCCAGCCAAGGGCCAGCCTTACCAACAGGCCTTGTGAAGGATAACAGTCGTCAGCCTTTTATGTTAATTCTTTTCTGCATAGGTATGAATGAATTCGTATATGCCATGAGGGATTTGTCTAAACCTTCCCTTCCCTGTAACGATGTGTGCAGGAGAATTCCAGAGGCCCACGTGTTTCCCTGCCCTGTAGACCTACACATTGCCTTCGCCCAGCACTGTGCAGCCACCTCTGCCCGGCTCTCTCTACTGAGCTCTTTTCTTAGTCTCCCTGCAGCTCCCCCTGCAGGCAAAGCTGAGAAGTACAGCATTGGAGCCAAGGCAGTTGCACATCGCAAAAGGCCTTGGCTTTTCTCCAGCAAATTTTTTCCAAGGCCCCGTGGAAAGCACTGGAAATATGGGCAACCTGAAGCGTAGAGACTTAACTTTCTTAAACATCTACTACCTTTCTCCCTCAGGAAAAGGCCAAGCTCCAGTGTTTGATGTTTTTGAAGCCTTTCTCAATACTGACAACATTCAGGTCTTTGCGAATGCAGCCACTAGTTACATCATGTGCCTTATGAAGTTTGTCAAAGGACTAGGTAAGCGGANAAAAAAAAAAAAGAAATGTTTTTCAGGATGGCTCAGCTAAAAAACAACAACAAAAAAATAGAAATGTTTTTAATTGCTGGAAGGCATGGAAATACTACTAAAAAGTTAATAACTTTTGAGGCCATGGTCTAGGACATAAAGAATAACCAGGTGCTGTGCCTGGTATTTGGGGCTGTTTTTCCTAAAATAGAATCTACTGATTTCAGAAGAGGAACCTGAAAGACTAAGAAAATAAGAAAAATTGGAGTCTGGGGGCCTGCCAATCTGGTAACGTCCTGACAATTTGAGTTAAAATCATGAAGAGAATAGGACATCCTAGGAGGAAGGGTGAACCTTAAATAGACTAGTCCTAACAGAAAATAATCTCCAACTTCAAATAATTCCAATCTCTAATTTGATATTACAGGAAATGACATCATCCCAAGCTTCAAATTAGTTCTTATTTGCAGTTACAATGTCTGCATTCAATCTAAAATAATCAGGCTCATTAAGAAATAACATGTCATTGAAAAGAAAAACAATAAAAATAGACACACACACAGAGATATCAAAGGTATCACAGACAGGCTTTAAAATAACTATACTTAAATGTGTTCAGAAAGATTTAGGATAAAGGGGACATTGGCTATGGTGGCATGAAGAAGTAAGTGAATCCTCACAAGAATCAAGTATAAAACAGGACTAAATTGTCAAAAGCAATTTTCAGGGCTCTGGAAATTGACCAAAGGCAGACCAGAAATTGAGTAGCATTTATGGTTAAAAACAGTTCTTGCCAGAATTTTGTAAGGACAGTGGGCGTCTGTAGCCTTCTTGCTGAAGACTGCACCTATCACCCTTACTCCTAAGCTGTTGGCAAGAATAGAGCGTGGGCTGACTTGGAAAATCATTAGCTTTTCTGCTATAAGGGACAGACTTGGTTTGAAGAAGAGGAAAAAAGATCATTGATTTGTCAACTAAAAGTGGTGAACTCATTAGGAAATGAATGGGAGAATCATGTAACTTAGCTAGCCTGAGGTTCTAGTGAGCAGTGAACCAGTAAGAAACGTAGCATGAGGCCCTGGAAACCGGAGATTCATAGAACTAGGTAAGTTCCTCATACATCTGGGTGATTGAAACACGGGCATATGCAGGACAGACCATACAGATCCCATCAGAAAGTAAAAGACCAGAGAGGTTAAGAATTGACTGAACTTTGAATATTCTCCCCAGCCTATACACACAGACTGGTCGGCAGAGGGTGGAAGCCTTAAAAGCTCCAAACCCTGCCTACATCATCAGCTACCCACTAACCTGTGTGACATGGGGCCAAACACTGGGAAGTCAGGCTAAAATATAAAACGAAAGAAACTGAGCAGAAACATTGTTGCTTCACACTATGGGAAGAGAAATATGAGGTAGGACAATTAAGTTCTTGAACTCATCCTAGAACAAGTGCTACATACCTCACTGCTGAATATCACTATGGTCACCTTCGAAGTACTCCCCTTGGGAAGCTATGCACTGACACTAGCACCTAGTCCACCCT
>NW_017731470.1:2536895-2538548 GCF_001890085.2 Hipposideros armiger
GTTTGAGATTTTATCGTAGGGAGGGAGTTGGGGCCTGAAAATAGAGATGCAGGATTATCAGTGTACACATGGAGGATATTTAAAATAGACAGATCCTATTTTCTTTTCTGTGAATTATAAGGTATAATTATTTGCATGGGGCTTGGGTCCGTGGGAACGTGAGCTGCCATGATAGTCAGGCTGGCTGTGTACGGCCCTTGGCTCTAGGGGGCGCCATTTGCATAGATGTGTAATAGCAGCCTCAGTTAAAAAAAAACAACAACAACAAAGAACTTTGGAACACTTGCTGGGATCAGCAGGTCAGGAAATGAATTTATTTTGAATTCCCACTTGGCTGTTTGAAAATGAATTTGACCTGGTCTGTATTCTTATACTGCAAGGTGTGTTAATCTAAACCAGGAGTTGGCAAACTCTGGCCCACAGGCCAAATCCGATCACTGATGGTTTTTATACATACAGTTTTATTGGAACACAACCATGGTCATTTGTCTATGGCTGATTTCGTGCTCCAGTGACAGCGTTGAGAAGTTGCAAAAAAGACAGTATGACCTGCAAGGCCTAAAGTATTTACTGCCTGGCTCTGTACAAAAAAATGCCAATTCCTGATCTAAAACATAAGAAATGTTTATCTTTTTTATTTTTTAAAGCAAAACATGCCTCTTTGTCTGCTTCTGGATTGTAATTAAGGCCTAGTAATTATGTCTGTTTACCCACAGGGGAGGGTGCTAGTTGCTACAATTATAGACAATTAGAAACAATTACAGTACTGTGGAATGATTTTATTAAAAGTATAGAAGTAGGCTCCTTATATGAAAATAAAAATGATAATTCTCAACTACTGTTTACCTATAGAAAATCTAAACACCCTCTACAGATCTGTTAAATCTCTAGATCAGTGNGGTTAGCAACATCATTGCACAAAGTTTGCAAACTTAATTGTCAGACCTCATAGTTCACAATGTATGTCCAAGCAACTTAGTTTAAAAAAATGAAAGAAAGCTCAGAAAATAAGAATCCAGCATTACTACAATTTATTATCTAAAATGTCAAATTTTCAGCAAAAAAAAAAAAATTCACACATGGCAAAGAAACAAGAAAGAGTGACACATACTTTGGGAAAAAACAATAAATAGAAACTGACTTAGAGTGATTCCCCGATGTTGGATTTGGGAGACAGAGATTTAAAGTAGCTATTATAAATATGGTCAGATAACTAAAGGAAAATATTATGACAGTGACTCAAAACTGAGAATCTAAATAAAAAAATGGAAAATATGAAAAAATGCAAATTCTAGAGTTGAAAAAGACAATAACTGAAATGAAAAAATCTACTATATGGGCTTACCAGCAAGATTTAAGATGGCAGAAGAATGGCGAAATTGGAAATAGATTAATAGAAATTATTTACTCTGAAGATCAAAGAGTTTTAGGTTCAATCAAAAAGAAATAAAGCCGGGCCGGACGAGTGGCTCAGTTGGTTAAGAGCTCGCTCAAGGGTTTGAGCTCTGAGCAACAGCGGTTCGAGGCCTGGACCGAGCCGAGCAGCCGCTGAGCTGCCAACAGGTGGCAGGATGGCTCAGCTAAAAAACAAAAAGAAATAAAGCCTTAGAGACCTGTGGGACAATGTCAATTAAACATGTAATGGGAGTCCAG
>NW_017731470.1:2540404-2541383 GCF_001890085.2 Hipposideros armiger
CTGATTATTTGCTACAACAGCTCACAGAATTCAGGGAAACACTTACTTTACCAGTTTATGATAATAAAGAATATAATAAAGGATACAGATGAACAACCAGACAGAGAGATACACAGGCGGAGATCCAGAAGGGTCCCAAGCGCAGGAACGTCTGTCCCCATGGAGTTGGGATGTGCCACCCTACTGGCATATAGATGTGTTAACCAACTCAGAAGTTCTCTGAACCCTGTCATTTTGGGATTTTTGTGGAGACTTCATCATGTAGGCATGATAGATCGTTAATTCAGTTTCCAGCCTCTCTCCCCTTCCTGGAGAGTGGGGGAGGGGCTTAAACGGCCAAGCTTCTAATCATAGCTTGGTGTTTCTGGTGACCACCTTCTATCCAGGAGCCCACCAGGGGATGCTTCATTAGAACAAAAGACTCACCTGTCACTCAGGAAATTCCAAGGAATTTAAGATCAGAAACTGGGGTTGAAGGCCAAATATCAGCTGTTCCTAGTAGTGTTCTTATCACTTTGGAAATTACAAGGGTTTTAGGAACTAGGGACAGAGAGGTGTGTGTGTGTGTGTGTGTGTGTGTGTGTGTGTGTGTGTGTGTGTGTACACATACATACATACATATACACACATATACATATATTCTATTGTTTCACAGACCTATACTTCATTTAAGAACCATTATTATTTGTATTCTGTTGTTCAGTGAAGACTGGAGTGCCTACTACGTGGCCATGGCAGCCTATACTATGGGGATGTAAAGATAAAATGTGCTTCCTGCCTAGAAGAAGCTCACAGCCTCTTCTGGGAAACAGTCATATAAATCAATAATTACAGTTCAGTAAGACAAATACTTTCATAGAGGCTAGTTTAAAAAAAAAAAAAGTCATGTAAGCTGAAATGAACAGACAGTTGGGAAGAGAAACTGCGGATGGCTCCCGGTTCCCAAGTTTCTTACCCAGAATTGGGATATTGAAAAGGA
>NW_017731470.1:2545188-2547463 GCF_001890085.2 Hipposideros armiger
CTTTCCATCTAAGAATAAGCAGGCATTTTACAGAATTAATTATATGCCACTACTTATAAATCTGTTTTATTGGTCAGTACCATTTTCTGCTTTCACACTGAGTGCGATTAAGCATGTGAAGAGAATTTAACCCAATAATTCTATGCCTAGAAATCAATTATCAAAGAAAATTAACAGTAAGGAAGACCAAAAAATGTATAAATAATGTTTGCTGAAGCATCTTGAATACCAGAAAAATTAGGAACACCCTAAATGGGTTAAGTAAATTATGGTAAAAGTATATAAATATTCTGTACACATTAAAATGAGTATTTGTGAGACGTATTTAATGACATGAATAATTGTTTATAAGGCATTATGTTAAAATATATAGTATGGAGTACAACTCAACTTTATGAAATTTTATACATTTAAAAACACACACATATATTCAAAAAGCACTAGAAGGAAATACATCAAAATATAAATTTTTTTCTTTGCACTCTCATGTGTATTCTGTGTTTGTTATAAAAAGGATGCCTTGCTTTTGTAATCAGAATTTTAAAAATTCATCAACTTTTTCACAAAGATTTTCATAATGGCATTGTCTATAAAGGAAAATATAGAAACACTTTAAATGTCCATCAGTAAGGGAATAGAAAAGTAAACTGTTGTGCGTATATACTACAGAATAGCATGTGGCAATAAAAATGAGGAATATCTGACTTTGCTGACACAGAATAATCTCTAGCATACATTGTTAAGGGTAAGAAACTCAATATGTACACCAAGGTTTACATTATTCCACTTATATACAAATAATAAAAAACAAAACTATATTTCTCTGTTTCATATAAATACATGTACATTTTAAGGGTACTTTCTCCATTTCCTATAAATATATGTACTTACATTTTAAGGGTATTTTCTGATATGCATATAGGTATTTGTTTACATCTGGGGACTAAGTAGCTGATTAAGTGACATTTAAACTTTATCAGTATTATTTGGATTTTTATGAGTTTACTCATGATTATTTACATAAGTAAAATCATACAGAAACAAAAGAGAAAAATGCCATCAAAGAACTATATTCCCCAATCAGCGGTCAATCCTTTTTCTTTGCACCCTCTCAGAGAACAAGGAGCTCCTTTAAAAGAGGTCGGTAATGCCAAGAGATGGCGAAGAGCTTCCCTTTTATTACAGGAGAGTTGCTGACACCACAATTCTGGTGCTGACTTTTCTTTTTCAGGACCAGGGTTTGGCATCTATGCAGTTGTTCATCTTCTCCTTCCTGTGATGTCCCTTTGGCTCCGTCGTAGCCATAAAGACCATTCTTACTGGGATNGTTATGAGGAAGAACTATGGGAAAGAATAAATACTTAATGTAGAAGTTTCATTTTAATGATTAGATAAGAATAATTTTTACTTAGCATCTTATGCCTCCAACACAGACAATTATAAGCAGAAGCTAATGTTGCTTATCTATAACACAGTCTTTAAAATAGCTGTAAACAGTTTGTATATGTAACAGTGAGCATTCCCTTCCCATTTGTGCAAATCATTACTCCTGGTTTTTGTTTCCAGGTCTGATAGAAGTCTGGATAATCCTGCTGGAGCAGCTCACAGCAGCTGTGTCCAACTGTCCACGTCAGCACCAACCCCCTACCTTGGATTTACTCTTTGAGCTACTGAGAGATGTCACCAATACACCTGGTAACTATTTCTACATCTATCTTTTGGGGGAGTTGTTACACATAACTTTTTTTCAGGAGGGTATTTCTGTGAGTGCCTACCTGTTTCACTGCAGTAACCCTAGACGGTATAATAAGTGCTCAATAAGTATGTGTTGGAAGGCTATGGTGCAGTGATGTTTAACATATGTCCTATTATTGTTTATGGGTCTTCCCACCAGTCCATTTACAAATAATGTGTGATGGCCAGTTAGTTGGATGTGTTGAAGCCCCACAGCAATCAGACCAAGGCTGTGGTATCAGTGTCTCCGTGAGCCAGTTGGCTTTGCCCTGTCCCATAATTGCAACCTTCCACTTCAGCCAGATCTTACATGCTTTTGACCCCCGAGCTGTCAGTTGGGCTCACTGTGTCTACCACTGCCATAAATAAACCACTCAAACATATGTATATGCAGTATTAAGACAGCAACATCTTGATTGTATAAAGGTCATAGGTGATTAGATTTGTAAAAGATATTTAGTGATCACTAGTACCCTGATAGTACAGAAAAAGAATGGCCCTTAGGAATTTATTTCTTGTTCTGAATTCATCAAGGTTAGCA
>NW_017731470.1:2549272-2550412 GCF_001890085.2 Hipposideros armiger
CTGAGTATTTCCTTAGTAGGCAGCATCATTGTCTGAAAGTGCTTAGTAAGCAACCAATGCAAGTATCGGTGCATGATTTTTGTCCTAGGAATTACTAAAATAGAATTACATGGTCAAGGCCAGTCTTTTAATAGTAGATTGTCAGAAAGAAAATTGGTACCCATGTGTCCTGTACAAAATTTTCAAACAGAATGCTTAAAATACATGTGACTAAAAGTAAAATACCTAAGAAGGTCTAGATATTTGTGCATTAGCAGAGGGGAAGCAAGTTCAAGTACATAATAAAAAGAATTATCCCTGTAGCCTACGAGTGATGCAGAGGGTGTACCCTATTGTCCTGCTTCATCCAAGGAGGCTACATGGAGGAGGCGAGGTTTTAGAAAAGGTGGAAATTATGGGCAAGAAGTTGCCTAACAGGTTATGGGTGAAGAGAAGGCTCTTAATATAGGTGGCAGTTTGAAAAAGATTTGAAAGTGTGGGATGGACAGAACGTTGAAGCTGGCAGATGGACTTGGAGCTAGAGGAAGGGGAGACATGTCAGCTGTGGTATCGGTGGAGCAACATTTGTGAAATATAGATTCTTGCTCATGATTCTTGCCATGGGAAGATCTGAACATGTGAGAGCAGAAGAAATATTGCTGCTAGCTCTAGATGTTACAAAGAAACAGAAAAGGCAGGCAGAAGTATAAAGGAAGAGGTGTGAGGTAAGAGGCTCCCTTGTTGGAGGGTTTAGATAAACTAATGAGAACCAGACCCCAAGGGAAAGTCGAAAAGAGATAAGAAATGTGCTTCTATTAAGCTTATTAAGGAAAATGTGCCCTGCCAAACAAAAAAACAAAAAAACAAAATGAGAAAGAAAAGTGGGTGTTTCTACATGTAGGCGATAACTGTATCCCCAGGGGTAGTTGTTCTTTACCAGGTCATTGCTTTACACAGCATGGGACCCTGGAGGATTCTACTGAAAATTGGTTCCTTGGCATCACAAGGAGTTTGAGGAAAAGAATACTGATGTATTCCTTGAGCTGGGCAAACAGAATGTGATTGTTCAAAGTGTTAACTCTCTTAGTGTGTGGGTAGAGTACAGACTGAAGCCAGACTGAAAGTTTCAAGAAGTAGTAGGACAAGAGATGTTTTGTTTTC
>NW_017731470.1:2552032-2577122 GCF_001890085.2 Hipposideros armiger
GCTGTGTTTCTCTCTAGGATCTGTTGGGCTGCTTCCACAGCAGCACCGAGGGCTTCAGTGGGGAAGGCTGCCAGGTGAGGGTGGCGGCCCCCTCCTCCTCCCCCAGTGCCGAGGCCGAGTACTGGCGCATCCGAGCCATGGCTCAGCAGGTAAGGGCTGGGGCTTTGGATCCCAGAGGCTCTAGAAGCTTGACATACTGCTGGGACCCCCCTGAAGGTCTTATATCACCAAACTGCCTAGCAAAGTGTAGAGTAGCATGGACCCATGAGTAGTCCTGACAGCAGATATCCTAATTAACTGCTTACTCTTGTGTGGTATACAATATGATACCAAACAGATGTCACAGTCTGAGATCTTTTACAAACATAGCACCCTCTTTGTTTACTTTTAATTAATAATAAACATCAGCACCTGCTCTTTGGAATGTAATGAACGGTCACATGGCAGAAGTAGGGGGGTTATTAGTGTCAGTCGCTAACATTTACCGTTCTTCTGTTCCCGGGCTTTGCCTCTGTAACACACACATATTAATTCATTTAATTCTCTCAACATACCAGGTAAGAAACCATTATTAACCTCATTTTATAGGTGAAAAAATGAGTAGAGAGAGTAAGCCCTTTGCCATGGCCATCCAGCCTCATCGCTGTGGAATCAGGTCAGAGATGGTGGAGCTCTGAACTGTACCTTTGTGCACCCATGCAGGTGTTTATGTTGGATACCCAGTGCTCACCAAAGACTCCAAACAACTTCGATCACGCTCAGTCCTGTCAGCTCATTATTGAGCTGCCTCCTGATGAGAAGCCAAACGGACACACCAAGAAAAGGTAAGCAGCTATGCCTAAAAGTGTAGAGAGCTCATAAAGAGGAAAGTTCGTTTATTCCCAATTCTTGGTCATGGTAATCTAAGCTTTTGACAAGAATACTGAAAACACTTGTAGAGTCATTTAACAAAGGTTTTCATAGAAAATTGTTAGCCTGTTAACCATATTTCCCACATTTCATGCATATTAGTTTGTAGTGCTGCCATTGCAAAGTACCATTGACTGCATAGCTTAAACAACAGACATTTATTTTCTCACAGTTCTGGAGGCTGGAAGTTTGAGATTGAGATGTCAGCAGGGTTGGTTTCTTCTGAGGCGTCTCTCCTTGGCTTCTAGCTGGATGTCTTCACGTGATTTTTTTTCTCTGTACCTGTCTGTGTCCTAATCTCCTTTTCTTATAAGGATGCCAGTCATATTGAATTAAGGTCCACCCTAATGACCTCATCTTAACCTAATTATTTCTTTGTTTCCAAAGATAGTCATATTCTGAGGTACTATGAGTTAGGATTCAACATTTGAAGTTTTCTGGGGGTGGGGGTACACAATTCAATGTGTCTATAGCATCATACATATTATAACTTTTTAAAATAATTGTAATTTGATGTGTGATTCATATTGTTTCAGCGAGAAATACATAAACATCTCATGAGCAATACAGCTGTCAGGAGACAAAAAGATCTGTGCCCTACCACAAGAAACTCGTTCTTTTTAAATACAGGCATACCTCAGAGATATTGCAGGTTTGGTTCCAGACCACCACAATAAAGCAAGTCATAATCTTTTCGCGGGTGCAGGGTCTTGCCTTCAATTTGTAAATAAGTGCATCTGTGAAGTGCACTAAAACGAGGTATGCCTATACTATCATCCTACCTAAAAACTATTGTTCCTGGACTTGAAGATGAAAGCAATGACTGAAGTTTTCCATTTTTAAACTTCTAACACACTAATAGTAATGATGATAAATATTTGAGCATTATACGTGAAGTACAGTGGCTAGGTATTTTCACTCCCATTTATCTAGGAGGAAACATTCAAGGAGGCTGAGCCACTTATCCAGAGAACACATAAATGCAACATGGTAGAGCCAGCATCAAAACCATTTCCAGTTTAGGGAGAGTGTGCGATTTTTCTAACAGAAGTTAGCTGGTTAGTACAGCAGTTTGATACAATCACTTTGGTGAAATTTTCAGATATAATTTTTTTAGTCTACTGTGTGGTACATACAAAAGAATATGTGGAGGGTTCAAAAGTTATAAAGAATGAATAAAAATTAAAATAGCTATGAACCTGTCACCCACCTTCAGATATAGAACTACCAGTTTCCCATGTGCTCCTCCCCAATTCTCTACCCTGTTTCCCTCATTTTTATCTATTTTATGTACCAAATATTATACTCCTTTTCACATCTTTAAAGCATTGCTCTATTTCAGAATTTCAGTTCTCTTCCTACCTATTTATTCAAGGGTCAGCTGTACCTTAAACTATGAATCTGTTTCTCTCTGATGCTGACATTAGCATGTGTTACGTCAACACTTGTTATACAATTAATTCTCAATTATCCAATCTGGAGACTTGCTTTCCTGTGCACTTTGCATCAGAAGCAGGAAGGGGAGGTGTAAGTTTCACCACCTTCTTAAAGGGTGTGCTCAGAACAAGGTTGAAACACTTGGGTACCACAAATTGAAAAATTATCTGTCGAGTTTCATTTGCTTCAGACCTTTCTTGTCTCCTACCTGCATAGGTGATTAAGAGTTACTTATCTACAAAATTATTTTACTCTTTGGATATCTGTCTAAAATTTTGATCTCTTTAGTATTGTTTCTTTGTCCACTCTGTTTTCTTATTGCTGCATCATTTAGCTTGAACCTAAAGTAAGGAGATCTTCAGTCCTTTCTCACATGCACAGTTAGGAATTTTATATCCTAAAGCATGAAAGGGAATCTCTTGCTTGATAAAGATACTCCATAATGCAAACATGGCCTTGCATCAGCCCTCTCATGTTTGCTGGTAAAGGGCTTTCCATTTCTCAGGGAAGGTAATAGAAAATATCCTGTGGGATATGGTGTTTATACCTTTAGAAGGCTGACCAACTCACCCCTCTGGTTGTGCTTCCTACTTCAGGAGTCCAGGCTGCCAGAGGCATGGGGTTGAAGTGTCAGAGCCATTTCCCAAGGAAAGCATTTCCTCCAGGCAGTGGTCTGTTGAGGCGCCTGCATGGAGAACAAGTCTGTTTTGTTATTTAATTTGTTTTGGAGATCTACTGAGCACTAATCACACCAGACATTTTCCTAGGCCCTGGGGACAAGATGAGTAAGATGCTGCCCTGGCCCATGAGGACTTTACAGTATAGTGGGGAAGACAGGGACTAGAAGGATTTCCCTTCGGAGTTAGACTCGAACACTTGTAGACATGAAGCACTAAACCAACTTAGGGCCTGTTAGAGCCCTCTTCTTCAGAAAAATGCATATTCAGTGTTCCCAATACCTTAAGTAACTTATTAAAAATTAAATAGGAGCTGAGGAGAGGTGGGAAATAGGGAGTTATCATTTAATGGGATACAGTTTCTATTTGGGATGATGAAAAAAGTTCTAGAAATAGGGATGACAGTTAGTCAACATTATGTATGTACTTAATGTCACTGAATTGTACCTTTTAAAATGGTTAAAATAAGTAACGTTATTTTTTTGTGGTAAAATATACATAAGACATAAAATAACTAAGGGATTTGTTAGAATGGGTGACTGTTTGTGAATGACAGTTCTTTGCTACTTCCTCAGTCCATTTTTGCTGAGCATACTGTTTTCCCACAGTGTACCATGGCATGAAGGGCATGGTCAGCTTTTAAATGTATGGAAAGATTTTTGGTTTTCTTGTGCTCCTTAAAAAAGTCTTTTCCAGTGATGTCAGTGTCATAGTAGAGTGAGATGACCCATTTGTATCTCTTTTCCAATCTGCAACTAATCACACATCAATAACCCAACAAAGGTTTCTCTGCTCAACACACTACAACTCCTGAAAGATCCACACATCTGAAGGTAGCTGGATTGGAACACGTAGGGAGGAAGGATATGGATGCACCCAGCCCCCAGCAAACGCCCTAGAGGTTAAGGAATCAGGGTGCAGCCTCCACACCACAGCACGACAGAGGGTAAAAGAGGCAGTATGGACACCCAAGAATCAGCTCCTCCCCCCAGTTGCAGTGGTGTTTGCATGTCTGTGGCTTCCCTGCTAGAGAACAGCAGAACCAGTAGTCATAGAGAACTAGGTAGCAGCTCCTCCCCACAACCTGCGACATCCTGTCACCACGGTGATAGTGCCCTGATACCCAAGTGACCCAAACAGCAAAAGTACCCACCACCCTGCTCACACAGGCAACAACTCCCACAATGGCTACTCAACCTGCTGAATTGCTAAAATCAAAAGGGTACCTAAATAAGAAAGGTGTTCACTACTTCAAATGCACCAGCAGAGGAACAGCCCATCAAGCACTATGAACAACCAAGGTAACACAGTAGCATAAAAAGAAAATGACAATTCTCCAGGAATCAAACTCAAAGTCATGGAAGAATGTGTTCTAAATGATAGAGAATTCAAAATAGCAGTCATTAAGAAACTCAAGGAGATAGAAGAAAATTCAGAAAAACAGTTCAATGAGATGAAAATACAAAAGAAAGCATTGGAAATAGAACAGACCATATGGAAAAAATAATTAGTGAGATAGAAGATAGAAATCTAGAAAGGATTCAGTTGGTAAAGGAGAGAAAAATAAAATGTTTTAAAAATGAAAGAACTGGGCCTGCCAAGTGGCATGTTGGTTAAGAGCTGGCTTGGGATGCTAGAGGGCCCCGGTTCAGATCCCACAAATGAGGGCCAGTGACTCTGCCCTCTATAGCTAACATGCTGAACAACAGCTCAACCTGGAGCTGGGCTACTGTGAGTCGCCGGTGACGGCGTAGGCTGCAGCCCTGCTGCAGTGGGTTGCCATTGGCTAGTGTGTGTAGCCAGCAGCCAGAGTGAGCGGCCAGCAGCCGCCGTGAGCAGCTGTCCAGAAGCCGGCGACTGATCTACCTCGTCCAGGAAGAGCTCAATGATGGTGCCAACTTGGGCCAGTGAAGCAACATCCTCCATGACTAGACTGAAGAACAAAAGGACAACAACTTGTCTGTTCCCCTTCCCCCAATTCCCCAACAAAATCTTTAAAAAAAAAAAAAAAAAAGAACTCTATGAGAACTATCTGACTACATTAGAAAGGGCAACATAAGAATAATGGGTATCCTATTGGGTTGTCGGAAAAGTCATGATGTATTTTTTCTGGTTTTTGTTGCAAAAATGTGTCATGACTTTTCTGACAACCCAAAAGAAGAAAAAGAGAGGGAGAAGAGAACAGAGACTATCCAAAGAAATAATTGATGAGAACGTCCCAAAGCTGGGGAAGGAACTGAACATACAAGTACAAGAACCTACCATGTTTCCCCAAAATAAGACCTAACCGGAAAATAAGCCCTAGCATGGTTTTTCAGGATATTCGCAATATAAGTCCTACCCCAAACATAAGCCCCAGTTAAGATTGTCAGCCAGACATGACTGTTTAAATAAATGTAGGTTTTTGTACATGAATAAATGAATAAATGTAGATTGTTGGAGCAAAAATTAATATAAGACCAGGTCTTATTTTCAGGGAAACATGGTAACAAAACACCTAATTATTTCAAAGCAAAAAGTCCTTCTCTAAGACATACTATATTAAAACTGTCAAAAGTAAATAATAAAGAAAGAATTCTCAAGGCAGCCAGGATTAAAAAGGACCATAACCTACAAAGGAAACCCCTTTAGGCTATCATCAGATTTCTCAGCAGAAACATTACAGGCTAGGAAAGAGTGGAATGATATATTGAAAGATTGAAACCACCAGTCAAGAATACTCTCTCTAGCCCAGTTATCCTTCAGATAAGAAGAGAAATAAAGGCTTTCCCAGAAAAACAAGATCTACGTTACAAGAAATGTTAGAAAGAGATATTTTACCTGAAACAAAAAGACAAAAAGCACACAAAACTTTGAGTGAGGTGACAAAGAGATGCAGAAAACTGCAGCTCTATTTCAGAATATGGTGTTAAACAATTATTGCAAAGGTTAAAGGTAAAAAAGCATTTTGGCAGTGAGCATGCAATAGGGTACACATATATCAAATCATAATGTTGTATACCTGAAATTTATAAAATGTTATTGGGTTGTCAAAAAAGTCATGATGCATGTTTGCGACAGATGGCACTAGTTCATTTTTGAAAGTACTAGAGTCATTTGCATCTATATTATTGCTATGTCACTTGACAGCTGACAGTTCTAGCTTTATTCTAAAACAACTGAGCAATTTGGCTGTTTTGGAGATTTTATAACAAGTTGAAGATGGAAGACCAAACTATGCATTTTTGCCATATTTTACTGTTTTACTTCCATAAAGGGAAGATGCACATCAAGTTTATGAAAAGTTTCATAAAGTTTACGGTGACAATGCTCTACAAGAACATCAGTGCCAACGATGGTTCACAAAATTCCATGCTGGTGATTTTGATCTCTACGACACTCCTTGGTCAGGAAGGCCCACCGAGGTCGATGACAAAATAAAGGCATTGATCGAGTCAAACCCACATTACACAACACGAGAGATTGCATAAACATTGAACATCTATTATTCAAGCATTCACGACCACCTGAAGAAGCTGGGATACATAAGTAAGCTCGATATTTGGGTTCCGCATGAACTCAAAGAAGTTCATTTGACGGTGTGTATAAACATCTGCAATATGCTCATTAAACATGAGGAAAATTATCCTTTTTTGAAGTGACTGATAACTGGTGATGAGAAGTGGATTGTTTACAATGTGGTGTGCAAACAGTCTTGATCCTGACGTAATGATTCGCCTCAAAGGACATCGAAAGCAGACGTTCGTCAGAGGAAGGTTATGCTCTAAGTGTGGTGGGATTTTAAAGGTGTCGCATTTTTCGAGCTCCTACCAAGGAACCAAACAATCAATTCGAATGTGTACTATCGGCAATTGGACAGTTTGAACGAATCCATCATGCAGAAACCTCCAGAGCTTGTTAATTGTAAAGGAGTTGTGTTCCATCACGACGACAATGCGAGACCACACACAAGTTTGATCATCCGTCAGAAATTATTGGAGCTTGGATGGAATGTGTTGCCACACCCACCACACTCGCCTGACCTTGCGCCATCAGACTTCCACTTGTTTCACTCTCTTCCAAATTCCTTGCGTGGTATAACGTTCAATTCAGATGAGGCTGTAAATCAGTACCTTGTTCAGTTTTTTGCAAATAAAGAGAGGTCCTTCTATGAACGAGGAATTATGAAGCTCACTGAAAGATGGCAAAAGGTTATCAAACAAAATGGGCAATATATTATTGATTGATCTTTGTTCTTTATATAAGTATCTAACCTTTGAAAAACAGACAAAATATGTCATGACTTTTCCGACAACCCAATATTAACCAGTGTTACCTTGATTTTCAAAAAGTACTTTTCCTGCTAGTTATAAAAGTAATTTTCAAAGGCCTAGCTATGACCTTGAAAATATTAACATAATGTTTGGACCTTTGAAATCAATGTTTTTAATAAGTATTATCATAATATAATTATCCAGTTATAAGAACTACTTGCAACATAATGGCATTAAGCTATTTTCATGGACTTCTAAGAGCAATGAACAGAACATGAAACCATAAACCCAAACCACACTGGTGAATTAAAATGTTCAGTAAACATAGTACCTGGAGTTGAAATTGTTTTCTTAGTACAAGAATCCAGCCAAACGCAAGGGGTCAAATCATAAGCAACATTCACTTCTAAGGCTGCCTTATCCTGTCTGCACCCTGATTAAGAGAAGCAGGAAGTTGTCATGATTAGTGGGTTGTGCCTGCCTCTCAACCAGGAGTCCTGGCAGGTGTCTAGGGAGGAGTCTCCCTCCCTGACATCTCCATTCCACGCAGCTGAATTGAGAGGCATCTCACTGGATCTAAATGAGTGCTCAGGGCCCACAAAGAGTACCACGGTCATGCTGGACGACCAAAGTATGCTGAAGTAAATTAGTGTCCATTGAGAGACCGCTTTCTCTGCGAGTTTTGTGTTAGAAACCTGTGAGTTAAATTTATCTCTTAATTTTGCAGATGTTAGCCTATAATACCTCTAATGTTAAAACTTTTCAATGTTTGACTCTCCTCTATTTCACATGCTAGAAGCACTGAAGTTTTTACATATATGCATCTAAAGCATTAACACTTAACCCTGGCAAACTGGTTTGGTCCTTAGAAATCTAGACTTCAGTAAAATTGCTAAAAACTTTGGGTTTAAGAAAAAAAATCCAGGAAAAATTAATAGAACTCAACAGAAAATGTTACTTTTTTATTTGCTATGTTTTAATTTATTACAACTATGAAAGAAAATGTGTCCTATCCCATAATTGTGCCTACATTAAAAATATTTTATAAACCTCTTCTACTTTTTCCTAAGACTTGTAGATAATTTTTCATTCTGTATCACAACTTACATTAATTCTATAGCTCCTAAATTTTAAAAAGTATCTGGAATTCCATTAACCATGATTTAAATGGTTATTATATAAGGCCCTTTTGTAAGGAACACATTAAACTATAAGAAGTCTGTGATGTTGCAGATGTCATTTTGAAATGTGTAACATCTGAATTGCTTTAAAATATCTCATGTAAGGCAGAAGGCTACTAATCAACCCCTTTCTTTCATTTGAAGTGTTTCTTTCAGGGAAATTGTGGTGAGCTTACTATCTCATCAAGTGTTACTGCAGAACTTATATGATATCTTGTTAGAAGAGTTTGTCAAAGGCCCCTCCCCTGGAGAGGAGAAGACAATCCAAATGCCAGAAACCAAAGTGGCCGGCTTCCTCAGATACATCTCCATGCAGAACCTGGCGGTCATATTTGACCTGCTGCTCGACTCGTACAGGACGGCCAGAGAGTTTGACACCAGCCCTGGGCTGAAGTGCTTGCTGAAGAAAGTGTCTGGCATTGGAGGTGCTGCCAACCTCTACCGCCAGTCGGCAATGAGTTTTAACATCTATTTCCACGCACTGGTCTGTGCTGTTCTCACCAATCAAGAAACCATCACTGCCGAGCAAGTGAAGAGAGTCCTTTTTGAGGATGACGAGAGAAGCACAGATTCGTCGCAACAGTGTTCATCAGAAGATGAAGACATTTTTGAGGAGACTGCCCAGGTGAGCCCCCCAAGAGGCAAGGAGAAGAGGCAGTGGAGGGCTCGGATGCCCTCTCTAAGTGTCCAGCCCGTCAGCAATGCAGACTGGGTGTGGCTGGTCAAGAGGCTTCACAAGCTGTGCATGGAGCTGTGCAATAACTACATCCAGATGCACCTGGACCTGGAAAACAGCATGGAGGAAGCGCCCATCTTCAAGAATGACCCATTCTTTATCCTCCCATCCTTCCAGTCGGAGTCATCCACCCCATCCACTGGGGGGTTCTCAGGGAAAGATACACCTTCTGAGGATGACCGAAGTCAGACACGAGATCACATAGGCGAGCCTCTGAGCCTGAGGGGGGGCAGTGGGGAAACGCTGCTGCTACCCCCAAGCCCCAAGGTGGAGAAGAAGGACCCCAGCCGGAAGAAAGAGTGGTGGGAAAATGCGGGGAACAAAATCTATACCATGGCGGCCGACAAAACCATTTCAAAGTTGATGACTGAATACAAAAAGAGGAAACAGCAGCATAACTTGCCCACATTCCCCAAAGAGGTCAAAGTGGAGAAGAAGGGAGAGCCGCTGGGGCCGAGGGGCCAAGACTCCCCACTGCTTCAGCGTCCCCAGCACTTGATAGACCAAGGACAGATGCGGCATTCTTTCAGTGCGGGCCCCGAGCTGCTGAGACAGGAGAAGAGGCCCCGCTCGGGCTCCACCGGGAGCTCCCTGAGTGTCTCTGTGAGAGATGCCGAAGCACAGATCCAGGTGGGTACCAGGTGGCTTTCCCAGCATGCAGTGGAGGAAGCTGGCTTTCTAATGACAGCCATGTTCCCCTCCAGAGCACTCATACACATTCCAAGATTTGATAGACACCTATAGGAGACCCAGTTTCCCTCCAGTCAGAGGATTGTGTGAGACTAAGACCTGTGGCAGTGTGACACTGACATTTTATTCTTAGATAATTTCAGGAATTGTTTTCATGGGTTATAACAGATATTGTTGAGAATTAGGAACCCACCTGTATAAACAAGATGAAGCTAAAGCTTATAAAATGGATATGCTTTAACTGGCATGGAGTTCTGAGCTTATCATTTGAAGATGCACTAAAGAAAATCTCTAGTTATGAAGAATTATATAAAGGAAAAAGGCAGAGTTCATATTATTGCATGGTTATGCCAATGAATTGTTTTCATCTCAGGTTTTTCTAGCCCATCTGGAGCACATAAAAATTCTCATTCTTCAAAAGGCTTTGAGAGTTCCTGTTCTTTCATATATTTAATATTTGTAATTCCTTCATACATTAAAAAATGAACTTGAGAAGAAAACAGCGTTGGTACTGTTTTGTTTAATTTAAGAATAGATGAGATGGGGAAAAAAGAAATAGAAGGGTCTAAGAGAGCCCTTGAAAAATATGATGTTTACCTTAAATTGTGGACTCCTGTCACAGGCATACGTTAGATGGTCTTGGACCCTAGAATTTTATGAACCTATACAGAAATATATATTTTGAATAAACATAAAACTGGACTAAGTATGACTCTCTGGCAAGATACATTATTTTCCTCAAATAACTTGAACATAGAACTAAACTTCATAATTCAGAATCCACAAAAAATCATCTTAGACTAAATTTGCAAAAGTCTAGTCAAACTGAGAGGTATGGTTATTCTTTAACAGATGACCTTCGTGACAAATGCCATATCTTAATAATTGCTTTTCATGTCTTGGAGGTTTGCTTATGATTTTAAATGTTATCCTAAATTAAAGTAGAACTATTTCAAGTTTTCTAGGCATTATTATAGTGACTGCTGATTAAATGTGTCATATGTCCTGTGGAAATCTCATAATGAGAAAGTAAGGGTGTTTTTAGAAATCTGAGGAGTAAATAAGATTTTTGTATTTTGTGACAGCTGAGGATAAGCTATTCCTAATGTTAGATAAGTTTCTGCTATTCATTGTATATATGAAGTTAAAATGACAGTTTATTAGTAAAGACTAGTGTATTGCAGCCTAAACACCTAAAAAACTCATTTGCAAATTGGCAGGGCTTAGCCTCACCTGAGAGTTGAAAAGAAACCATGGGAGAAAGCCAGTAATTCTCTTAAATCCTTTCTCTTAGGCGTGGACCAACATGGTGCTAACAGTTCTCAATCAGATTCAGATCCTTCCAGACCCAACCTTCACAGCCCTCCAGCCAGCGGTGTTCCCGTGCATCAGCCAGCTGACCTGTCACGTGACTGACATCAGAGTTCGCCAGGCCGTGAGAGAGTGGCTGGGCAGAGTGGGCCGTGTCTATGACATCATTGTGTAGAAGACTTAACATTGAAGAAATTGAATAGCGAGGGTTAGAGTATGCCTGCCAATCAAGCTGATGGCGCTTCTCCACCAACAGCCCCACGGAAACTAGTGTCTCTGAGAACAAATGGCCGCTTCCTAACTAATCTGCTCTGGGGCCATTCTGGATACGAAGATGGTATCTAGATGACACCAATGATACTCTGATTTTGCACATTGTTTCAGAAGAGTCTCCTTGACACATTTCTAAATCTTTAAGTTAATTTCCCAGTGCTTTTGCCTGCAAAGTTATTGCCAACTGGGTTGCTTTCAAGAACCACTCTTTGAAAACATACATAAATCCATTTGATCCTTTTTTTTTTTTAAATTGCAATTGCTAAGGAAATAACTGCTGGTAAGTCAAGCTGATGTATAAACACTCAGACATCTAGTAACAAGCATTATTCACTGGAGAAAGATTTATGTCATGATTATGCATTTGGCGGGGAAGAAAACGAAAAGATAAATTCTTGGGTATCATAATCAAGAAAGGAATGACTTTCTCTGTAAAATATTCCAGAACATTTCAAAATTGTCCTAAGTTGTCAACAACGTCTTCATTTAAGGTACTATTGTGCCTTCATTTCCGTATTTCTAAAGGAAGACAATTCTTTCCTGGCAGGGTTGTAAGGGTATCTAATGGCAGCCTTTGACACACGGTACCCAGTGATATTTGCTGAGACAGATATTTCCAAGAGACAGAAGACTGACCAGCCACCCTGGCTGTCCCATTGGTCTTTGCTTTTGCTCCCAAGGCAAACAAGAAAAGGGAAAGAAAAAATGGTGCCTTAGTCCCTTGTTGCACAGACATTTCTATGCTCCACAGTTATCTGAACATATGCTATAACATTTGGTTTTTAAGGAAACAAAACATAAAATGCAACTTATTTGATATGAACACCCTTGGAGGAAAGGAACTCAGAGTTCTCCATTTAGTGAGCAGACTTCTCAGGGAAGGGAGCAGGAAGTGTGGGTTAGGGAGACAGCTGGAAGGGGTGGGAAAGGAGATTATGATGAAACCATTTTAAATCTTAAAATATTACACAACAACCATATGAAATTGTGGTGTCAATTATACATGCTCTAGTCTCAGAAGAAAACTAAAAAAGAAGGCACACAGAATGAAATCTAGGAAATTAAGTTTTTTGGTTTAAAATAGGTCTTCTTTCTGTGAAGTAAAGGTACCTTATGTCTGAAGCCTTTTTATTCAGGCCAATATTAAAAGTGGATATTTCTTTTCTTAAATATTACTAGAAATTAATCTGGAAGTTTTATCTTAGGTATGGAATATTTATATTTCTTAAATTATAGTAATGATGATTGAAACTCCCCAGTCAAGCCCACTCTCATACATCCTAGAATGTAGAGTTAGTTGCTAAGACATACATTATAATTTTCCCAGCCCCTAAAAAATGTATTCATAATTGAGTATGTCATTTGTCCTTTAAAAATAAAACATCACCTCTTCAATACTAAAGTAAAGATTTAAAACTGACAGCTTTATTCAGTGCTGGTGTTAGTAAACTTTGTCTTCCTTGAGAAATATGTCATCTATCTACAAGGTTAAGAGGAAGACACAGCTCCTGGATTTATTTAGGCAGTCTCAACAAAGGAACGTTATCATTCAGTATGCCACCTAGAGATCAACACAGAATCCAGAAGACATTTCTTTTAGTTCCACAAAACACCCTCTTTGCCTTCAGTTTTTACTCATTAGACAATGATTTGTTTAGAAACAGATTAGCTATCTTAACAAGCAATGAATTGTTCGGATAGCAATGAGAGCTGTCTTCTATACTTTTGAATTTTTATATTTTGTAAGTTATAAGAATTGAAAGTTGGGTAGATAGTTTTTGGTTTTCTTAACAAAGCAGTGCACCATGGTTGTTCTGTTTCTTTTTGTAACTTATCCTAGGTTCAGTTCTCCTTTGTGAGCCTGTGAGTACTAGAAAGTTTACTGGGCGGGTGGGGGTGGGGGGGAGGCTCCAGTGAAGAAGAGTATCCAATCAGAGTAATCACAAAATGTTTATAAGTAGCGATTTTTTATAAAACATAAAAATTCAAAGGAGGCCAGTCTCAATGTATGAATGTCATGTACCAGAGTATGATTGTCAGTTATTTAGAAATCAGAATTCATTCTCCCCATGCATTCTCCATTCTGGGATCCAAGCCTAGTTTATGAAAATAAATTTACCCCACACTCTCCCCAAACACTGTTCTAGTACTAGTCTGATTATGAGTACCAAAAGTAAAAACCTGAAAAAATATACATAGCTCTTCACCTGTAATTTTAGAAGAGGGTTTTGTTCCCTTCCCATCACCTTTTCTATAGCCTAAGTCTCACATTGTACTCTGTGTTCCACATCCATGTCAGATTTCAACCAGAAAATTAGCTAAGTCACAGTGATAATTCCCAGAGGTATTTGCAGTTGTCAAAAAGTACATTGCTTGATGCAAATAATCTCTAACAAACAGGACTTCAGGTCACAATGAAGTTAGTCAAATCCTCCCAGCGATGGAGAAGAAAGGGTGATAACTAGGAACCCTTCGTAGACAAGGAGTCCCTCCCCAGACTGCCCCAGTCAGTCCCTCACATTCTTCTTCGTGTCTCAGTTTCTGCCTTTCCCCATCTCTTCCTTCACTCTCTCCCAAGGTCTCTGAAAGACCAAGGTCAAGACAGCCTATGTAGTTAAAACAGTTATTACTATATATTTACAGATCTGAGTAGAATAAGATTTTTCACATTGCTTTCAGTTGCCTATATGTACTGCCAAAAGTGTGTTAACATAAGGTTTGGATTTACTCCCTTTTTTCTAACATTTTGGTGAAGTCGCATCATGGATACTTGGAAAACTCAAAGTGTAAAGGAATTGCTGATGGAACAGCTCAGCCAAGTATGCCCTACTCTTCATCAGATTTCTCCCTGTCATGAGGTCATAGGTTTGATCTAGGGCTAATAGACTGTTCATAGGATCTCTCCTAGCTTTTGCATCTCCTGATCAGCTTTTAAAGATGCTTAGGCTGCCTCTTTATACCATCTTGTTCTCTCTCCCTGTATGACTATTTTCTACCCTTCTCCATTGATACAAAATTAGGTACCTTTTACCATTTTTAGGCTATGTAATGACTGGCTGAGGCCGATGTTAACATACATAACAGCTCAGATTAAAATATTTTCAATCAACTATGACAAAATGATAACATAATTTAAAAACATCTTTAAGTGGAAACTTCTTTGTACAGTATCACTAGGCTTTTTGTCCTTGCTGTTTTAAGGAGATGGCTTAGACAGGGTCAGTTCAGAGAGTCGAATAGCCTTAACTGTGAGAAGGTAATGCAATTATGTAATAGATATCCTTGACTTCCCTCAGATACATCACAACTCTGCTTACATAGGAAAGTTTTCTTTCAGAAAGGAAAATCTATTCATGTCAGTCCCTTCAAAGTAAACAGAGTGAAGGCCTTTGTTTGGAACTGATGACAATAGCAAGAGGTTACAAACAGCAGGAAGGAGGTGAAATTTGTTGAATGCCACTGTGAATATAGACCCTTTACCTGCACTATCATATTTAATTCTCACAATAACCTTGTGAAATAGGTACTGTTTTCCTCATTTTTTCAGATGAGGACGGAGACCCAGCAAGGCTAAGAAATTTGCCCAAGATAACAGTACATGGCCAAGTTGGTTGGGAAAGCGGTGTCCCTGAATTCAAAGGCCATGTTCTATTATACCATGCTCTAAGTGCCCAGAGTAAACACTTTAGTGTCTCAAGGAATTAAACAGTTAAAATTAGTTGAAAATATTTGATTGATGTCCCAGATCTATAATGTTATGGGGATATTTCAAGTAGGCTTAAAAAAAGTGTTTATACATAGATTATATGTAACATAACATTTTGAGTGTTTGCAAATAAAACAAAACCTAAACTTTAATCTTAAAGCAGACCTTCAGTGGTAATTTAGGAAATTTGCCAATTAGATGGATATAATGGAGTAATATTGTTCATGGACAGCTGTTATGCAGGAAAAACATGGCAGTCTGTGTCCGGAATGACATGCACAAATTGTAAACCTTTTTCAATTACATTTAATCACTCAAATAAAGTGCCCTGTAGCCAACAGTGCCTCTCTACTTGCTTCCCTGAGAAGCATATAGTACTAAATTTATAGGTCATCATCAAAGTTTGGGAATATGCAAAATAAATGATAACTATTTTTCAATTGCACCCTTTAAAGAGAAAGTACTGATTAGACAAGATTGTTTAAAGATCCAGGAAGTGAGGTCATCAGGTCAACATCCATAGTAGCCATGTCCCATAATATCTAAATATTTCTACTTACTTTGCAAAAAAGGAAACAGGCATAAGGAAAATCCAGAACTTACATGTGCTTGGGTACCACGTAGGCGATCCTAGTGAGACTTAGTGTGGCCTTAAAAAAAGCAAGAGACTATTTTTAAGCACTTTTTGTTGAAAATATGAGCTTGTTATTGGACAAGATTTATGAAATTGGTAAAGAATTGTTGTAATTATGCCTCATCAAAAAAAACAACAACAGTGTGTTTACCTCATTCATTAGTGGAGCGATCTAGAAAACTGTTTGTCTTTTTGTGAGATCTTCTTCCTCTACTTGTATTGTCATGTTTGTGTTTGATGTAGAAGTAACTAATAATTAAGTTTTGGACTAGAGCACCATATAGCTTTCCAAAATACAATGATTACATCAGGGAAGACGGACCCCCCCCCAAAAAAAAAATTCATCTCCTGGATAGTCTAAGGGAAACTCAGTTGAGAACAATGCTTAGTTTCCTTATAAATAGTGACACCACTTATTATCAACTGAAGAAAACCCACTACCACACCACTAGCACCATAGAAAACCATTTTCCTCTATTTTTGTGTAATAATGCAAGGGGTTTCTAGGAAGGAGAGGCTGGCTGACCCATCTTTGTGACAAAATTCAGCCAACTGCTGGTCAATCCCATTCAGTTACGGTCCTTCCAGTCTGTTCACCCTCCAGGAATTGTTCGTACCATTAGTTCCTCTCCTGAAGGTTTAACAGTGGTTGTCTAGTATCTTCTGACTTTAGCACGTTAGCACAAATCAGTCACTTGAAGGGCTGGTTAAAACACAAATTGCCAGGCCCAGAGTTTCTCACCCAGTAGGTGTGGAAATTTGCATTGTTAATTAGTTCCTAGGTGAGGCCAGTGCTGCTGGTCTAGGGATCACACCTTGAGAACCACTACCTTCAAAAAATTTCCAACTATTACCTTTAAGATCAGCCTGACTTATCAAGCACTAGAGAAAAACTGAACTTAACCTTGGACAGACATCTTGGGATTGGATTCTCTACAGCATTCCTGCTCAACCTTCCCTGCTTCCAGGTTCATTCTACCAACCATTGGTTTTTTACAAGCTAGAAGACAATGAATGTATTCGTTCTATGGAACAGTGACATCAGCGTACGCTTCTCTTGTCTTTGTATTTGGAAACATTGATTCTGTGGATGATCGTTTGTATCACGTTGGCCCTTTGACTTGTGCTGAGGTGATTTGAAATTAAAGTATGTGGTGTTTGTGTTTCTTCTGTTCATACAGTTTTAATGAGATATGTCCATGTTGATTGCATTACAACCTTGGCTCCTGGCTTCCAGAGGTTTTTAAGTAGTTGCTTGCTTGCCAGTAGTTTTAGATCTCTCATTAGTCACCAAAATATCAGCACGTCAAGTTGTACTACTTGATGTACCTTCTTTCACGTAACTGTCTTGTGTAAATTAATATTTTAATTTCCTGTGTACCTGCAAAGAGTTTACCAAATGGCTTCATGGAAATTTGAAAATGGGACCAACTCCCTTTTGAGCAGTATACGTGTCTGTTTTAGAGACTTTTCAGTAACTATGTTGTGTTTGTGCTCATATCTGCAACATAAAGACCATATTCATTATCTCATCTTCCAAATGATGGGAGAAATGTAAAAGGAAATCAATATGCATTGGGAATACAGTGAAATCATGTTAACCCAAATATAGGTGGGGCCTTAGTTTATTTCTTAACTCTTTATTCAGTTAATTAGCTTTAGAAATTCTTTTTCCATGGGAAAAAAAATAGGGAACACAGAGGAAATAATTCATGAGAAAAAAAAATTAAATACCTTAAAATGATCACCTATGTATAAGCTATACTAATTACACATAATTCTTATTGATTTAATAAAAGTTTCTCTAAATACTTTTTTAATACCCAGAAATCATTTAAATTACTTTAGACTGTTGTGTGAATAGAAAGTAATGACTATATTTTTTAGAAAGCAAATCAAAGTGTTAATGGTATCAAGGATTCAAATCCTTGCCTCTGTGAGTGGAAATAATTGAAGTTTTTTGGGGTTTTTTTAATTTCACTTTTGTTTTCCATAATCTTTTTTTGGTTTGTTTTTGGAAATTATGTATGCATTTAGTTATCTTATTTATTTAAAAATTAAATTTAAAAAATTAATCTCTAGGAATAATTTATTTTCAGTTTATCTTACCAACTGGTGCCAAAAAGGGGAGGAGTGATCTAAAAGCCAATCTTTTGAACCACCACATAAAATATTATGTTTTCTCTTAAAGTTAGGGGAGCTCAAACCCCTGACTCTACCAGCCACCGTGGCCATCCATGGCTACCTCATGATATGTACAAGCTACATTGTATTCCTCCCTCTGCTGTTCTTTCTTCTGATTTTTGTTGGAAGCGGTTCTCTCTAATACAAATCAGTTTCCCACTAAGTGGGCAAAACTGGACAAAGTATAATGCTTTTGATATTTTGGTTTCACTTCGTTTGCAACCATGTGGTGGAATGTACGGGTATGGCGTGATGGGGGCAGATGGAGGTGCCTAGAGGGAAAGGATGATTTTGTTTGTTTTTGTTTCTTGATTTGTTTTTGGTGGATGGGTGGGGGGTGGAAGTTAGGAATTAAAAGTTTATTGCCCTAATCATGCCAAAATACTATTATTCAAGATTATTTTTCTGCTTTTCTAAGAGGAATGAATTTAAATAACTTACATTATAAACAGTTCCCTTACAACCATCTCCCCACTGTAAGTAAAGCCAATGAGTGGTAAGGGTCCTTTTATCCTTTCTTGCATTTTGCCAAAGAATAGACTTGTTTTCATTGAAAATTATAAATAAATGAAGCTTGGTATAGCCATAATGATTTGAGTTAGTATACCATTTTATCTACAAAATGCAAAATCCATCCTTGCAACCCCATTCACCAGGAGCCTTGAAGCATTTTGTTTACTCTAAATGACTTGTTAAAGAAGTACAGTTTTTGTTTTTCTTTTTTATTTAGTCAGTTTGGTCACATTTATTAAAGAAAAAAAGAGTTGAAAACTACCCTCATTTATATGTTGATATAACTGATTTGATATAATCTGTTTGTTGTTTAACAGGTCCCTGTAAGCAAGCTTGCAAGTGTATTTTGTGTACATTTTATCTGAGGTGAAAATGAAAATTCTAAAGAGAAAATATTTTAAAAGATATTGTATTTATGTTGCTTGTGTTGTAGAATAAAGATTCAAATGCATTTTAAAAATCTGATATGTGAAGCAATTTTCTTTTCTGAATAAATATATCTGAATAATTTATGTAAATATCCTGCCTAAAGAACTAGGTTCCTTTCCATGGCATTTCATAACTCTGAATAAAGAGCCCCCCTTCTAAATTCTATAACACAGAGATAGTCTCTGCTGACAATTTAGTACATGCCTAGAAAATACATTTGAAGATATATATATATATATATATATATATATATATGCAACCATTGTTTCCTTTTTTAAAAAAAGAGGGCTTATTTTACAATATTGATTTTTTTTCTTCATAAGAATAGGTATCAAATGCATAGTATCAGTAGATACTGATGTAATTTATTCATTTAAAAAACTAAGTTTTGGGCCGGCCAAGTGGCTCAGTTGGTTAAGAGTTGGCTTGGGAGTGCGAGCTCTGAGCTGGTTCAGATCCCACATGAGGGCCAGTGACACTGCGTCCTCTACAGCTAAGATGGTGAACAACAGCTTGATCTGGAGCTGGGCTGCTGTGAGTCGCTGGCAACAGCATAGGCTGCAGTGGGGCTGCAGTGGGCTGCCGTGAGCTACTGTGAGTGGCCGGCAGCCAGCGTGAGCTGCCATTAGCCGCCGTGAGTGGCTGTCCAATGGCAGGCGACCGACTGCCTCATCCGGGAAGAGAGCAATGATAACACCAACATGGGCCAGTGAAGCGAGATTCTCCACAACTAGACTGAAGAACAAAAGGACAGCAACTTGTCTGTTCCCCTTCTCCAATTCACCAATAAAATCTTAAAAAAAAGTTACCTTTTGTTCATAAATAGCTAAACCTCTCAATCAATAGGAATATTATTACTAAAAGGTAATACAGCCACTTTAAACTTTATGATCTTACTGGAATGCAGTTTTAAAACTAACTGTTTCAAAAGCCTATTAATAGTATAAGCCTAGGAATCACCAGGCCCAAATTATGGAAAACTGCTGTTTGGCTACTAGAAGGAGAAAAGACAAACAAAATGCCATAGAGATGGAATCTGTGATTCCATGATTATAGTCTATCACATACTCTGGTAATCTCACAATTGTATTACTAACACTTGGTCACTTCCATCTTACGGACAAAATGAAACTAAAATAGACATTAACGTACTTTGCACAAGGACATCACACACTTAAGGGACCAACCACGTTCATGGATGGAGACAGCTGTGGCAGAGTAGAGAAGGCTTTGGGCCATAGCCAGTAAAGCAAGAGTTCACATCCCAAGCTTTGTCCCTTCTTGGGAGTGGGAAAAATCAGACAACACTTGAGTACAGAGCTCAAGGTTCCTGCTCTATAAACTGAATCAAAGTGGTGTTCTAAGATAACACTAGAGCCCCAATGTTGCAGTGCTCTGTAAATGCTAATGCCTAACAAATGCAAACTGCTGGGTGCTGAAGGATAGCCCATTTCATCAATGGCCCAACTATTTTGCAAGATGATTTATACTTGAGATCTAACGTGTACATAATCTTGACATCATATCCATGAATGCACTACAACACAGAAAGCTTCACATTCTGTGCCAATCTTATAGAAGCAGGTAGGCACCTCAGATGCAGATCTCTGTAATCAAAACATTTTGGAAATAAATTGTAGGTCAATAGCCAATTCTTCCATTATTCATATCCAGCAATTAAAAGATTATGTGCCTAAATCTATGTGTCTTTCTTTAAATAAGAGACTTGATACACTTCAGATCTTTGGCTTGTGATCAAAACTTGTATTATAATTCAGCTTTGATAAATATTTCATATCATTAGAAAATTTACTTTCCCATCCGGCCTCAAGATAGGTTCAATAAAGCAAGTGAAAATAAAATGGAAGCATAACGCAAGGCTGTGGCTTTCACATATTGACCGACGTTCTTGTTATTCAAGCCTTTGCAAAAGCACTCTACGACTGCCTTTTATCTCTTCCTTGTTTGTTTTTCATTTATTGATTCCTAGTCACAACATCTAGTCATTGGTGCCTTGAGTCTGCCCTATTAACTTAATCTGGTTGTATAAAATATTTTGTTGTCAGAGAATCTGTCCAATTTAATGATCTCAGCCAAATTCAGATGGCAACAGTATAATTAGATCCCACCAAAGTTTATAAGCAGTTTCCAAATGACACACACACAAAAAAGACTATTTCAACATGCAGGGATCAAATTCACAGCAGTTTAGAGCTGAGAACTCAAATGCTGAACTTTAGATGACTTTGCTATAGTTTTCTAGTCTTCCCTACATCTATACAGGCACACCTTGTTTTATTGCGCCTCACTTGACTGTGCTTCACAGATGTTGCAGGTTTTTTTACAAATTGAAGGCAAGACCTTCCACCAACAAATAGATTACAGCTTGCTTTATTATGGTAGTACTTATTTTACTTCAGTGGTCTGTAGCCGAATCCACAATATCTATGAGGTATGCCTGTATATTAATTAATTGCTATATTGAGCTATTTTTGTAGCCGGTATAAATGATATGAGGAAGTAAAACAACATTCTTTGCTAGTGTCTCTAGCAGAGACTATAAAGAAAATAAATTTGATTTAAATGTTATGATGCAGAAGGCTCCATTATAATTCAACTTGAAAAACTGAGCATTGAAGTTAATTTACCAATTATAAAGGAAAAGATACTGTCGGTTATATTGTAGTTGAAAGTTTAATATTCCAAGGCTTGTTTTAATCTGCACCTATGACAGCCATCGAATCAGTAAATACTTGGATTTTCTGTTTTAACAATGTGTTATAAAAATAACATTCTTCTAAAACCTAGAATAGATTTATTTTTCAAGTGTGAGGACTATATATTATTACAAAACTTTCATATCAAAACCATTTAGAAATAAGCCTCTTGGAAAACTAACTGAACATATTTGACATCTGTTTTAAGCTCAACTAACTCGAGACACAGGCCGGGTTTTACATTAGTATAGGTTTAGAGAGTTAAATTTTACACTGTTAAATTGATAAATCTAATTTAACTAGCTCTTATTCCTATGGGGGGGAAAGTCTATAAAATCTTTGGGGATTAGAGCAGGGCATGGGGATAAAAATAACACCTCCTACTTGCCAGGTCTCTCTGTCAGCCCCCAGTCACGGTTGGTGGGGCAGCAGCCCTCCCTCTCCCCACACTCAGCTAAGCACCTCTCTGCATTAACTCCTTCCTTGCTCTTGCTACTCCAAGGAATCAAATGGGGAAAAGTTCACACAATCATGCAGATTGTGCACGAGACTCCCACTGAAATGATACACAGGACTCAGTAATTATCAGAATAACAGGGATTGTGCCTTTCATGAAACTGTGGACTGGCCAATATTCAGGAATGGGCACAGGTATGGACTTATAGGACCAGATCCCTGATCCAGACATGGTCAATGAATGCTACCAGGCCACCTTTCTTCAATACATTAAGTTTCTTTTTTTAATTAGAGTGTATTGGGGTGACAATGGTTAGCAAAGTTACATAGGTTTCAAGTGTACAGTTCTGTAACAAATAAAGAAATAAACACTAATTGATACAGGCAATAGTTTAGTGGTTACTAGAGGGTAAGGAGGGAGGGAGGTGGTAGATGAGGGTAAATGGGATTGAATATATGGTGATGGAAGGAGACCTGACTCTGGGTGGTGAGCACATGATGTGATGTATGGATGATGTAATACATTAAGTATTGAGGCATTAAGTAGACTCCTGTGGCTGAAAAGTATATTTGAGCTATTAATCTATGTTCTTTTTTTCTCCCAGGATTTTCCCCATACCTTTTCCCCTACTCAAGTAGATAGCGGGCTCAGAGGTTCATTGTTTCAAGGGAGGGGTATAATGGGACAGAATGACCCAAAAGATTGTCTGTGACATCCTTTGGCTCTTATATTCCAAAAGCCTAAGTCATACATATACATACTCATATATATGTATGCAAGTGTGTGTGTGAGGGTGTGCGTTTTAATGTGGGTTTTGAAGGAAGAGTGTGTCATGAAAAGGGAGAGTGTAGACAATCTCTAGGGTACAAACATGAGGGGAAAGAATTCCTTCCTCTTTGACCAGAACTGAATTTCCAGGGCTGGGAGGAGAGGAGGTTCAACAGCAAAAAGGCTGCAGGTCGGGGAGATCCCCTGCACTGCTAAGATTGTAAGAGCCCAGGAAGGCAGGCCTGCATGGAGTCCATGGCTGCAGGCTGGCCAGACAACCTGGGGAAAAGTCCTACTCCCTGGGCGTGGTGCAGGGTAGCAGAAAGATCTCCCCGCACCTCAGCTCCTGGTGTAGAAGCAGCAGGGTGAGCAGCCACCTGGCACAATGGAGGCTCAGAATACTTTTCAGTTAAATTAGAGAAAAATAAGGAAAATTAAAATTTGATACAAGAACTTGTGGGCTAAGATGTATACTTGCTTTTGTAGCGAATAATCTGAAAATCACAGTATTCTGTTTTTACAAGGAAATTCAAATGAGAATGGCAGGGGAAGACAGCTGCCCGTAACAAATGCAAAATTATTTCCAAGGAAGTGCCAAGCATTGGCAGTTGACAAGCCCTCCCAAGTTCAATGTCAGTGCCTCTCAACATCAAAAAGGTGTCTGCCCACTTTGGGAGCCCAGATGCTTCATTAGGTCATCTTCTATTATTAGGGTTCCAAACTCCCTCCTCTTGGATGTATGAACTGTTTGACAGTGAAGTTTTCTTCGTCCCACTGAGCAGGGCCCCAGCTGCTGCAGATAAACCAAATGTGTCCCCACCTGATTCCATAGCCTCCCTTCTACTTGCTTCTGGGTGAACTTGGCCACCTCAGCTCCCATGCTGCCACGGCTGCAGTTGCCCCACTTCATGTGTTAGCTAACCTGAACAAAACACCTCCCACCCCACGTGGATTATAGCCATGCAGCCTTAGAACTGTAAATAGTTTCTTTGTATAATCTTCAATAAGAACATAACAGGACAATGGCTTCCTGCGTGACTCACAACCTCGGTCAAAAATATACTTCCCCTCACCTACAATCCCTCCTCCTACCCTAGCTCACTTATACACCTGAACTAGCTCAGCTACCTAGACAGTCTCAAATTGTAATGTACACAGGAACCATTTGATTGATTGTTGAACTTGCACATGGCCAGGCCTCCCCTCAGAAATTCTGACCCAGTACGGAAGGTATAAGAATCTGCATTTTGACAAGCTTTCAAATGGACTGTGATACACAAAGATCTCTCTTTAAAAATAATTCTAAGAAGCTAAGTTTCATTCTAGATTCTCATTTAAAGGCTGTGATTCTAAGGATCTGATATATAATCGGACCTAAAATTAAAAGGCTGGGAGTTTGGTCCCTAAATAGAAGTGTTTAGGTGGAAGCCCAGAAGTAGGTAGCAGTTGTCCAAGCATCCAATTCCCAAGGTAGCTTTACTTTAGAGCAGAGATTTATAACTTGGGGTACGTGAAGATTTCAGGGGTTTATGAACAGGGAAGGGAAAAATGAGAGCCTTATTTTTATTGATTTCTAACTGAAATTTAACATGCCCTTCCTTAAATTTGGAATGTAGGCGACAAACCACTGTAATGAAGGCAGGCCCTGTGACTTGTTACCTAATTACAGGGCCCTCAACGTTCTCGCATGCTGGGAGTTGCTATTAGAACCAGTACTAGATTTTGTTATTTAATGTGTTAATAAGGAAGAATGCATATATATGAGGTCTGACAATTAAGTTGGTGAACTTGCTGCAACAATGTTGCTAACCTTTTTTGATATCAGAGGGATTATTCATTATGAATTTGAACCAACTGGACAAACAGTTAACCAAGTTGACTATTTGGAAGTGCTGAAAAGGCTGCGTGAAAAAGTTAGATGAAAATGATCTGAACTTTTTGCCAACAATTCATGGCTCTTGCATCAATCACAACAATGCACCAGCTCACACAGCACTGTCTGTGAAGGAGTTTTTAGCCAGTAAACAAATGACTGTATTGAAACACCCTCCCTCCTCACCTGATCTGGCCCCCAATGACTTCTTTCTTTACCCGAAGATAAAGGAAATATTGAAAGGAGGACATTTAGATGGCATTCAGGATATCAAGGGTAATATGACAATAGCTCTGATGGCCATTCCAGAAAAAGAGTTCCAAAATTGCTTTGAAGGGTGGA
>NW_017731470.1:2578091-2586866 GCF_001890085.2 Hipposideros armiger
CAACTAGACTGAAGAACAAAAGGACAGCAACTTGTCTGTTCCCCTTCCCCCAATTCCCCAGTGCTGTTCCCATCCCCCAATTCCTCAATAAAAATCTTTAAAAAAAAAAAAAGAAAGAAATATCTTCCTGTTACATATTATAGTAAAGCATACTAAAAATATATGTATTCATGAATTTCATACAGTTTTAAGATTCCAGTTGGTTTGGGTTTTTAAAGCACTGTAAGAAAAAATAGAATGTCCTAAAATTCCATCCATCCCCATTTTTAAAAATGGAAAAATTCAATGTTTTTATGTCAGGACAGTCCTTTAAATTAAAAAAGAGTAGTCTCATGTAAAATTTTAATCTTGCTTTGAATTAGGAATATTTCAAAAATAAAAAATAGAGTAACAATGTTTAAAGATGAAATGGCTGAAGTATAAATCAAAAGAATTAATTTTAAATTCTTATCCAGATTCAGCTCCCTATTAATGAATGTACCAATCCGTCAGATGTCTGCAACCAATTTGATTGCTAATTACTAAGCAATTTAGAAAATTTATTCTAAAATACTCAATAACTAACACTGACAATGACTTTACTAAGGAAACCTGATAGGTAAATAGCCAAACCCACTTATTATTACAATTTCACACTATTAGCCAACAAACTATGAAATAAATCTAGGGCAATTTTACCTATTACAGCAACAATGGGACAACCAGTGTTAATTATTTAGTCATTTATTTATTCATCATTTTCATTTTTAAAATCAACGTATATATCACTAAAGTAAACACTTTCTTAAGAAAGTTGAGACTGAGAGGACAGAACGTTCCAAAGGACCAGCAGTCTCTGCTCGTCCATGTTTAAACTGTAACACAAAATATTTCCTGTCTGAATGGAGCATCAGAGTTTAGGAAACTGAACAAGCCCCAAGTTCACATGCTCACTCTCAATACTCAGAACTGTGCTAGACCATTTACTCACAATACGTCCTCTCACTCTCACCAACACGCTGCAAGCTAAGTTTCTCTGATCACATTTTTTAAATTTATTTATGTATTTTTTTTTTACAGCTGGAGGAAGTAAAGGCTCCAAAAAGTGAAAGGGGAAATAAGTTGCTGAAGGTGACACGGCTAGCAGCTGGCAGAGCCAGAATTCAAACCCACATCAGTCTGACCACAAAGCCATGCTCTCTCCCCTATAACATGATATACCTTGAGGTACAAATTAAAATGAAATGAACAGCCTGGATGGAACCTTGCCCAGTGCAGCATCTCCCACCTCAATTAGTTGACATCACCCACAAACTTAAATTCAAACCTTTTTAAAATCTGTATTCTCAAAACAATCATGTTACCCTACTCCTCACAATGGGACACAGTCTGCTGTCATGACCATGAAAAATCCAGAATAAATCCATCTGTTATAGGAATAAGCAGCACGAAATTCAACTGACGGACAGTCTGGCATTGGCCAAAGGATAACTTGAGAGAGCTAATATTCAAGATAAACTTAAAGGTCATTTTAAGTATCCACAATTTTTAGAATTTCTAATTTTATTCTTGCATTAGGTGATACTGTTGAGAAGCAGTGTATTCAGAGCAAATTATCTCAGCTTCCTTTAGAAATGCCTTCACAGAATTAAGATTTAATGGCATGCCCTCAGCTTTTAAAGAGGGTCGATATGAGAAATTGCCAAATTTATCTTCTATAAATATATATTAATAGTAGGTGCTTATGATGTCATATATATATATATATATATATATATATATATATATATATATATATGGCCAGTTTTTCCAAAATTCAAAGCCAGGGTCTTTGATAACAATTATTTGATCTTGTATTAGATATTGACTTTTTTTTGAGTACTTATTTTTGTTTTTGCCTTAGCTTCCAGGAAACTCTGAGCTAAATTCAGGCTCACATAGAGAAGGGTAAGGAGTAAGAGAAGAGCAAACCACAGGCGCCAACCTACTCACCGCATTTCTTAACTTGCCTTATTTACTAGTCACAACAGTTTGACAAGGTAGTTTCAATTCATGTCATCCATGGCAAAGAAGCGTGGTAACTTTCCTAAAGCTGCCTAGCTAGAAAACAGTCAGCATGCAAGCCCAGGTCGATTCAATGTTCAACTCTTCTAACCATGTTGGAGAGAATTGTTTCACCCTCGCTCCCTGATAACACCCATCCCCTGCCCTTTAGCTTTGCATTGTTTTTGTTTATGAACAACCTTAAAGCCTTTTATATAAGCGGGTAATATATAAATCACATGTAGATCAATTATTTCCTCAAGAAATATGTGACCTCGCTAACTCTCTGATGTAACTAGCATACATACCTACAGATTCTCTTAACAATACAAGGACCACACCAGACACCCCACATTTCAGGTTCCTGGCCAGCCGGATACCATTCAGTGGCATAACCTACAGAATCTAAAGTAGACATGCCTCAATCCCCCATGGGTCTGTCAGCACTCTTGAAAAGAGGGAAGTCTATGGGGTTTCCAGTCTCTCTTTAGAACACATTCTTGCCAAAAGAGTTGAGACCAAGAACAACAAGAGGATTGCGACCCACAAGCTCTCAGAGTAAGCTTTCTGTTGAACTTGCCACTTTCCTTTAATAACGGAAAGAGCATTTCCCATCATCACAGTAGCTAACACTGAGCACTTACTAAGTACAAAGCATTTTGCATGGGTTATTTCATATAATCCTCAGGACAGTACTGAGCTAGGCATTATCCCTATTCTAGAGAGGGAGAACGTGAAACTTAGAAATTACCTAACCCACCCAAAGTCATTTTTGTGTAAATGATGGAAGTAGGATTAAAACCAGTCTGGCCCCAGAGCCAATGCCTGTGACTGCAGGCCTATAGGCCCAAGTCTAAAGGGACAAATTACATTACACCAATTACCAATTTTTTATTACACAGAACAGAACCTCTCAGTCTAAACTTCTCCACTTGGGTAAAGTCCCTGCAATTCAGGACTTTCACTAGGATGGAGGATATCTCCTCGCATTCAAAGGGAAGGTCTATCTAGAAAGCAGAAACTACTTAAAACCCCCAAAGCTGCAGTTCTCCAACTTTAAAATTGTGTAAATTCAATCTTCATATTTGTTTTAAAACTATACACATACAATCACAAATAAATGGACACACAGGTCAAAAGTATTACACTAAAATTTCAAAGTTGATAGAATAGACATGTTAATTTTCTTCTGCATTTAATTTTCTAATTCTTCGGTATTGATTACTCTGATAATCAGAAAAAAATTGTCTTTAAAAAGAAAAGACTGGGCACAAATAAAAAGTCCACAAAAAGGAAAGATACCGTCAAGGCCTTGGTTATGTTCATTTCCACTGCATTTGCGCCTTCCTGTAACCCAGAACATCCCAATAGCCTCTCAAATGCTCTCCCTCACCCTAGATTATCCCCTCAGTCAGACCTCCATTCATATTGATGCCAGAGGATTTTGTTTGTGTGTCTTTTTTTCCTCTTTAAAGTAACATTATGTATTTATCTGTTTATTTTTGACAGACTATAACACTGCTGTCATCAGAATGAAGCTAATATGCATAATTGTGTCACTCAGGTCTCTACGCAAATTAGCTTCTTCTCCTTTCCTGGCCTCATCCTGCCAGACTCTGGAAATTCACACAGCTCCTTCTGTGTGCCTAATCTTCATTCTATGATTCCTGGGGAGACTATCATTCTTCACTCAGTCAATCAGTTTCTACTAAGCAATGTGAAACAGCCTGGATATACAGTGGTACACAACAAAGACTCCTCATAGAGTTCCCAGTCAACTTCTGCTTCTCAAAATCCAACAATTCCTACAAGACTTCGAGCCTGCCAACCAACCAACCAACCAACCACCAACCAACCAACCAACCAACCAACCAACCAACACTATTCCAGGTACATTCTCACAGCATTTCTTAAAAAATCAATTTAATATAGGACTAAGTTATATATATATATATATATATATATATAAATATATATATATACCTTTTATTATATATATATATACCTTACCTAAGTGTGTATATATATATATACCTAAGTTATATATATATATATATATAAATATATATATATACCAATTTTCAATGTAAAATTTGAAAAGTGTGGCAAATATAAAGCTGTACAGCCAACACCTCAATCAAAATAATAGAAATTTCATCACCCATACCATTTCCTCCAGCCCCTTCACAGTCAATCATCCACCTCTAATCTGGCCCTTGGCAATCACTGATTTGTTTTCTGTGTCTTAGTTTTCTTTTTCTAGGATTTTGTATAAATGGCATCATACAACATATAATTTTTTGTGCTTGGCTTCCATACTAAGCGTAATGCTTCAGAGATTCATCCATGTTGGGGCATGCATCAATAATTCATTTCTTTAAATTGCTGAGTTTTCCACTGGATGGAACACACATGCTTGTCATTCATTAGTTGATGTACACTGTCTTCTTTCTAATTAGGGACTTTTATGAACAAAATTGCTTTGAACAATAATATATCTTTGTGTAAACATATATTTTCATCTCTCTTGGGTAAATACTTAGAATTGACATTGCTGGATCTTAGAATAAATATAGGTTTTACTTTAAAAACAAAAATAATGGTGCAACTTTTTCCAAAAGTGGCAATACTATTTTGCATGACCACCAGATAGTATGATAGTTCTAGTTGCTCCATATCCCTGCCAACATCTGTATTGTCAGGGAGATTAAGGTCTTTTTAATCTCTTCCATTCTAAGGAGCTATATGGCAACATCTCGTAGTTTTGATTTTCATTTCCCTGATAACTAATGAAGTTGAGGATTTTTTCATGTGCTGCTTTTCCATTTTTTATATCTTCTTTGGGGAACTATCTGTTCATACACTTTGCTCATTTTTAAATCAGGTTGTCTTCTTATTATCGTGTAGTAAGAGCTCCTACAGTTCTTTATCAATTATAGGTTTTGTAAATCACAGTCTGTACCCTGTCTTTTCATTTTCTTAACAGTGGAGTTTGAAAAGCAAAAGTTTTAATTTTGATGAAATCAAATTTACCACTTTTAATTTTTTGTGGTTCATTACTTTTGTATCATATCTAAGAAATCTTTGCCTAACCTAAGGTCACAATTTGTCCTGTGCTTTCTTCTAGCAGCTGTTTGCTATTGCTCTTAGTCAGTGATTCATTTTTAGTTACATATTTATTCTATACAGTATGAAGTAAGCATTGAGTTTTATTTCATTGCATTTGGATGTCAAAATGTTCCAGAACCATTTGTTGGAAAGATTCCTTTCCCTATGGATTCACTTTGGTACCTTTTCAAAAAATCAGCAGACCATGGATTATGGATTTATTTCTGGACTCCATTCTCTTCAAGTGATCTTTATGCTTATACTTAACATTGTACCACATCAACATGGTTACTGTACCTTTAGAGTAAATCTTGAAATCACATAGTATAAATCATCCAATTTTTTTTCCAAAATTGCTTTGGTTATTATAACTCTTTTTTCATTTCCCTATAAATTTTAGAAAATCTTATCAATTTCCTCAGAAGAGACTGATAAACAACAACCAGTTAGATGGGATGAAAACAGAGTCGGTGTATTACAAAATCAAGTAAGTGAGCACTTTAAAAAGAGTGTATTCACAAGCCGGCTGAGTGGCACGTTGGTTAGGAGTTGGCTTGGGACGCCAGCTCTGAGCAGCAGGGCCCCGGTTCGGATCCCACATGAGGGCCAGTGATGCTGCACCCTCTACCACTAAGATGGTGAACAACAGCTTGACCTGGAGCTGGGCTGCTGTGAGTTGCCGGCGACGGCGTAGGCTGCAGTGGGGCTGGCCGGCAGCCGGCATGAGCTTTCGTGAGCTGCAGTGAGCGGCAGTCCAATGGCCGGCGAGTGACTGCCTCACCTGGGAAGAGCACAGTGATCACAATACCAACATGGGCCAGTGAAGCGACGTCCTCCACAACTAGACTGAAGAACAAAAGGATAGCAGCTTGTCTGTTCCCCTTCACCGATTCCCCAATGCTGTTCCCCTCCCCCAATTCCCCAATAAACTCTTAAAAAAAAAAAAGAGAGTGTATTCAGCAAGAGCATCAAGTAGGGTGAAGACTGGAAATAATCTACAGTCAATTAGAAGGTTGTGATGATTTCTATGAGATGAATTTCAGGGTTAGGGTAAGGGCAGAAGCCACACAGGAGAGAAGAACAGCTGGGAGGACAGAGCAGGAGCAATGACCATTTTTTAAGTTGTGGAGGGAAGGGGGGCAAGACAGAACACAGAAGGAACAAGGGCCAAGGAAAAGGATTAAGTTCTTGTTTTGTTTATTTCAAAATGGGAGATAATCTAATGTTTATGGACTCAGGGGAAGTCATTTAAAGAGAGAAGCTAGATACTCACTGTCAACAAGTGTATCATATCCTGTGGTATGAGAGAAGGGAACAGGATGGAGTGAGCACGTGTGTACGTGTGTGTGTGTGTGTGTGTGTGTGTGTGTGAGTTTTGGAGCAAGAGAACAGGATCCCAGTGGGAGAGGAGACTGGGTTGCAGGATAGTTTTGAGGGGACCCAGACAAATAGAACTTGCTTTGAACAAAAAGGACAGCTCTTCTACAGCACAACCCCCCACCATCATCATTGTAGGTGAGAAAAGGTGAGGGAAGTTGACAAAAATGAGAATAGAACAGAGTTCTTGCTCAATAGTTGTTTCAGAAATATAAAATCAGCCTAACAGAAAAGAAGATGGATTGGCAAAGAATTTAAAGAGAGGGTGACTCTTTAGAAGGAGTGAGAATAGAGCTGATTGTATAGTCATTTCAGAAGACAGTTCTTATATCTCACAGAGTTTAGACGTTCTCTTTAACTGTTTCAGCTGCTCTTTGCACATACAGCTGCCCAAATGCTTCATACTGGCCTCTAATTGTTCATTTGCTTGTCAGTCCCACACACAATTACAAGCTTTTTTGGGCAGGGACTGTTTTATATGTATACATCATAATGCCTAGAACTTCATAAATATGCAATAAAAATGCTTACTTGATAAATGAAAAAAATATTGCCAAAGAGCAAAGGGTCTATATCACTTGCTTGGAGGTTATTTCAGAATTTGAGGTCATAAACTTAGACTTTACAACTTAAGAATCCTCCAAACTCCATATTCTATAATTCAGTGAGTGAGAGATAAAGAGGTTCAAATTTCAATTCAATACTAACTGTATATTATGTTATAACAATGATAACATATCTATTTGCAGGGAAAACTACCAACAGAAGCCTTAAAAATATGTGTAAAGCTTAAGCAAAGTACCTGTAGACAAGAAATTGAAATGCAAGATTCAGTAAAATTTTGAGTTATAAATACTGGTTTTTTTAAAGGAATGAGGCTTAAAATGGGAACGCAGATTAAAGATGGCATTTCAAATCCAAGGTACCCAAATTAAATCACCAGTATCCCAAATGTATGTCAAAGAAGAGGGCTGTTAAATAATGCACATTTCAATTCAAAGGCTTTCATGTGGATAAATTGGGCCATGAACTTATTATTAATGCCTCGTTCCTCTGTTTTTCAACAGCAATACCCTAGAATATACAAATATCTTCCTAACTCACCCAGCCTAACTACACAGGGAAACTACACAGCATATATCCCTAACCAAGAGCAATATCTATACCTTTTATTGTTAATAACATCAATCTCAGTTCTCCCTCCCTCAAACAAAACAATATAAGATTTTACTTACATATTTTAACAAATATCTGCGCCAAGATAGTGAGTTCTTAGAAATGTGTCTAATGCTGAGACACATCACCTACAGGAACATTTTCACCAGGGAAGAAATGGGTGTTCCACTTATGGAACTTTCCAGGGTTAGAAAGCACTCTGGTCTTATGACGTAAAGGATTTTCCCCTGGCTCCAACACCGGCTCATTGTGAAACACAGCACCGGTCACATAGCTTCAGTTTTCTCGCCTATAAAATGAAGGGATTGAAGTAGAACAGTATTGCTCAAGGGATGTTCGTTGGAAAACTAGATCTTAAAATTAGTCCTCAAAAAAAAAAAAAAGAAAGAAACTTTCAGATCAAATAAGATTAAGAAATGCTCTATCTGGTAGCAGTGCACAGCAGGACACTTAAGAATTTGACAAGCAGGGTGAGGTGAAGCTGAAACCAGAGCAGGGAGCGGTAAGACGAGTTGCCTCTGTCACTATGGACTTGGAAGATTGGAAGACTGAGGCTTCCAACACTGGGGACAAGCTGAATCTGTGACTCCCATGCTTAATCCTGAATTCCCAAGTGTGACTAAAGTGATCCCACGTTGGTGGTGGCCCCAATAGTACTGAGTGCAAATCATCTCCAGGGAAAACATCTTCAATTTTGATCTCAGGATTCCCAAAGATCAGATTCAACTAAATTTGAATTCCCAATTTTAAAAGTTACCAACATACTGGGGGAAATCCACACTCACTCTCCTGCGAGATTAAGCAAAATAAATAGACTTCGACTCTAAAGGATTCAGATATTTAAATGATCAGATAAGGAAATGAAGTTAAATGAAATATTTAAAGAAATGAATAATAGAATCCAAAAAAATAAAGGATTCCAGGAATAAGAGACTAAAAACTACCAACCATTTTTGAGGGAAAAAAACCCTAAAACATCCAGAAGTGAAAAATATCATTGCTGGGCCGGCCGAGTGGCGTGATGGTTAAGAACTGGCTTGGGACGCCAGAGGGCCCCGGTTCGGATCCCACATATGAGGGCCAGTGACACTG
>NW_017731470.1:2587236-2593893 GCF_001890085.2 Hipposideros armiger
AGCAACTTGTCTGTTCCCCTTCCCCCAATTCCCCAATAAAAATCTTAAAAAAAAAAAATATATATATATATATATATATATAATCATTGTTAAAATTTAAAAATGAAGGATAGATGTGTTTCAGAGCTGATAAGACTAGGTGGAGGAAAGAATTACTAACCAGTTGATAAATGCAGAATGCAGCTCAGAGTCAAAGAGATGGAACATGGACAGAGGAACTGAATAGACATTTTTCCAAAGAAGGCATATAAATGGCCAACAGGTAATGAAAACGTGCTCTAATATATAATCTAGTGGTTGTAGTTGGTAACACTATTATATAATTGAAATATGCTAAGAGAATAGAACTTAAATGTTCTCATACACAAAAAGATAAATATATGAGTTAATGGATGTGCTAATTAACAAGATGAGAGAAATCTTTTCATAATGTTTACATGTATCAAATCACCACACTTCAAATATCTTAAAATGTTGTCAATTATACCTCAATAAAGCTGAAAATATCGAAATGTAACATGAAAAGAGAAGTTAAGACACATGGAGGACAGAATAAAAAGATCTAAAATATATGTAATGACAGTTTTAAAATAAAGGGAATACAAGAAAGACAATAGAATAATAACTCCAAACTTTCCAAAAGCTAATTAAAGACATTAACCCATAGATGCATGAAATACAACTCATAATAAGATTTAAATAAAGTGATACATTTACCTCTTATTTCATAATATTATTAAAGATCAAATACAAAGAGAAAAGCTTTAAAGGCAGCCAGATAGAAGAGAGAGACCAGTTACAAGAGTATGGCAATTACAGATATAATTAACTTCTCAACAATCATTGAAACAGCAGTATATCTTCAAAATGCTGATTAAAATATGTCAACCTAGAAATATTTACTCAGAAAAAGCTCTCGTTGAACAATGAGTGAAATAAAACCATTTCATTTTTTTTTTAAAGAGTGACTTTATTCCTTCATGACAGGGAAATGGAAAATGATTACTGAAGGAAGTTCTGAGACGCAAGGAGAACAGTAAGCCAAGAAATGTGTAAATATATAGATAATACTAACCAAGAATTTTCTCTAATACACCAACAGTGTCATTTTTGGATTTAAAAAAGAACAGAACTGAAATGAGCTATCAAGCCACAAAAAGACATGGAAGAAGCTTTAAATCCATATTGCTAAGTAAGAGAAGCCAATCTGCAAAGGCTACCTACTGTATGATTCTAACTACAGTTGACCCTTGAACAATGTGGGGGTTAAGGGTACCAATTCCACTGCAGTTGAAAAGCCACGAATAGCTTTTGACTGCCCTAAATCTTCAAGTTGTCCCTCAGTATCCAAGGGAGATTGGTTCCAGGACCCCCATAGACACCAAAATCTGAGGTGCTCAAGACCCCCTGTGTAAAATGGTGTAGATCAATGCATACAGTTGGCCCCCCAACTTCTTTGGACTCTCAACTATGGATAAAAAAACAGTACAGATATTTATTTTTTAAAAAATCAATGTATAAATGGACCCATACAGTTCAAACCCACATTGTTCAAGGATCAACTGTACATGACATTTAGGAAAAGGCAAAACTATGGAGACAGAAAAAAAGATCACTGATTGCCAGGGGTTTGCGGGAAGGAGGGAAGAGATGAATAGGTGAAGTACAGGGCATTTTTAGGGACATGAAAACATTGTTCTGCATGATACTATAATGGTGGCCTACATGTTATTATACATTTGTCAAAATCCATAGACTGCAGGCCGGCCAAGTGGCGTGTTGGTTAAGAACTCGCTTGGGATGCCAGAGGGCCCCCAGTTCGGATCCCACATATGAGGGCCAGTGACACTGCCCTCTACATCTGGGATGCTGAACAACAGCTCGACCTGGAGCTGGGCTGCCTTGGGTCACCGGCGACCACATGGGCTGCAGTCCCGTGCTGCAGTGGGCTGCCATAAGCTACCATGTGTGGCCAGCAGCCACTGTGAGCAGCCGTCCAGAAGCTGGCGACTGATCTGCCTTGCCCAGGAAGAGAGCAATGATGGTGCCAGCTTGGGCCAGTGAAGCAACGCCCTCCACAACTAGACTGAAGAACAAAACAACAGCAACTTCTCTGTTCCCCTTCCCTCAATTCCCCAATAAACCCTCCAAAAAAACCTAACCAACCATTCTCGCTAGTTCCATTGGTAGCAGATCAGAGAGCAGGCCCCAGAGAGCCTTGAGCAGCCCCACCACCACTGCAGGCCTATTACCCACCCCCCCAGCACCCTGCAGCCAACCCCAGTCACCATCACCACAACCACGAGCAGCGAGGTGGAGTCCCAGCAGCTGCCTGCCACTGTGCGTCCCCACTGTCCCACCCTCAGCGTTGCTGACCCCAAGCCCGGCAACTCAGACAGCAGCACAGGGAGAAGCACCCTGTGGTCTCACATCAGCTGGTGGCACCAGCCAGTGGTAACAAGAAGGCCATGGCAACAAAGGTTTTGGGAGCAGTAAAATGGTTCAACGTAAGAAACAGATATGGAATGGCAGGATTCATCAACAGGAATGACACCAAGGAAGATGTATTTGTACACCAGACTTCCATAAAGGATAATAACCCCGGGAGGTACCTTCCAGTGTAGGAGATGGACAGACTGTGGAGTTTGATGTTGGAGAAGAGGGTGCGGAGGCAGCAGATGTCACAGGTCCCAGTGGAGTTCCAGTGCAAAGCAGTAAATATGCAGGAGACCATAACCATGATAGACAGCATCCGCATCACAGGGGTCCTCCATGCAATTACCAGCAGAATTACCAGAATAGTGAGGGTAGGGAAAAGAATGAAGGATCTGGGAGTGCTCCCGAGGGCCAGGCCCAACAGCACCGTCCCTACCGCAGGTGCCAGATCCCACCTTACTATTATACGCGCAGAGATCCCATGGGCGTCGACCACAACATTCCAACCCTCCTGTGCAGTGATGTGGAGGGTGCTGACAACTAGGATGCAGGAGAACAAGGTAGGCCTGACCAGTAAGACAGAATTTGTATCTAATCGGGGCTATAGACCACGATTCTGTAGGGGCCCTTCTCGTCAAAGACTGCCTAGAGAGGATGCCGATGAAGAAGATAAGGAAAATCAAGGAGATGAGACTCAAGGTCAGCAGCCTCTTCAATGTAGGTACCGATGCAGACACCCAGAAAACCCTAAATCACATGATGGCAAAGGGACAAAAGCAGCCAATCCAACTGAGAATCCCTCCACTCCGGAGGCTGAGCTGTAAGTACTGGCTTACCATTGCTACTATCATCGGGTTTAGTCGTCTAACAAGAAGAAATCAGTATGAAATTCCAGCAATAAGGAATGAACACAAAACTGGAGCTCAAAACCTTAAGTGCTTGCTTTTTGCTGGTTGACCAGATAACTAGAACTGTCTGCATTATCTATGCAGTATGGAATTTTTATTACTTTTACCTAAAGATGTCTCTTTTTTCTAATGACAAGTTTTTTTTTTACGTCTGTTTTGTTTTTTTTCTCAAACCTTTAAAGGTTTTTAAATTGTTTCATATCTGGTCAAGTTGAGATGTTTAAGAACTTCATTTTTAATCTGTAATCAAACTTTACAACTTGATTTTTTCCAAAAATAGTCAACAAATTGCAAGCACCACTTAATAACATTCTTAAATAATTTTTAAAAGCTAACCACATATTTTTAAATTTTAAGGAACTGGTATCACACCATCCTGTTCTCTGAAAACTATGAAACATTATAAATAAAAAACAAAGGTAAGTGAAAAGTCCTCTCACAGGTGGGAATTAAGTATATGTCTAAGTTGAGTCAAATAAAAAAAATAATTGAAAATGTAAAATATTCAGGACTAAATAATGAAAGTTCTACATATAAAAAACTTTGGGATGCAGCTAAAGCCAAGGCTAGAGGGTAATTTATAGGCCCAAATGCTCATACTAAAAAAAGAAAAAAGACGGAAACTTTCCCAAGCATTCATTTCAAGAAATTTAGATCAAAACAGCAAAATATATTCAAAGACAGTAGAAATGAAAAACATGAGAGTGAAAATTAATAAAATAGAAAACAAAGATAGACTCAAGAAACCCAATGTGGTCATTAGGAAAGATTAATAGAACTGACAGATCTCTAATCTTGTTCAACAAAGAAAAACAATAGAAAGCACAAAAAATTAAATCAGGGTCGGAAAAAATAAAAATAAAATCATAGATACAGGTGAGATTTAAAGAAAAGTAATATCCATGATGCCAATAAATTTAAAAACATAAAATTGACCAATTTATAGATAAGTAAAAGATTTTGGATATGTGAAACATTATCAGCCTTCTAAGAGTCAGAGCTATACAAAATGTACAATCAGAGAAGTATTGCTCCCTCTCATCCCTATTTCCACATTCCTGTCCCTCATTCCACAGAGATGCTCCTTATTCTTGTATACAGCTGTGTAGTATCCCTCTGTGTGAATGCATCATGGTTTATCCAAATATTCTCTTACATACAGGCATTTATGTTTTTGCAAACCCTAGAATTTCTCATAAAGTCCAAAAAGAAAATTAGTTTTCAATTGCTAGTCAAAAGCTGATTACCCAGATCTTGAATCATGTATATCCGTTGTTATTTCTTTAAGCTTTTATTTTTCCCTCTTGGTTAAAACCTCAAAAGTGAGTGCAGTATTTGAGTGCCTCCTAGATGTCAGGCCCTGACTGGGCTTTCAGAGAACGTAGTTTAAAAGACAATTCTTTGTCTTCTTTTAGGGGGGGTGAAGAAAGACTTTCAGGTGATATCGTCACAAAATGTAGCATGTGAACTAATGAAAGCATGCACATGGTCCAGGAGCAGTCCAGAGAAGGTGGTAATTGACTGTATCTGGGCCGGAAGGCAAATCAGGAGGTGTTGCAAAATAAATGATGCTAGAGAAAGAATAGGAGCTCTAAGGCAACTAATATTTCTTATGAGGCTCCGTAGTTATAGTCATATGACATTTCCCTTCCCTAGGTGTTTGCACCAAGCATAAAGCTGCCACCCCTATTAAAAGAGGAACAGGCTTCTTCGTCATCTATACTTCTTTTGTTTCACAGTGAAATGTAGTTATATCCAGATTTGGCTCCTAGAATTGTATAATCTTAAAAAACTTTGGAAAATTTCCCCCAAGATTGTTTAATACAAGCCCTAACTTCCTAATCTGCACAATAGAAAGAATTCTTATAACTCAGAATTGTTGTAAAAAAAAAAAAAAAGATAATATAACAACACATGACAATTTAGGTATTAAATAAAGGTGTTCCTCTACCTCATCTGACCCACTTCCTGTCACATACATGACTAGAGAAGATATACACAAATTACATGAGAATTTGTAATCTAAATGTATCTACTTACTAGTTTCTGCTTTAAATTCAAGAATATCGATTTAATTTCTAAACATTTATGATCATCATTCTATCTTAAATAAGCCTAGATTTTCCTTGATTCCAGATATAGAAAACTAAAGGCCAAATGTTTGAAAATACCTGAGTTTATAACCAGACAACATCTCATAAGCTTATAAATCTCATATCCTGCTCCCTGATTTTTCTGAAGAATTGAGATTTTAAAAAATCCTCCTCCATTGTAGCTAGGTAAAAAAAATAGTTGACTGAAGTAGAAGGGAAATTTCTCTGGTGATGGAGATGTTTTATATCTTGTATTAGATTGTAGTTACAGGAGTGAAAAACAAAGTCAAAATTCATTGAATTGAACACATAAGAAAGATCTTTCCATTCTATTTTATGTTAATTATTCTTCATAAAATTGTTTTCAATCTTCTGTACAAACCTCCAGTTCCATAAGTGCTCATATTTTTCCAAAGTAAACTTCATAGCAATATATTTTTTTGTATTGTCATTCTTAATTAGTTAAAAAACAAAACATTCTGGAGTATCTTTCTCTTTTAGTCCATATTGCTAGTTTAGTCAAACTGTTTATGTCTTGTTCCTTCTAGATTATCAGGGTCAAAGTTGAACAAACACTGACACCAGATCTGCTGACCCTTCCGTGAACCTCCGGGTCTCCAATGGAACTCTGATTTGTCACAGGGCAGCCTGCAGTCCTCTGATTAGTTTTCCAGTCATCCTAATCAAATAGAAGCTTATTTAATTCTTATAATAACATCTTGAGAGAGTATACTGACCAGTTTGCTGAAATTCAGATGTATTTAGTAGTTTAGAAATTACATGTGAGAAACAACTATATTTTACCAGCACCTTTAGTTTATTTGAAAGATCTTCCCTCACCACTAGTTTTCAGGGGGTTTTTTTCCCATTATTGACTCAGATGAAATGTTTAACACAGCAAAAAATCAAGTTTACCTATGTCCAACTCATCCACAAACCAGTAGAACCAGAAAACCTAGAAGTCTTGGTAATTCTTGAAACTATAATAGCAAATTAACAATGTTGAGTTCAAGAGAATTAAGAATAAACAGAGCAGGGGTGACCAGTTAGTTCAGTTGGTTAGAGCATCGTGCTGATAACAACACCAAGGTTGCTGGTTTAATCCCCTCATAAGCCACTGTGAGCTGCACCCTCCTTAAAAGAGTCAACTATGCCATCATAGCATGAAAGCAATGTGTAACAAATGACCATGGCTGTTCCCCAATAAAATTAAAAAAAAA
>NW_017731470.1:2595653-2597591 GCF_001890085.2 Hipposideros armiger
TTTTGATCCAGACTTCCAATATGCATCTCAGGAAATGAAGATATTTAAGTAAGAAGAAGGATGGTCTATGTTGAGGACATAGCATTGGCAAAGCCTCTGATATGCAACACACACACACACACACACACACACACACACACACACACACAAAAGCACAAAAACAAAATAGTGCACTGGTGGCCAGGTGCTTCTGGTATATCAGCAGTGGGGATATAGGATTGACTTAAAATAAATAGAAACACATCAATGGAACAAGGCAACATTTTAACTAAAAGCACAAAATCCACTTACTCCACAATAAGAAATAAAAGGATGAAATGACAAAGGAGCTCTACACTAGGATACCATGGAGGCACTAAGAAATGCAGTGAAAACTTTTACCACAAATAAGAAGTTTGGGAAAGTGCCAAATTGTATGGGGGAGAACGGCTGTTTTTGAAAAGGTAATGAACACTATGGGTCCTCCCAAGAAAAGTGGCTGTATCGGCAAAGTTTAGCATTCACCTCCTACTGAAACCTAGCCACAGACCACGATAGGCCAGATTCAGAATCCTAATTAAGAAAAAAAATCCCAGAAGAAATATGATCATGACAATCACTTGGATGGAAATGATGCTTACATAGGATGTGAGGAGCTGCATTATTGAGTTGTAACAGTTTGGGTAAATGTTTGAAACTTAAGGAAAAAAATTTCAGCCTCAAATGTTAATTTCTCAAATATGTAGAATTAAACCTCCTAAAGTTACCTCAGTAAACCTTCCAATTGAAAGTTTTTTACTTTAAGCTTGATACAAATAATTTCATAAAGTTCAGAAGATAATCAGAAGGAAGACTACTTAGGTTTTGGTAATTCTATTTTTTTTTTTTTTAAATTGAAACCAGCAAACATTCCAGCCAAACAGTCTGAGCTATTGTCTGTCTGGCTTCTGTACAACTTTATCATTAGCATCTTTCATCTAAATAATTCACTAAAATGTTATTAATGAGTCTTGCTTCCCTACCAAATACCCCTTTGCTCTGTATCACAGAATCCAGAAATAATTAAAGGAAACTCAGCTTGGGGAGTTTTTCTTGCTCAGTCATATCTCCGGAGAGAGATGTGGGGAAGAAAGGGAGAGGGTCCTATTTACATCTAAATATAAACAGCTGTGTATTCGCTGAGCCCATCCGTTGCACTGTAATAATGCTAATGCAGAGAACTCCTCTGTCTGAAATCTACTCCATATCTGATATCTGATGCCAACCCTCACCATGTTAAAGGCCACAGAAACAAATCCAGAGGCACTGAGTTTAAACGTATAGTCAGTCCTGAGAGGTCTCTGTGGTTGGTTTCTTTTCCCTGTTGTCACTCATTAGAGAACAGTTTACCAACAGCCAGCAGCCCAGCACATCCAAGCTGGATCCGGGCCAAGAGCGAGCAGCATTGTTGAAATCTGGGCAGTGAGGTGGAAGGGTGAGTGGTGCATCGGTCAGATGAAAACATGCGGGGACTGCTGGGCAGCAGCTGGAGGAAGTTTGGACATGCTGGCAGGGGGACATACGAGTGGTTAACTAGCGAGCCAAGCCTACCTCTTCCGGAAACCCAGCTGCAGGTTCGTACCTATAACTTACGCCTTTTCTTCCCCCAAAGTATCTTTGCCAGTTTTGAAACCAACAATGCCTATATTTTTAGGACCTTAAAACTTACTGGCAACATTTTGCACTATGGGTATGACAAAAATATGATTTCACTGATTGGCATGGTGTAAGGAAGTAACTTGAAAGTTGTATTCTTTTGACAATGATAAATTCAAGTAAAGCTTGCCACAAATATATTCTAAGAACACCTGATATATCAAGTATGTCAAGGAACACCTGAAGTTAGGAGTCTACAAAATGTTATGCCTTGGTTTTACACTTTGTTCTTTGCTCAGTAAGCAATGTCTACATATTCACAAA
>NW_017731470.1:2597756-2599962 GCF_001890085.2 Hipposideros armiger
CAGCATTAAGGAAAAATATTGGTAGAAAACTAAAAACTCAGAATTAATGTTCCTGTCAGCAGGGAAATGAGTGATACTGCTATCCCACAAGAAAAAGGGAAATAGAACCAGTTTCTTGTTTTCTGGAATATCAACTGATCAGATTAGTATTTAAGTTCTTCAAAATCACCATTTACAGAAAAAAATATATAAATGTATATATGATGATATATTTTTTTCAACAGTTATGCTTTTAACTGGTATTTCTTTAGAATATTCCCTGAAGAAGAAAGCCAATATAGACATCAGAGGAATATTAAAAGTTAAGAAACACTTTGAGGGAAGTGAACAAATTAGAACATTTGACTACAAGAGTAAAGACATCTTTTCTGCACTTAAAAAAATTTTCAAAACACTTTGAACCAATATACCATTTATCAGTAAATAAGCAAATTAAAGATACCATCATAAATTTATCCTATACCTCTGTGCCTCTCTTAACTGGAAAACAAAAATTCTTCATCTCAGGAAATTGTCCTAATCTGCTGTATTAGATAAGCAGTACCACTCAGTATCTGAAAAAATTTAACACAACCAACGGAACTACTGATTACAGGAGGGGACAGTGGCATTTCTCCTTTGAAAAATTTTTACAATTAATATTGATAATACCATAAATGGCATAATTGTGAACAATAGGGTCTGTTACATAAAACCTTTTAAATAGAACATTAAGTATTTTAATATTCTATGCATATTTAACCTACAGGGTGTAATAGAGTATTTAAAATTTGATGCTCACAACTGTTTGAAACTATTAGCATCTATATAATTGATGGAGAAGAAAGAACAATAAGTTTTTCAAAATGGTTCATGTTTATCAAGATTGAAGAGTGATTATTTAAGCACTAAAGATGATAGCTTTAACATTTTTAATGATTCATCTAAAGGGAGAANAAAAAGCCCATGGGAATAATGGAGGTGTGGGGAAAAATATTGAAACGATGAGTATATACTATGGAAGCCTTAAAAAATAGACTTTGGTTACTAAAATCTACACAGGTACCAGTTTCTAGAGTTGAAATGCTACAGCGATTCTGTAAGTAGTTACAGCACTTTCAGTCCATTGGCTCCATAGGCTAAGCACATCCTACTATGTTGAAAGTCATACCAGAGAACATTATTTCAAAGCAACTCGTCAATAAGTCCTTTTCTAAGTCAGCCAACAGTCCCTTAACTTATTTTTGAAATAATACAAAACTGACTCAAATTGATTGCTATAATATTGGAATGCCTAACATGCTGTGGGAATTCAGAGGAAAATGTGATTCATTCCTAATTTGGATGGAGGGCAGGAAATTGCAGAATATTATAACAATGTAGCTTTTATGTGGGCCTTCAACTGATGGGCAAGTCTGAGAAACTATTTTGTCTTGTTTATATAACACATATTCATAGAACAGTTGCAAAACGTTGATCAGTAAAAAGAAGAACCATAGTCCTATAAAAAACAACTCATAATTTCACCACTTAGGAAAAATACCATTTGTTAATATCAACTTGTTTGTATATGCAGAGACATGTTAATTTATAATAAACATGTGATTTTCTGACAAGTTCTTCTGAATATGTGGTAAACATGTTTACGTGTTTCTGGCATTTATTTTCAGATGACAATCTATATGTTGTATATCTTAACTTATCAACCAATTATTATTTTGTGAATTCTTTTATTTCTAGTTATTTGTTATGACAGATATTTAAGATATGTTAAAACATCTGTCAACAATATGTATCTTCAAGTATTCAGCAGATTATTTCCTTGGGAGGAATTCCTAGAAGTGGAATTGCTAAGGGTTGACATATGCTGATGTTCTCTTTCCTCTATAACCTAAAACGTGCTCTGTTTTAGTGTATAACTCACTTGCCTCTATTTCTCTGTCCAGCTATGGCATAATTTCTTTGCTCCCCTTTCAAGCAATCAGGATTTTTTCCCCCAGACTCCAACTGACTTCCCCCTTTAAAAGTGCTCCCCTCCTTTTAGTATTTACTTTGCTCCTTCTCTGCCTTTTCTCTAGCTTTTGTCACCTTCTGATATATTTTTTATTTTGTTCATTTTGTTTCTCTTGGTCCCTAAAACCAGGTCCATAAAAGCAGGAATTTTTGTCTTATTCATTCAGTGCTGGAAAAGAGTCAACATTACAGGTGCATATTTAATGCTTTTGAT
>NW_017731470.1:2604482-2605807 GCF_001890085.2 Hipposideros armiger
GCTCTGTGAGTTTTGCCTCCAGGAGCCCTTACCAGATTCTCAGAGTGAAGAGCTGAGGAAAATCTGGTGTTTCCAGCAAGAGAAGGGGGAAAGGAGCCATTTTGAAATACAGCAGCGTGCTCTGTTCTTAACAAGGCCTGCCCTCAGGAGAAACTACTTAAACAGAGCCCAGCCTGCCCAGGTTTTGTCAGAGCCTAATTGATGTGGGAGGGAAGGAGCCGCCCAGCCCCAGCTGGCTCTAGCCTCACACCAAGGAAGGGAAACGCCCAACTCCTGCCCCTTTGGCCATCTTGTTCCGCTGAAGGGGGTGGAAAACAAAACAAAACACAGAAGCACTTGTGAAGTTCTCAGCCCAGCAGCGCATGCTCACCAAAGCACTGAGACCTAACAGTAGGACTTCCCCTCCTCCCACACCTAACCACCCTCTAGACTGCAGTTCCTTCTACCCACTACATCAAGTCCACCTTTCTAGAAAAACATTGCAAAGCATACTAAAAAGCAAAAAAACACGGTTTGAAGAGACAGAGCAAGCATCAGAACCAGACACAGATATGGTAGGGATGTTGTTGGAATTTTTCAGGCCAGAAACTTAAAATGATTATGACCAAAAAAAAATATTTAAGTCTTGCACTCTCACAAGGAGAATGAATTGTGTCCTGGCCACGTAAGGAAGCATTGTTTTGATTGTCCTGCACTTCAAGTGAAGGTCTAAGAGAACTCTGGCTGTGAAAGCCACATGAATGGGTTCCGACCTGTCTGTATCTCATCCATTACGTTCTCGTGCCTGGAGAAGCTCATGTCAACTCATCACGGGATATTCAATTTGCACAATAAATATGGACCTGGAAAAAAAATCGCCATATTCCTAAACATTAAATAAATAATAATAAACAAACTAAAACACAAATTTACATAATGTATTTAAGTATGAATTTACTATAATACAAAACCTACATTTATATAAATTTAGGTTTATAAATATAGAATAAAAATAATGTAATATGCAAATAATCTTCCTTCAGTATAAATATGAACCAGCTATCCAGAGAGAGTCAAACCCAGAGGTGTTGCAAAGGCAGAATGGGGGTGAGACCCTAAATCAGGTTCCAGTTGAACAGGAGACTGGGGAGGTCATCTAAATCAAGGGTCTTCAAAGCAGGGTTCATGCAATGGACTAACTCACAAAACTACTTTTACCAACCTCAGATAAGATACTTAGAAAAATTGACATTAAGTGTCAAGGAAGTGACAGTAAGTAAAACCACATAGGACTTTAACATTTTTTACAAAATCCATCCACATGATCCATGGACTTATCTCACTGT
>NW_017731470.1:2606400-2607749 GCF_001890085.2 Hipposideros armiger
AATTAGCCCTGCAACTGTTTATATTTTAATGAGAATAGCTTTCCTACTGTTTTAAGCTATGCAAACCAGGCGTGATACTTGTAGGCAAAAGCATGCTACAGTTTATCAGGCTATTAAGGAAAATGCATCGCCATGTTTAAAAATGTCCTGGTAAAACTTACGCAAAATAAGTACTCAATGCTCAGAGTCATTTAAGATGATATCAGTGATCTAAAGAAGGAAATGTTTTCTCTTGTGGAACCAAACTAAAGTGGTGAAGAAGATCAACTATTAACCAGGGGTTGCCAAACTATAGCCCCCACCCCACCCCAGGCCAAATCTCACTTGCAACCTCTTATTGTACGTCCTGCAAGACAAGAATGGTTTTTCAAAGTTTTAAATAGCTGAATAAAACATCAAAAGAAGATGTTTCATGACACATGAAAATTATATGAATTCAAATTTTGGTGTCTAGAAATAAAGCCATGCTACTTGCCCATGGCTGGTCCATCTCAGTTGAGTAGTTGCAACAGAGACTATCTACTATCTGGTCCTTTAAAGAAAAATTTGCTGACCCTCGCTATAGATCGGTGGATTTCAACCTTAGTTGCATGGTAGGGTTACTCAAGGGACGTTTAGAAATACTTACACCAGCACTGTTGGTGGGATTGCATATTGGTGCAGCCATTATGGAAATCAGTATGGAGGTATCTCAAAAAACTGGAAGTGGAACTGCCTTATGACCCAGCAATTCCACTCTTGGGTATCTATCCAGAGAAATCCAAGACACTCATTCAAAAAAATATATGCACCCTTATGTTTATTGCAGCACTATTTACAATAACCAAGACTTGGAAACAACCGAAATGCTCATTAGTAGATGACTGGATTAAGAAACTGTGGTGCATTTATACAATGGAGTATTACTCTGCTATAAAGAAGAATGAAATCGTACCATTTGCAATGATATGGATGGACCTGAAGAACATTATGCTGAGCGAAATAAGTCAGTCAGAGAAACACAAATACCATATGATCTCACTTATATGTAGAATCTAAAAAACTGAATGAACGAGCAAAGTAAATAGAAATAGTCTCAGAGATATAGAGGAAACACTGATAGTTGCTAGTGGGGGGGGGATGATGGAGAAAGGGAAGGGATTAGGCAGCATAAATAGGTAACTACAACATTGCCACAAGGATATGAAATACAGTTCGGGGAATATAATTAATAATGTTGTAAATATTTTGTAGGGTGTCAGATGGTCACATGTCTTGTTAGGGAGACCACATCATGGATGGGGTAGAGGCTTGATCACTGCACTGTACATCTGAAGCTGATGTTGTATAATATTGTATGTCAACTATAA
>NW_017731470.1:2608752-2610567 GCF_001890085.2 Hipposideros armiger
AAAAAGATAAAATTGATGTGGTGATGGTTGCACAAGTGTGACTATACTAAATCTAAATCCATTGAATGGGACACATTAAATGGGTGACTCATATGGTATGTGGATTATATCTCAATAAATCTCTTAGAAAAAATAAAGAATAAATCTAGCCAAGAAATTTTAAGAGCACTAGGGTCGCCCCCATGTCCCCACCCTGTCTCTCCCTCCTCTCAGTCCTCTCCCCTTCCCCCTCTACTCCCCACCTCCCAGCATGTTAGAGGTCAAGAAACTAGGACAGTTCAAGATTTTCTCCAAACATGACTGTAGCCTCATCCACCTCTTCCGAGAAGGGGCCCTAGGCCACCTTCTAGATTTAAGGCCACTTGCCCCCGGCTGGGCCCCGGAACCAACCCTCATAGGGAGCCCTCGGCTCACAGGGGTGCCCGCAGGGACAACCAAGTTCAGAGTTGCAGGTCCATGCACACCCTCCCCCGGGAGAGCAGGCTCCCTGCAGTCTTTAACCGGGTGACCCACGAGGTGCAGGCCCGAGCTCACGCCGGTCCCAGGAGTATACCCGTCAGCAGAACCGGCTCCCAGCGCGGGTGGGGCCGCAGGAGAGGTTCCCCAACCGGTTACACCAGAAACCCCGCCAGCCGGCTGCTCTGTCCTTCCCTACCCCGGGCTCCCACAGTAGACACGTCTGCGTGCCTGTAAGTTAAAAAATAAGGGCGAGGGGCTGGAGGGACCACCAAAGGAGGCCAGACCCAATCGGGCCCTGCAACCCTGTCTCGGCCCTCACCGCTGCGGAGGGGACCCCGCACAGGGGCGCGGCCCGGCTGAAGCTGACTAGGGTCCGATTCCGGGTCCCTCGCGGTCGCAGCGCCCCCTCCAGCCCAAGGCCCGGACGGTGACAGCGGACTCCGGTCGCCCGCACTGCGGGGAGGAGAGACGCGCGTCCGCAGGGCCGTTGGCTGGCACGGGACAGCGTCGGGGCGGGGACTCNGTTGTCAGAAAAGTCATGACGTATTTTTTCTATGGTTTTCGTTGCAAAAATGCATCATGACTTTTCCGACAACCCAATAATAATAAGGCAAGGCTGAACGCCATTACTCTAAGTAATGTAAGTGGGTCACAAAATACAGGTGAGTTTCAATGTCGACAGACGCGAGGTAACAGGTTTAGAGAAAACTAGATTTGTAAACCTAGCTATGAACCACCATGTTATAACCCAACATTTTCTGTAAACTCTGTCCTGAAGCCATCAGCCTGCCACGCATCTGCAGTCCATTCAATTCACCAAGCAGGATTTGCAAGCTGAATATTAGGAACAACAATGCAAACAGCACATCTTCGCTTAAATGTTGACACAACTGGCAAACACAGGTAGTGCCTGTTGTTGGCAATTCAAGAAAGACAGAGTGGAAATGAAGAAAATCCACAAATGAAAGAACCGGACTGTTAACAGCTAAGAAGTATTTGCGGAAGAAATAATTGTAGCCAGAAAAGATTAAGAATGGGATTGTAACAGAAACAGTGACTAGAATGTGAACATTTCACTGAATTCTAAACTGGACCAGAAAAAAAAATATCATTAAGGCATCATTTAATAAAAAGGAAAACGAGGCCAGTTTCTGCCCTGGCCTGTAAGGAGCCTGGAAGTCATCGCTCCATCCTAACAAGAAAAAGCTGACCAAACTGAAAAATCAACACCTCTCCTTAGCTCCATCAGGGAACTGAAGTGACAAACCAATGTCTCCCCAGGGAGACAGATGGGCAGATGCAGAGAATCACAACTTACCGTGGCTGAAATCCACGAGCAAGAAACCTCTTCAGGAA
>NW_017731470.1:2612932-2637296 GCF_001890085.2 Hipposideros armiger
TGAGCAAAATGCTTAGTATAAAAGGGGCTTCATGCGTTGTTTTGTGTATTAGTGATGGAAGAGTATTATAATTCTCACCAAAACTAAAGGAGAAGTCAAAGGAATGATTACGTTTCCTGTTAGAATACCAAGTTGTTACCAATTTTACAATTATCATATCTGAGATAGTGGTAACGATAAAAAGACCAGATAGTTAATTACATTGTGGGAGCAAGAATAACCTCAGAGTAAACAATGACTTGATAGAAAAATATGTGAAAACCGGGACCGAATTTTTTCATTGCTTAAACCCACCAACACCTACTACAGCGCTATACATAGAAGATACTCTTTCAGTTATTATTCCTGAAAAAACTCATCACCCCAAAGTTAGTGGCAGTAAGAAAAGAACCATTTTGTTATATACTCATGGATTCTGTGGGGATAGCTTGTGTCTGCTCCGTGGCCTCTGGGGGCCTCAGCTTGGAAGAATGGAGGATATCTGGAGGTGACTCAGTGGCAAGGCAGCTGGAGTTGTCTGAACCCTTGGTCACTCACATGTGTGGTGGTTGATGCCAGTCAGGCAGGACCTCAGCTAGGAACCTATACACCGCTCTCTGTGGAGCTGTTTGGGCTTCCCTTCAGCATGGTTGTTGGATTTTAAGAGTAAGTGTCCCAAAGGGAACTAGGCAGAAGTGTTTAATGACCTAGCCTCAGAAGTGACACAGTGTTACTTCTACCATAGTCACAAACCTGGCGAGTTTCAAGGGAAGGGAGCATAGATTTTCACCTCTCAGCAGAAAGCGTGTCAAAGTCACATAAGAGGAGCATGTTGGATGGGAGATACTATTGCAACTATCTTTGGGAAATAAAATCTGCCACAAGTATCAAACAATCAATAAATGATGAAATGATATCAGCAATAGATGTTAGTGCTTCTCTCAATTATTTGAGTTCTTCTTTGAAAACAGCGTGATTGCACTTTCCCACCCTTAAGGCCCTATGATTTGCTTTGGTCAGTGGAATGTGGGTGGAAGTGACTTATGTACATTGTTGCAGGAAGCACTCACAGGTCATCCTCGTGTTCACAGGCTCTGTATTTGCAAACTCACCTACTTGCTAATATATGTTTATAATGCCCAAAGCAGTACTCACAGCACTTTCCTGATGGTGGTGGACATGTGCATACGTAGAGCAGTGAAACATTGGAGACACTAGACGCACATATTTCCAGCTGAGATTGAAGAAGACAAAGCTCTGCTTTCTAGTTTTAGCTCTCATACAGTAAAAAAGTGTCCTTTTGAAGTCTATTTAGTGCCATGTTGTCTGCATTTTTGTGCTTCTCGTTGGTGATTTTGCTGTTTAAAACAGCCCCAAGCATAGTGCTGACGTGCTGTCTAGTGTGACTAAGTGCAGGAATGCTGTGCTGTGCCTTTTGAAGAAGATACGTGTGTTAGATAAGCTTCACTAAGGTATGAGTTACAGCGTCATGGGCTGTGAGTGCAATGTTAATGAATCAACAATACATATTAAATAAGGTATCTTTATACAATAACACACATAAAACAAGCTTATGTATCAATTGGTTGATGAAAAGGTTGTGGCCAGAGGCTCCAAGCAACCTAACTCTGTATTTCCTCTAGAAGCAACAGTTCAACATTCACTAATTCAATGTTTGTGGTGACTTTGTAGAACTTAGCTGCTGCACGTAATGAGAACAGCCTGTCATTGCTGTTGCGGGGCTCTCGGGGATGCCCTCTTCTGCTGGGGTGAACGTGCAGGTGGCGCCATGCTGCACCATCACACGTACTGTAAACCTTATATAAAACACCTTCTTCATAGTGTCACAGAAACATTGATTAAATATGAGCTAATAGAAAGAACAATGTTACCATAATTAATCAACAAGAAAACTAGCTAGATTATTTTGACATATGGGAATAAAACTCCAGCCTTCTAATTAAATTTGTTCTAACTCAAATCCTATTATTTTGAAATAAATCCTTCTCTTTCCTTCCTTCTGTTTTTTATATGACTAATTATCACCTTTTAAATATAGATCATGTGGCTCAGTCAGTTGCTGTTATCTTCATTAATTGTATATTCTACACCGTATAAAATGAATGTCTCCAAGTTTAGGCTCAGTTTTTCTATAAGTAAAATGCCCCCCAAAAGGCACTAATAACTGTAAAACGTACTCTGCTGATGAAAAGAACAACAGAGTTCTTAAATAAGAATGTAAGTTATTTCCTTTTCCTCTTAAAAAAAAACCACTCTGTAATGTAAAATTACATTATCAATTTTTCAGTCGTCTAAGCAATGGGTCACATCCATGGCTTAAGTTAAAATAAACAGGCTATTGTTTAAGTCAAGATTCATTATTTAGCCTTTGCTAAATAATTCAAAGTTAGCTCTGCATAATAATAGAGTAGATATAGACACTAGAAAGTGTCATGTGTCGCAGCCCACTACACTATTTGGGCAGGGGAGGGGAAGGGCCATACAAAGGGATATCGCTCGGCAGGAAAAAGGAATGAAGTTCTGATCCAAGCTACAACATAGATGACTCTCGAAAACATTACACTAAGTGAAAGAAGCCAGTCACAAAAGATCACGTATTGTATAATTCCATTTATATGAAANTGGAAGTAAAAATATAAAATAAAAGCATATAATTAGACATCTGAGTATTTTAAACTTTATATTCTTAATACATAAAACATGTAAAATGATAATCTAGTTTCTTTTTCACCAAAGGAAAATATAAAATAATGTCTGTAATTAATAACATGCTCAGTTTATAATGAGCATATGTTACTGACATCTTATTATGATGCTAGATTACACCATATCCATTCATGTTTGATCCGATACTGGTTACACACCTACAAATCCCTGAGACAATCAAAGGAATTTTTGAGTCAGCAGCAGCAGCTAAGCCATACTTATATAATCAATTTTTCTTGCTTCTTTTGTAGTTGTGACACTCTTATTAAGCTTGATTTATAAAACATATTCTCTACCCTTACATTACACACACACACACACACACACACACACACACACACACACACACACACGCACACACACACACGCGCACACACACACACCATATAAATGAAAACTAATTGTATTTGAGAATTTCATGACAATTTGTATAAAGGTCACATGTTTGAGGCTGAATCTTAATCTAGTAAATTGAAAGGTCACTCCAGTTTTCTGACATATTCACACAAAAATCATTTTTCAGGCAACCTTGAAATATGGCACAAATTTCAAAGGCCATATGAAGTAAACCCTAACTAAAAAGTTTTAAAAGGAAGAAAAGCAAAGCTTCAGCTGGATGAAGAATAAATAGAATAGTGACATCCTGCAGAGAGGGTTCCCTTTTCCTTGTGACGTCTGCCGAGGGAGACGAAGCAGCACTGTTCTATGGTTTTCATGCGTCTCGGTGGTGCTCATCAGCCCTAGTAACCTACTTTTCTTTTAGTTGTCAGAATCGATAATTATCACAATGAAACAGTACTTCAGTTAGCCTCGTTGCCATGGGATGCTCACCAGGGACAGCTCCAGTATGATGACTGACAAAGAGCATCTATTTTATAAAGTGCTCCCTTCATTTGCAAGAAAATTTCCCAGGCAAGCAGGGCACAGATCAAGTTATAGGCAAGGTAACTGTTATACAGTGCCACAATCTACTCAAGGGAAAAAAACAACACACAGAATGGTATGACTTCCAGAATGATCTGACTCCCATCCCACCAAGTATTTATAACCACAGAGGAGACACAGGAGAAAACTCCTGCTCCTCAACGGCAGAACACATCCTAGTTACTCCCTGAAGACAGATATTGTAGTGCTCTGGATTATTCTGTTAGCCTCTTAACTGGTCTCCCTGCTTCTGCCCTTTTGAGTACTCTCCCTTAGTCCGCCCCCTCCACCAGTGTATTTCTCAGCACAGCAGCCAGAGAGATCCTTTTAAAATGTAAGCCAAGTCATGTTGCTCCTCTGCTCAAACCCTCCAATGTTCTTACCACGATCTATGAAACCCTACATGATCTACAACCTAGCCCACTGATAACAATGGCCTCATCTCCTACTGCTCTATCCCGTTTATTCCACCCCAGCCATACCACCCTCTATGCAGTTCCTTGTACATATCATGCACACTCCTGCCTCAGGGTCTTTGCAATTGCTGTTCATACCAACAGAAATGCTCTTCCCTTACACATCCACACAGGGAGAACCTTCCTATACTTCAGGAGTTCAGTCAACAGTCCCTTGCTTGTTGAGGTCTTGCATGCTCACCCTACCTAAAATTTCAACTCCTTCCCAATATGTTATCTCCCCCTAATCTGCTTTCTGTGTTCTCTTCAGTACAGATCACTACTCTACCTATATTTTAGTTACTCATCTTGTTTGTCTCTCCCATGAGAAAGTAAGTTCCAGGAGGCTATAAATCAGAATTGTAGAGAGCTATTTCAGAATTTTAGCTTAAAAGGGGGTCACCATCTAGTAACTGATTTCTACATGCCTTGCCCTGGGTTACAGGCGTTATAGGAATTTGGTGCCTCATTTAATTTACACAGCACTACCTTCGTTTTATGAATAAGGAAATGGAGTCAAGTAACGTTACTTTTGGGACGTTCACAAGTGGGCAACTGAAATTAGAACCCAGAGCTGACTCCAAAGTCTCTGTTCAACAGTGTAAAATAACAACTGGGCAATATCTGCAATCCATTACTGGGTTTGCTGATCTAAAATTAAAATCTCCATTTATATCTCTAAATGAGAACAAAACGTTTTGAAAATCCCTAAAGGCCAGCAGTCAGCATAGTGGGTGGAACCTGCACTCTGGAGGTAAAAACAGTATCAGGAGCCTGGTTCTGTCACTTAGTGGCTGGAGATTTTGAGCAACTCGGGCTCCTGTGTTGAGAACAGAATCACTCAGCACAGGGCAAATTATTTCTTTAAACACTGAGTTTAAAGCTGCCTTGCTTTCAGAACTTCAATGCAGTTTTTAAATCTGTTATTTGGTCAACAGCCCATACTCTGGTCCTGGAAGGAATGGAGAGTCACAAGCGAAACTTAAGAAACCACAACTCCTCGTGTCAAATTGCTTCATTTCAAGACGGAGCTCACCTGCCACACCAGCAGTTGTTCTGTAGGTTTCGGATGCTGTGAGACCTGGGTTGCAGACACTACTAGGTCCTGTCTGGAAATTAGACAAGCTCCCACCAGATGGACAGTAGAGCCTGAAATATGGTCTCTTTGGCAAATGGCCAAATTACCAAAAAGTGGGCTTAACTGTGCAACACAGATTGGCCCAGGCTTTTTTTTTTTTTTTTTTTTTTTTNGACCTCGGCGGGCAGGTGCCGCGCGCACACGCAGGCCGGGCGGCTCCGAGTGGCCCCGGTGCGGCCCCTTCCCAGAGCCGCTCGCCAGGCTCTATCCCCAGATCATCGGCACCTCCAATGGCCGAGGTGCTCGAGCCAGAGCCCGGCACAGGTGAGGGCGAGGCGGCCCAAGCCGTGGAGACGCCGGACTGGAACGCGCTCGGAGACGCGGACCCCCAGGTAGGAGCTTTCCGCGGAAGCAAAGGGCGCGTGCGCCGAGGTGGGAGGTTTGGGGGTGGGAGGAGGCTGTCTCCGAGCTGGTTTGCAATGAGCCCGGAGGGTCCCCTAGATTTAAGTGAAAAGTACAATTTTAAAATGGCCTGAGCCCCTAACTCCATTCCTGCACAAACGGGAAAATCCGGTGGGTTAGCCACAAGCCCAGGTACTGGCCACATCTCAATTTCTTGTGTTGGGGGAGGGGGAGGGGATTAAAAAGGAATCGATCACGTCCCAGAACCCACGGTGGGACCCTCCGGGCCGAGGGGACGTGAGAGATGCTTGTTCCTAACGGAAATGAATTGACCCCGCCCCCCACTTGTGGGTCCGAGGCCGCCAGCGTCTCTAATTCAAGGATGGGAGCCGCGGATGAGAGGCCCTGCCCGGCCCTAAGGAGTCAGAACCTGGAGTCTAACCCAAGTGGACCCGAAATCAAGGACCTGTAACTGTTGCCTCTCACGTCCTGCCTTTTTCAGAATCGCTTCCTCAAGTTTTCTCTGTTCCATTTTAGCTCGCAAGTTACGAGATCCGACACTATGGACCAGCCAAATGGGTCAGCACCTGCATTGAGTCAATGGACTGGGATTCCGCCATCCAGACTGGCTTTGCCAGGCTGAACAGCTACATCGAAGGCAAAAACGAGAAAGGTAAAGGCAATTNAAGCATAAAGCCCTTTCTCTCACTGTGATGATGGAGAACCATTTTTGTACTTGTATCTTTAGCCAACAGGATCTATTTCCTTCCCCCTACCCTCTGCCAAGTACCCACTCACTTAAGACACACACACATTCACACGTATTACACACGAGGTTCTCCCTCAGAAAGAGGGAAAGTAGGCAAAAGCACAGGAGCGGAAGACAAATCCACTTTGTGGAAAGAAAAACAAAAGATACAAATTTTGCCATTTGCTATTCAAAGTGGGAGGCTGACTTGTATGGCTACATCAGTTTGCACCAGTTTGATTCCAAGCATTCAAGATACCTTATTCTATTCAACACTGGGTTTTCATCTTTTTCCTTTCAAAACTGTAGTAGTTTTTGCATGGGGTCAGTGGTATATTTTTATGTTTTTAAGTGTCATAAACAAACTCCTGATTCTTTCGGGTAACAACTTTGAATGGGAAACATTCTAGGCCTCTGAAAAGGGGAATATAGACATTTCTTCACCATCGACACAGCCCAGTATTTCTTAACAAAATATTTTTCTGAAGACCTTTAAAAATACATGAAAAACTCATATGTCGTTTAACACAGGGACCACCAAAATTCTATTCCTAAAACAGATCTTCCAATAGTCTCACAGTAGAAAGTGTCAAAATATTACAGATGCAGACAAATGCTATTTTGGTTAGAATTCAAGAACAAAAACAAGACTACAAAAAGATAACTACAAACAAATATATACCACTCAAGTGCTGCTAAAATCTTGATGGGATTTATCTGACTTTAAAATATAATGTAAAGAAATAATTATGTACATTTTTTTCTTTCACTTATTATATAATACAAGGGATTTCCATTTAAAAAAAACATGTAATAAAAAATGATAGAAATCTACACATTAGTTTATTTAAGGTTTATTATATGAATTTTCTAAAAGTCTTGTCAGGTCTTCAGTAGTGTTCTTAGTACAAACTATCAAAAATTATTCAGATGGGAATTCCTTTAAATGAAGCTTTTTCTGCTTGGGGAACACATATTGAGATAAGTTCTAGGAGTGTCCAAACTATTCAGTAGTCAAATATAATTATATACCAACAAAATAATCCTATCTGATTCTAAAAGATGAACCCTCACAATAGGATATTCAAATATATTTCTACATATGTTTAAGACAATAAGATTAGAGAAAAATTTGAAATTTTGTCCGATTCATTTAAATGAAAGGCAACAAATTATGAGTCATCAACTATGCTTTAAGTGTAAACAGTAAATATCATACCTTGATTTTAAAGTGTTGAATATTGGCTCGTCTGTAGAGTGCACTATTTATGGAATTTGAAGTAAACATTGCATATACTTAAGCATAATATAACTAAAATTCTGGAAATACCTGTGGTTAGATTTTTAAAAATCAAAAACCCTGGCAGCTTGAGCAGTGTCTAGTGGACAGGGTACATATTTCCTAGTGAATGTCTTTCCTTCAGATAATCATTTCCTTTTTTAATCTAATTTATTTGACTCAGCCATACTACCCTATGCTTTATATCTAGAGAAGACTAATTTTTAAAGAAAATGTGAAATATCTATTTTTGGTACTCAATAGTTAGGTAGCACAAAATTTCTAAACTACACACCTTATAAGTACAAAATATTATGAGAAAGGTCAATGTCAACCAGAAGTCATAAAATGAATGAGGAAAATATTGGGTTGTCGGAAAAGTCATGACGCATTTTTGCAATGAAAAACATCATGACTTTTTCCGACAACCCAATATATGATCCAATTTTTTCCCTAAATTTTAGTGTATTCAAATATTATTTTCCCTCATTCTATCCACCAATTCTTCCAACTAGTCTTTCTATAAAACTAGAGAAATTGTCTATTTTTTTTTTTTTAAACTAGCTCTAACTTACATACAGCTGTCTCAGGTGACCTCCAGCTGTGATCCAGGTCATGTCATTGACTGTGCAATGCCATCAACTGTCTCATATATGGCAACAATCACAACACAGATGACATGGGGAAAGCTATTTTCTTTTCTTCAGCATTAGTAGTGGTTCCATGTTACACGCAAAAAATAAACATGAGCTCCAGGGATTCAAACATTCATTTAAAAAATATTAAAATTACAGAAGATATGATTTACCAAGTTGACCAGGTCATCCCAGTAAGGTCGAAGAGGCAATGAGTGATTGCCCCACACTGGTTGGCTCAGCAATAAAAATGATAGACGTTCATAATTATGAGATTCTAGAACTCATATTCTGTACATATATAGATAATTCATATTGAATACTTATGTGAATGTGTATCTTTATCTGGGCAAAACTATTTTTACACTCCTTGAACAAAGCCATTCCAAACCCACCTATTTTGGTTGGAAAGCCACTTAAAATGTAGCCTTACCTCGAAATATCAGCCTTATCTTTCAAAGGGCCTGTCTCTAAAGTCCCTTTTGGTTAAGGCACATCTCCTAAAAGATCAGTTAAAATGCAAATGTTACCTGAGTGCTGTAAGAAATTAGCTCATTAAGCATCTACTGACCATACACATACATACTTGTTTCTCAAATTAGTTAGCAGTCACCTAAAGGAGAAAAACATAGTCTAAAAGAATGGATACAAGAGGACCGGGCCACTAAAAGCAGCAGCAAGGAGGGACATGAACCAAAGACAGACTTCACAAATCCTACAGATGCAATCTTGTCTTTGTTTGTTAATAAACACCTATGTTAAGGGATAAAACAAGCGCCTATGTGTCATCTGGGTCACTGGAGCTACCTAGAGCAGAGGCAAAGCACTGCTATTCTTGTCCCATTGTTGCTATAGTCTGGAAGGTAGAGCACACATACTGTAGAATTGGATGGCAGTAAAAGAGAAAATGCCTGGTAAAGAGAATGAGCAGGGGTGTTGGGGAAAAAAACAACAACAAAACAAACCAGTGTCTAGAGCACCTAAAACTGAAATGCATATAAAAGTGCTATAACAGATATATCACTATTGCTAGGATAAACTCATTGTGGCCAAAAGACTAATAGGAAGTTCAGAAATAATCATTGTGAGTTTCCAGAGTATAACCTTCAATAGTAAATAAAAGTAAAGATATCAGGTGAATGTAACTNTCAATGCTAAAATAAAAAACACGTGTCTTTGCTCTCTCTTTGCAGTCCTACCCTCCTCAGCCTTTAATGCTATCACGCGTCCACACACTAACACAGGCCACTGATTTCTACATCTGCAGTAGATATAATTCCCTAGTAGGAGAAACCACACACTTTTCAGTGCCCCGAGAAGGTTGCCAAAACAAAATATAGAAGTATTCGGCACATTTTTAGGAAAAGCAAGTAGTAATTTGGCCCCACAACAGCTGGGTTTCTCACTGAGACCAGTACGTAGAACACAGAACAACCAAGCAGTACATCTTCTCTGTGGACGGCTATTAGAAATACATATGCCTGTGTGTTTAGCAGCCCAGAGCATTCCAGACTAAATGAAAGACATGAGTCTTGGAAGAAGTTCCTAACAGTTACATACCAATTAGTTTCATTTTATTCAGAAAATATTTATTGAGTGCTTATTATGTGTCTAGCATGGTTAGAGTCAGAAACAGCTGTGTAAACCTCTAGAAATGTCACTAAAGTTGGTTTCAAAGGACGCAGCATTTTTTTCATCTCCCTGTTTTGAGAAACAACTTGATCACTAGCTACCTTTTTATTTCTAATGAGATCTAAGAGACCAGTCAGACAATGATAAAGGGGCAGTCGTTGGGGCCTTTGGGATATGATACCAATGCTACAGCCAAGCGGTAAAGGACACATTTCTTGACTATAATACCTTAATTCACCAGCTTGGTTCCCCTCACCGTAAGTTAGGTGTCTATATGTTGCATGAGGAATTTCAGGTAGGGACAGCCCTATGCTTTTCATCTCATGCAACGGTTTTTCCAGTTAAATTCCAAGAATTGGGAAAACAGTCCTGACACAAAGTTATTCACACAGTCAATTTCACACAGTCAATGATTTTACAGGATTTTTTTTTTTTCAGGAGGAGAAAAAAGAACCTTGATTCAGGGCAATATAAGGCTTTGGAATCATCAGGCATTCATAAGAGTTATCTGAAAATACTGTGGTAAGGAAGTTTGGAAGGAAGTGAAGGGTTTACACAGAATTATGGCTTAAAATATTTGCGCATGTACAATCTTATCAATTTTTACAATGACACCGTTGTGAGAGTACTTGTCTATTTACAACCATAAAAATGAGGCAATACATAAAATTTTAGTGTTAAATCATATTTACTCTTCAAGGTGACCACATGTAAAAAGCATAACAGTCAGGCAATTATTTTGAGAAATTTACTCTGTATTTTTTTTTAAACCTAATGATTTCCAATGCCAGTAGATGGCACTAACAGCATACAGTAACAAGCAAATTTTTTCCTTTTGCTCCTGCTTAAAAAAGACGTACTCTTATTGAAACATATAAGTAGCCAAAGAAATTATACTATAAAATCCTAGTCTTTCTGTAAAATGAATATAATAATAATAAAAATAATGCACTCTTAGAAAGAAGGAGTCCTCTAGAGCTAAGCCGTCCATCGTAAGTCCACAGAACACGGCATTCCTCACCCTGGACTGGCCCATGGCTGCTCTAACCCAACTCTTATAAATACCCTGAAACACTGCATTTCTTGCCAGCAAGAGCAGTGCCGATCAGAAGGTATCACATTGAGCCTCTGTCCCCCACATCATCATAAAAACCAGTGGAACAAAGTAAAACAGAAATTAGAGTCAGAGGAAATAAAAATATACAAACACACTAAAAAAAGGGGGGAAAAAAGATCAATAATCAAATGAATGAAATCTAATTGGGTGACAGAAGAAACCTCAAGAAAGAAAAATACACTGAGGCACTATTTGGAAGCGAGGGACTCATAGAAAGTACATGAAAATACGAGGCGTTGTGGATACCTGTGAATAGCTGCAAAGAGGTCTTCCGTGGTCCGGGGTCTACTGGGGGTCATCGCCTCATCACTCCCTTCTTCCTTTAGGAAGTCAAAGGCCTCTGAGGAAGAGCCGGCTGTGTCGGTCTCCAGCACCCCGGCTGTGGACAAGCAAGCAGGCAAACACAAGACATCCAAGTGACTTGAATTTCAGTCTTTAGCCAAGCTCCCCAGTACACTCCCCTGTCATTCCCGATAACATGAGAACCACAGGGAGAAGCAGTGGGGTCTGCAGCTGGATCTTTTACAAAGGCAGGAAGCGTGAGCAAAGCTCTTTTAAGTCTAGAACTCCTAACAAATCTCTGAAATTGTGTTGTAACATATCTTTGCAGCATTCCAGAAAGGAGATAGATTATTATTGACTGCTATTTAACACTCAGCCTGCTACAGACCACCCCACCTCTCTATTTTCTGCCCTTCTGTAAGTTCTACCCTTAGATCTAGATTTTTTTTTTTTAATTCACAGGATGCCAAGTTGGTAGCCTAAGTGTGAGGCAGCACGGGAAGTCCACAGACTGCTGGCTTGAACGTGACCATGCACCAGCCCTATTTACCTCAGCTGCATATGGTCGGAGGGGAAGAAGAGAGAAAACCACTCACGTCCTGGGTCCTGCAGAGACAGACAGCTCTCCACATTGCCTCCACCGGCCGCACTGTTCTCGGTGCCTGGCTCCTCCTGCTCGGGGGCTGGCGAGGCAGCAGGCTGCACCATGGGGACATTGGCTTCCACTGTGCCTGGGGACGAGAATCCTGCAGCGCCTCCCTCCAGAACCCAGCTGCCGGAGTCGGTCTCATCAGAACCAGTCCCGGCTGCACAATTCTCTCTGGCCTCTCCCCTGGTGGGGTTGGACGCCGCTTCGCTCACGTTCTCTGCTGGCTCCGCTGTGAAATCTCTCTGCGGAGGTGGCACCACTAGAAACAGTTTGGGCTTCTTGGAAATAGGGGGTGGCTTCCTGCTAGGCGAAGGGCCGGGGGTTTCCTGGAGCAGGGCAGTCCCGGGGCCTGGCCCAGCATCTGCCTGCCCCGTGCTGCCCGGGCTGCAGCTCGGGCGGCCACGCTCGGCTGCACCGTCCTGGTGACCCTGACTCATGGTCTTGGCAGGAGTCGGAAGCAAGCTTGTTTCGGAGGCAGGCTGGCTTTCACTCTCCATTTCATTTATGCTATTTCGGGATTTCAGGAAAGCAGATGGCTTTAAATGATACTGGGGCACAATCGGAGTTAGTTTTTCCTGAGATGNTATCATTAAGAAATATCAAAATATTATTTTTTATTTCTATAAATATTACTTAAAAGTAACCTTTAGAAGGGGAACATATTTTTTTTCTTATGCAAGATCATATTTAGAAGATGTCCATATATAACCAAAATATTTTTAAAAAGCAATTCAATTTAAAAAGACACTTTAGATGAATGCCTGGACCATTGAGTTCTTTGACATCAATCTTTGGGGATAGTCTTCTAATTTAAAAGCAATAGATATTTTTACATGTACAAACATATATATATATATATATATATATATATATATATATATATACACACATATATATATATATACACACACATATATATATACACACATATATGTGTATATATATATGTATATATATGTAGATATATATGTATATATATTTAGTATCCCTTCATTAAACAAAGATCAGGAAGTCAGAACACAGGTTTTTACCTTTGACACATAAAGGAAATGCTAAGAGCATATAACAAACAAAAAGCCACATTTTCCCAAGTACATTTTGAACCTCCTCTGCATAGCAAAGCATACCGGTTATGTTAATAGGCACCACATCAGCCTGGACTGTCTGGGCTTGCTGTCGCATCTTCTCTTCCGGTGTTGGCAAGGGAAGTGACTTGGTCCAGTTTGTTTGGGTATTAAGGTCAGAGAAGTCACTTGAGGTTGGCGTTTTAGATCTCCTGATGGAAATAAGTCTTTCCTCTTCTGACGAAGAGATGGAACACTGCAGGCGGGAGAAAGGAAGAAGGCATAGTGTGTAAATAGCTGACAAACATTTAAAAATACGTTTCTTCCTTCCATCCTTCCCTCCCTTCCTTTCATTAAATTTAAAGTGATTTGAAGCAAGCCCCCCCCCAACCCGCTGCCCCCCACCAAAAAAACCCAAAAAAAACCCCAAAAAACAAACCTAGACACATTTAGGAATAGAAGCAATGATTTGCAAGAAAACTGCTCATCTTGAGCATGACCCATAATACATGTGTTTCGTAGAGGCCTGAGTCTCTAAACCATAACTGCAAAAGGTTTTGCTGACCCACGGAATCTTTCAAATTCTTTCTGTTTACTGTGGTCAGAACGCTTATGGATTTGCTTTAACATTAGGAGCCCAGAGAAACATCATGGCTGTGACCATCAGTTTCCATTTTTATTAAAATTTAGTTTTGCGCAAAGTCATTTTTAGCCTCAATCTCATTTCCTTTAGACTCTGACCTCAAGGAGCATTTCAAAAATGATAGAGCTATTGTTCAACTATTTGTGCTCCTCTGAAGCCATTTATGTGGGAAGAAAAAATCAGTGTGAAATTGTTAAATTATAAGAAGCTGACTAAAGCTCTGAGCCTTATCAGAATTCTATGAAAACATTTCTAGTAGCGTCTGTGTTGATATAGATTAACATCCTAACTGGGGAGACTTCTTTAATACCTTTCTTGCCATAACATCTTAAAAAGTGTAAGCAAGAAAGTTGTTTTGGCAAACATCTTATGATGGGCTTTACCCGGTTTCCATGGCAACTGGTTTTGTGACAAAGAAGGTCCAAGAACCCAGCAGAAACACAATGTGCTCAGGAACAAAACAAAAAGTGTAATCGACTTTTGTTGGGAAATGATAGTTTATAATCAGAATAAATATCCAGGAACTGCTCTTGAAGTTGCAAGCACTTGAACTACTATCAATGAATATAAGGCATTTAAAAGAGCTTTACTTAAGAATAAAAAGTCAGTGAACCCTCCCAAAGCAATACCTGTATAACTAGGACCCAGGTCAATTCAACACTACCCCCAAGTNCTCCTTCAGGAAAGAAGCTGGCCCTTTGGGGCACCGAACGGCTATCAGAATGTATCGATTTCATAAGCACCACACATGAGGTTAGCGTAGCAATGCTGAGCAGCAACGGGGGCGACAGAATACAGTTCTGATGAGCCATACCTAGCTCCTTCTGTATGTTGTCAGGGACGCCTGTAATAGTCTTTCTCCTTTTGACTTTCTTCGGTCGTCTTACCAGAGTGTCTGTGTAAATTAGAGACCGCCGAAGGCTGGCCTGGCGATCGAAATTCTCCCCTAATGTAGAGTAGTAGAACAAGCAAAGCAATGTTATTTTCAAGCAAGCTGACACCATGCACTTTCTTCCAGAAGCTTGTTGTAAAATGATAAGAAGGTATTAATAATGATGTTAGCCAGTCATATGATGATGAATGAATACTGAAGGGCAAAAAAAGGAAGGAAAGCACATTATCATCATAAGGCCGTTTTCCAATTTCTATGTGTGTGTCCTTCCAAAGGAGGCACCTGGACCTCATTTTCAGATGAGCTGGAGTGGCAAATGCACGTTCACTAATAACACACCAGGAGAATGATTCTGCAGCATTATTTTCAAAATGGATCGTTTTGGAAGTGTTTCACATAGGTCCTCCTGTCGCCAAAATCACTCTTTAAATCAGTGTGTATGTGATGATGGCAATAAATATATTTTAATCATTTAGTTAACGCTGGAGACCATTATAATGTCTCATCCTATGTGATGAAACAAATAACTTAATCAAGAATTCTTGAATGAAGAGCTTTTTCTTTCACTCAAGGAGACCGACAATTTGGATACATTGTAGAAATTGCTATGGTGTGAGATACAACTAAAGAAAAATAAAAAGCCTTATAATGATAAAAATACTTTTCTTACAATGAGACCCAGTAGCACTGCCGTTGTTAAAGCTGAACTAGTTCTCTATTTCATAGTTGCTTTTTAAAGTTGATCTAAATCCAGACATTTCAGGTAATGTTAAAATCATATCCAGAATGCCACATCCATAGGACTTCTTTCTTCCTTCCTTCCTTCCTTCCTTCCTTCCTTCCTTCCTTCCTTCCTTTCAAGCTTGTGTGATTGACACACAATGGGAAAATATTAAAAAATAAAGTAGTAGCTTTTGATTGGTTTGCTTTAAATTACTTGCCCGTTTAATTAAAGAAAGTCTTACAGCACTGATCTTGTCACATGGGTATCTCCTCAAAGAGACTTAAATATATATATATATATATATATATATATATATATATATATATATATATATATGTACACACAAATTATATACTTCCATCAGTCTTATGTTGTAAGAAATGTATAAAAACATTCACTCTTTTGCAATATTGACACACATTCAAAGAGGGTATGTTGTGAACAATGTACCTTCTATTTTAATAGGAATAAGCTGTAAATAGGACCTTATGTAATCAAAACGGAGGATAAAATATCTGAATGATCAAAATACATTTCACCTACTAAACNTAGTCCGCTGGCTTATTCTTGAGTTTCAGCTTATTAAAGAGATATCCTTTAAAATAGAAAAATAACCAGTTCATCAAAGACTTATGTTTGAAGAAAAGGACTCTGCTCAGGACCCTTAGCAGCGCCTAGAGGAGGGTAGTACTTGGTAGTGCTTTTCAACCTTTGTTCTCCTTGTCTGTGTTTCTGCTGGATGAACTGGGCCTCTGTAACTAGTGTTAAGTCCTTTTCACGGCTAATGCTTTGAGGTCATCCAGTAGGGTGAGAGACATCAGGAGGCAGGAAGGTACAAAGCACACAAGACCCAGAATCTCAAGACATAACTTCTGGTTCTGGTTCTGACTCGATTTATATTTTAGTAGGTCCTTTAGCCAATGGGTACCTCAGTTTCTTAATTGTAAAAATGAAGAATGGCCTGGACTATGTGATCTCTAATTTTCCCTGCTTTCCCTAAAACTAAAGAATTTAGTAACCAAAATTATTAATAGTACAGAAAGTGTTTAATGTTGGCAGTGGATAATTGAGTCATTTGGGCCTTATTTTTAAAGATGAAAATTATCTTAAAGGTAAATATTTATGCCAGTAAAGTAAATCAAGAAACTCAGATCACAAAATAATATGTGAAGTTTAAAAAGTAGTAGTGATAAGTACCCTACATCTACTTTCACGGTCTCCTTTGTATTTAAATATATATTTTTATGGCACAGAGATGAAAATAAAGATGACAGCTCCAGTGACGAGCTACGTGAAGCCGGGTTCAGGCCCTTTTAGCGAGTCTACCATTACCATTTCCCTGTATATCCCCTCTGAGCAGCAATCTGATCCACCCAGGCCTTCAGAGTCAGATGTCTTCATTGAAGACAGAGCTGAAATGACTGTGTTTGTACGGTAAGTGGTAGATAATTTATAGCCCTGCTGACTGCTAGTTTCACTTGCAGTTTAGCTCCTATGCAATTTCAGTAGGCTTTTCGCCCTTCCATAACAGCAGGCCTAATGCATTTTCCTATTGGCTCAGCTTTATATGTTACCAAGGGTCTGTTGCAAGATATAATCAATTCATTTAATGCACAGTCTGTTGCATGCTTTCCACAAATCAGACACGGTGGAAATCACTCCCTCCCCAAAGCATAAGACTGCCCTTACCTGCCGTCTAGTTAAGCCGGAATAAAAAATACCTTAACACGCAATGCATGGCACCCCTCCTGCCAGCCTCTAGGTTCTGATAACCCAAACCTTTCTATTTGTTCCCCATCCCAAGGGATGCCTGCTGTTTCCTGCAGTTATTGCATCTTGTTAGTTTACTGGTTTCTTTGGACTTTTTCAGACTTCTAATACCTGTTTAACTCATTCTTTACGTTACATTCTCTCTGTTGAAATTTTAAAAACACACATGGTACATGATAATAGTCTTATATTGGAGTCCCTCTATTGTTCCCTTTCTCTTCCTCTTGTCACCACCCACCTATTAGAGGAATCTGTCTCTGCTTCCTCAACTCTCACGTACTCCTCACACCACCCCAGTCCAGTCCAGCCTGCACCACCTCCTTGGAACTGCTCCTGCCACCCTCAGTAGTGCCCTTGCATTTGTCACATGATAGCAGTCCTTTCTCCTGTGTCCCCTGCAGCCTTTGTGTGTTGACCAAACTGTTCCTGTAACTCTCAGAATGTCACTCGCTTGTCGTTCCTCTACTCCCGTTTCTCTCCCCGCCACTGGCACCTCATCCACTCCCCACCCCATGCATCACTGTCATTGATACCTGTTATCAACCCTCGTGACACAGCAGATTTGCTCTGGACAATCTATTCACAATGTTTCAAATGCCTGTCTAATGACGCTCACATTTAGTGTCTCCAGCCTGTTTTCTCTATTTGTTGGACATTACCATGTGAGCTGGGGGTGGAGATCAAACACAGCAGCTCTAAAAAATGAGCCTTCCCCCAATTCTAATTTTATCTGGGCAGTGATATTACAGTGCCTGTCTCAGGAAAGGGCCTCATCAACCAAAAAGCCTCCCCAGCAGGGACCTCCATGGCCGTCCTCAGCACACATCATCAGCAACAAAACCGCCAACCTGTTACTCCGTTTAAAAATCTCAGTTGGTTTCCTCTTGCTTTAGGGTGATGTTCAGATAGTTCACATTGTACACAATGCATTTTATAATGTGGCCCGACCCTGTCTTCCCTATTGACTTTCCCACCCTTAGCTGAACAGGCCACATTCTTCCAAATCTCTTTACCTTTGACATCAGTCAAGTTACTCAGACTCTCCTTGCCAAAATCTCTTTATTTGGAAAACGTGTGTAATCGTAGTACCTACTTATCTCATAGGGTTGCCATGAAGATTACATGAGTTTATGTGCATAAAATACTTAGAACATGAACATATTATGACTAGTTGTAGCTTCTTCTTTCTTCTCTTTTTGGAGAGCCCACTTTCATCCTTTAGGACTTAGATGGAATAGCACTTCATCTGTGATGCCTTCCATGATTTCTCCAGTCAGCTAGCCACTCTGTTCTTCTGTTATTCTAAATTATAATCACCTATTATAGACTGTTGCTTCCTCAAGAATACAGCAACATATTACTCTGTCCATATCCTTCAGCTCCAAGCAAGGCAGGTGTGTGTGGGGAGGCCCAGTGTGTTTGTGTATTGAATAAAGCCGTGAATAGATTGTTGTAGAACAATATGTATTCAGAGAACAAAAGATGATTTCTAATTAGGGGCTTCAAGATTTGATTTCAAGGAAGAAGTGGAATCTGAAAACAAATTCCCTTTGGGCAGAACATACCAAGAGCTGGCTGTTATTAAAGAAATAAATAATAAATTTGGGAGACAAATATTTCTTAACACATGGTTCAGAATTATCATTATCAGTCAACATGCTGAACATTATAAAACTGTTTTATCACTTCGTCTTCAATGTTATATTTTATATACATGTGTGCACATAGATTCCTACATTTATTCAGCAAGGATTTAAAAGAAACTTTTAAATCCAAGAATGGATTCTAAGTACCTGACAGACTATGTTGAATAAAATAGACATGGTTTGTACTCTTGAGAGCTTATATCTTATCTGAAGAAGGAAAGGACTGACTTTTCCTATTGGCACATTGTACTAAAACTTATGCTAAAGAAAGCATATTAGGAATATTTTTGTTTCTGTGTTTCTTATTCTTAACCTTCAACATCAAATCCATCATGTTTACATGTTGGCAACTCAGCTAAGTCTGTGTCCTGTCATAATTTAATCTCAGGATATTTTTATTTATATACTTTAAAATCTATGCTTAAACTTTTATCCTCTGCCCACTTTTTTTTTCTAATAACTTTTNCCTTCCCATTTGCTGGTGACATTGATTTTAAAAACACAGGCACGGGGGTGAGCGCTGTGGGTGTATTCGATTGGCTGGAATACCCACTGGATGGAGAAGTGACTCTGTGCGACTTCTCCGGGGAGGTGATCTTTGGTTTGACTGAGCCGCCGGGCACTTGGGGCATGGTGGCCCTGGACCCTTCTTGGGCATGGCGGACTGGCCCATTTCCAGTTGGCGCCCCACTGTTGGCTAAACAGCCCCCGCCAGGGTTCCCCGGGTCTTCTTGCAGGCCCGTGTAGTCAATGTAGTAACCCCAGGGGTCTGTGTACTCGGACTTGACACTGCTCGTGTCGCTCTGCGACGGGGTGACCCCGCACAGGGAGTAGACGTTGGGGGTGGTGGCGGAAGTCATGCTGCTGCCCGCGCTCACTGTGCTCTGGCTGCGGGAGCGAGGCAGCCAGGGCTCTTCCAAGTCACTGCAGGGGCTCTGCGAGGGCGAGAGGCTGCCCTTGCCGGGGAGGTTCAGCTGCAGGGAGTGCTGGAGCGAGGCGATCAGGCTCTCGTTTAGCACCTGCCCGTTTGTCTGGGCGTTCTTTTTGGGGACCCTGCGCAGAGAGTCCGTCCTAGAAGGGGGCAGAGGAGGCTTCTTTGCTTTCTTCAAAGAGATGTTTCTCGAAAGGGATTTGTCACAGTAATTGGACCGCTCTCCTTGGTTCTTCTGAGCTCTTCCATCAAAGACATTGATCACGCTGTGCCTGGGGTTCCCAAAGCCATTGCTGCTACTACACAGGTTCCCGGATCCGTGTCCAGAGTCCGGGTGCACAGATGGGTAGCGGCCATCACGGTCCTCTGAATACAAGGACCTGGCATCGTCTTTGCTGGACGTTTGGTCTAAACTGCCACTGCTCGTGTTACTCACAGGAGTGGAGTACCCAGGAGTTGCCAAATGGGGTTTCAGGGGGGATGCCCGCCCACTACCTGGCACATGGTATTCCCAGGCCTCTGCGCTGCCATGGCCCCTACCTCCTGAATAACTGGACTCACTCTTGCCATCCACATCCTGGGGGTGGGCTGGGAAGCTCAGGTTGTTTCTACTGCTGTAGGCCATAGCTTGGGACCCAGTCTCGCGATTTGCTGGGTTATTGAGAGAGACGGCTGAATCGCACAGGGACAACAGTGTGGCTGCGCTGGGGGAATGGGGACCTAAGGCTTGCGAAGCCATGGCGCAGGGACCCTCGTTCCAGTTACCACTGGGAGACGGATGCTCATCTCTACCTGCATGCCTGGAGAGGAGGCGGTCCCTGGATCTTATCTTTGTGTATGAATTAGAGCTGGTAATTTTACTGTCCAGCTGCCCTGAACTCTGAGCAGTGTGAATAACAATCACCTCTGAGGAGGCGGACAGGGTGGCATTTGGGATGATGCTGGTGGAGTAGGCCGCGTGAGGAGACACCACACGTGCTGGGCTGGTTCCGTTTTCACTCTCAAAGTGCCTCAGCTCCTGAGACTGGGGCCTCAAAAGTGTTCCAGTCCTTGAAGCACCTCCAAATTGTCCTAAGTTTTCATCTACTTGTGGGTTCCCCCTCTGGTAGGGGAAAGTGCCATCCAGGTCTTCTGCGGGGCCCAAGGCACCCAGCCGTGGCTCAAGGGACTGAATGTTGGCCCTCACTCCAGAACGCGGAAGACTGTGGAAACCGGCATCATTGTTGAGGCGAGAAGGAAACACAATGCCCGCTGAGTCGCTCAGCACAGACATGTTCCCAGAGGAGCCTGAGAAGTGGCTCATCTGGGCAGCAATGCCTTGCCCCTTCTGTGCCCTGATTCTTCTCATTGAAGGTGGTACGACTTTCACTTCCTCAGTCTGACAGCTGGAGTCCCTGGTTTCTGAGCGCTGCCCAGCAGACCGATAGCTGTCAAGCCTTCCTAGCGTCGAGTAGTGGTCTGCGGTGTACGCTAAGTGACCACCAACATCATCTTGGCCAGGGCCTGATGCTGGAGATAAAGCAGAAAGAGCTTGTTACCTACAAATAAAAATCAGTATCTTAGTTCATTACCTGTACCCTCACCTTCTTCAGACTCTGCTAGGCTTCAAGAAAAAAATCAAAACAAAACAAAAACTTTTCTATTTGATCTACATTTCTTTTCTTCTGCAGGCACCTAAGTGAGAGTTTAAATCGTTACTGACAGCTCCTAAAATAAAAACCCTTGTTATGAATTTCATGTACTTCTCTTAATTTGTCTTCCAGTCCTCCTATGGGATTCAGTGCGGCATATGGAATTCTCAGGTACCACCTTTGAGATCAAGGCTGGCTGCTCTGTTGAAAGTTTCCTTTTCAAATAACCTCCTTTCAGTCAAGATTTCAAGGTGGACTGACATCCACCAGGTGACTGCACAGAGCACCTGCCAGGCAGGGACTGTCTTTCCCAAAGACAGGTGAAGGTGGTAGTTCAACAATGGGGCTACACAGATATCATGTATGAGGGATATTAGTGCAAAACAGTGTTAATTACATTAATTTTATGTCAGAAGGAAATCCTAAGAAAAAGAAAAATGATTTACAGGCCCATCTGTGTTTCAAGCATTTCATTATCCATCTCAAGCCATTATCATCTGTCTGTCAGTGACATTCAAAATTCAATAGCAATCTGTTGTGTTCTGGTAGGAAAAAAGCAACAGGAGCTGATCCAGTGAACATTTCCTCAAATTAGAGTTATTCATTTCTTTGAGTTTTACAACTAAACAGAGAGTAGTATTTTTTTTTTCCTTTCCTTTTCTTATTTCTTTTAAAGCACAAGGAAGGCCAAATAGAGACGGGAATGGAAGTAGACAAGAAAATACCTAAGTATAGATAACAGATTTCAAGTTGCCTAAGAAAGAACAGAAGCTTAAAAAAAAAAAATCATGAAGCCAAGAACTTACCCAAAGCGTACAGAAGAAAAAAAAATCAATCCATGCATGTTAATCATTAGGGCAAATTGAATCTGGAAAAATAGTAGCAACACTATAGTTCTTCCTACATTGTTATCATCCAAGGACCGGATCTCAGGCATGGGCTTTGCTGAGTGATGCTGGTTGAGCACCCACCAGCATTGCTGTTCACCTAGCAAGGACCCCAGAGAACTCCCTCCCTACCCTACATAAATCAACCATTGCATGCCACCTGTACCTAACTGGATATAAAGCCTTTTGCTCATCCANTTACAGTTGATACACAGTATTATTCAACATCAGCTTCAGGTGTACAGTGCAGTGATCAAGCCTCTACCCCATCCATGAAATGGTATCCCTAATAAGACATGTGACCATCTGACACCCTACAAAATATTTACGTTATTTATTCCCTGAACTGTCTTTCATGTCCCTGTGGCAATATTGTAGTTACCTATTTATGCTGTCCATGTGTCACCAGCCTTGGAGATGCACAGGAATGTGCTAATCGTCACCAACCCAGGTCTCTTTCCCCCATAGTCTATGCTATCTAATCCCTTCCTCTTCTCTTTACCCACTTTTAACTTAAATCTTTTGATTGTCTTTTCTTCTCCATCCCATAGGAAACATCCTACCTAGATCCTTCTTTCTAATCTATTTTCCATCTGTCTCACCCAGATCTGATCAAGTCCTTTTCTGCCCAGCATCCTTTTGAGATATTCTGAGACTCTGAAAAGGCCTTTGGGTGATATATAAGGTTCTTCCTTCTGGTTCTGACTCACCTTCCTGAGTTCATTTTGTGCCTCACTGTGAAAATGCTTCACCTATTTGGACTTTTTCTTATCCTTCCCCTTTCTCTGCACAGCAAAACCACCTTCCATCCCAGACCCAACTCAGAGGACACCCCTTACCTCGATTTAATCAAATCCTCAGTGTTCCTAAACATTTTGATTCTTTGATCTCTGTTAAATCTCTTCTCAGGCTCCATAGAGAGCGTGGCCGAAATGTTTGTCTCTTATTTCAGACTCTAAATTCATAGGGTCAAACTATATCATATTCATCTGTAAATGAGTGCCTACACCCTTCCCAAGGAGAGGAAGAAAGGGCAAGTGTTCCATAGAAAACTCAAAGTCTGGAAGGGAGGGGATGTCAGTGTGGTCCTCTGACCAGCAGCATCAGTGTTACATTGTTAGAAATACAGGCTCTCAGGCTCCACCCCAGACCTCCTGAATCTGCACATTACCAAGATTCCCAGGTGACTCACACATACATTGAAGTTTGAGAAGCACAGAGTTAGAGCACAAGATGATGTAAATTCCAAATCTACCTGCCAACCGGTGGGTCGTCTGCCTCCTCCTGGGTCTCCTCAGTATGCAGCAGTCACATTGAGACTGGGAACCAGAGGAAGAGAATGCTGCTTCGGGGCCCACGGGGAGGAGCTCTGACGGTGCGCTGTATCCAGCTTCATTGTATCAGCTCCCGCTTGTCTCTTCAGACTGACATTCGCCTCAGCATTAAAAATCATTCATGGTTATGTGCTTTTTCCTCTGCAGGTCTTACGAAGGATTCTCTAGTGCCCAAAAGAATCAAGAACAGCTTCTGACGTTAGCAAGTATTTTGAGGGAAGAAGGAAAAGTTTTCGATGAAAAGGTTTACTACACTGCAGGCTACAACAGTCCTCTCAACTCGCTTAATAAAAATAATGAAGTGTGGCTGATTCAGAAAAATGAACCCTCCGAAGAAAATGAATGAGAAAATGAAAGGAAGTTGCATCACCAGGGTCAATGCTTCTGTTTAATGTAGACATCCACACTACCTATAAGTAAAATGTATGTCTAGTATCTTCTACCTGAGAGTACTATTATGAAGTGAGCTTTTCCCAATGTGCCTTTTTAATGCTTGAAGCTTCATCTAGTTACACATATAACAGGTCGCTATAATAAACATGAAAATTGGCCATAACCTTGGTGGCCTTTAGTTCTATAAAGCTCCAGGACAATGTAATGTTACTACCCCGTCTTCACTGTATCACAGTCTTGTTGTCTTTTTCCACCTGGATTTGTGTCCTTTGGATGTTATCCCCTCAAAATATTATCAATAAAAATGTTAAAGATTTACCTTGTGTGGAACTACTAGGCTGTCGGGTCTGGAGAGGTGACGTTCAGTTGGACACAAAATTCAAACTGTCGGCGCCTGCCACTGTTAGTCCCTGTTGAGCCCTCTTCCCCATCTGCCCATTGCCCCCACCACACATAAAAACTCTCAAAGTACCCAGAAGTGTTGATGTTTCATGATAAAGAATAAATTAATGAAATTAGGAACTGCCTATCCTTTTTTTTTT
>NW_017731470.1:2644755-2649317 GCF_001890085.2 Hipposideros armiger
CAGAGCGCCTCCGCACTGTTCCAATGGATCCCTGCCCTTGGCACCGGCTGTCCCATCAGTGGGGCCAGCAGCCTGTGCCTGCAGCAAGGTGGCGGGCTCCCTGCCACAGAGCAGGCTGCCCTCGTCCATCTCGTCCCCTGCCAGTCCCTCCAGCGAACATCCCCTTGCAGCACCCAGGGCCCGGCGAGCCCTGTTGTCCACAGGCTCCGTGGCCTCCCCTTCGCCTTCCGAGATGACGGTCATGGGGCTGCTGTGGATCCGGTTCCTCATGCTGTACCTGCTGCTGGCGGCAGAAGGCGGCGTTCGGCTGCGGCCATACCTGGGGCCGGAGAAGGACAGGCTCCGCGGCATCAAGCCTTCGTTCTTGGCCCACTCCTCCTGGGCCCTTCTGTTCTTGCTTGGGGAGCAGCTGGACGGGCTGTCGGGAGCGTCTGGCGAAGGCTCTGACCTTGACCTCTGGAACCTAGGGTCTGTGTTCTTGAGCATCTCGGCTGCGGACATGCGGGCACTGGTGTCTGACCGGCTCCCCTTTTTCAGCAGCAGAGCTTTGAAGTTGTCACTGCTGGTGCTGCTCTTCCGGACACTTCTCTGGATGGACCCCACTTGCTTTGGGGAGGCCAGGCTGGGGGCAGCACCGGTGGGGGTCACTGGCGGGGAGGGAGAATGGTTGCGGGTATGATCATCATCTGAATCTTTACGGCCAAGGACTTTCCTCTTGGATCTGAGATTTAATAACATTAAGATACAGGTTAATTCCCACTGGGCGGCTGGATATCAGCCATGACCACCCTGCTTCCCTTACTGCATACTCAGGTCACCCTCTATTATTTTTATGATGTAAAACTTCCAAACACCCGGGGATAAAGAATAGTTCATTGTGTTACCATGTGTGCCCATGACCCAGCTACGATAACTATTAACTTATGACCACCCTTCTTTTGTCTCCGCCCTCACTGGATTATTTTGAAACATATTTCAGGCCACATATTAACTTAGTGTGGAGAGAACAATTTCTAAAGCTTTTCATAACCGCCATTTTTAAATTTAATTCTCCTGTATCGGACTGATCCTGAGTGGGTTTCACGGTGCTGGCCAGCTTCTGTTTCTACTTTTCCTTCTCTCATTTGGTGCTGGCACTTGAACAGGCCTAATAGACAAGCCACCTCCCAGACTATCCCCTGTACTGAGACAGGTCCCAGAACAACTCTACAACTTGACATTCTCAGTCATTCTAGAGTTTGGCGTAAAATCAGTCTTCCATGGCTCTTCCTGGGCCACCTGTCAACTCCTAGAAGTCCCATTGTCTAGAAAACAAGAGGGACCCTTCCACACCAGGTCCCATTTCCTGACTGACGTCAGAGAACCTCGAGCTGGTCAACAAAACATGAGGGATGTGAGCAGAGTGTGAAAGAGGAGGGGTCTTCAGGGAAAGGAAAATGTTTCCTGGGGGTATTTCTTGTCCTCAGTGTCTAAGAACCTCCCTGTTCAATGTGTTTTCTACTGAGAGTGAATCAGAGATAATAAAGTAGATGAGCCAAGCAGTCCCTTGCTGGTCTTTTCATAATAACAACTCAGTTTGCAAGGAGTCTCTTAGCGACACACACAGGTGGGCTGGCTTTAAGGAAACTTGGTACATTGAGGAAAATAAACATGTGGGTGTATCTTTTTTTCTGCTGTAAGCTTCCAGGATCTGAAGCAGGGAAAGGCTGAGGGGATGCTGTCTGTACATACAGATTAAGAGTTGCATCTGAGCATACCAACTTCTAGCGGTGTGACCTTGGACCAATTACTCAGCTACACTGCACCTCCGTTTTCATCCTTGTAAAATGGGGATGACGATTTCCACTTCACAGGTTTGTGAGGATTCGATGTGCTAAAGCCCTGAAGTCATGTAGACCTGGGTTAAATCCCGCTGCTAACATGTCCTTGCTCTGTTACCTTGGGCAACTTAAAGTTTCTGATCCTGTTTTCTATCTGGAAAAGGGGAAAAACAGTAGATAGCTCAGTTTATGACTAAAGATGAATGCAATAACCGCCATACAGTGTCAGGCACAGAGTAGGTACTTAACAAACCTCAGAGTGTCATTTAGGGAAATATACTTCTCCCCTCCTGCCAGGTCAGGCTTCAACACTGTTTACATGGCTGTACAGCAAGGCACAGGAGAGGATGAGCCATGCTGGCTGCCCTGGGCTTGGTGCTCCCAGGGTCCTCTCTTACGCTTCTGGCCCAAAATAAGCCACCAACGTGGAAGACAGGAAGAGGTAAGGACCCAATTCGGAGGCTGAAGGGTAACCGGACCTGATGTGGCACCAGCCTCTTTGGGACTGCACAGCCTGGCCTATGATATTTTGGTTCAGTGGTCCTGCTCAGCTGTCAATAAAAGCAGCTAATGAAATGAATGAGTGAGTGAGGGAAACCATAGAAATGATAACATCTCAGAATTTTAGAGCTGGAAAAGGCTTTAGATGGTTTGGTCTGACCAGAGAAGGTAACATCAAAAGAGTGAAGCTGAATACAAGAACTAGGACCTGATGGAATATCTTTCCACTTATAGTACATGGGGTCATAATTTATACTGGTTGCTCCCCCAAAGCACTCTGCTTATCTCACTTTTACAGGTATTGGTTTGTGATATCAATTTTGTTTGGTTTTTCAANTATTTTCTTTTCTTCAGCATTAGTAGTGGTTCCATGTTACACGCAAAAAATAAACATGAGCTCCAGGGATTCAAACATTCATTTAAAAAATATTAAAATTACAGAAGATATGATTTACCAAGTTGACCAGGTCATCCCAGTAAGGTCGAAGAGGCAATGAGTGATTGCCCCACACTGGTTGGCTCAGCAATAAAAATGATAGACGTTCATAATTATGAGATTCTAGAACTCATATTCTGTACATATATAGATAATTCATATTGAATACTTATGTGAATGTGTATCTTTATCTGGGCAAAACTATTTTTACACTCCTTGAACAAAGCCATTCCAAACCCACCTATTTTGGTTGGAAAGCCACTTAAAATGTAGCCTTACCTCGAAATATCAGCCTTATCTTTCAAAGGGCCTGTCTCTAAAGTCCCTTTTGGTTAAGGCACATCTCCTAAAAGATCAGTTAAAATGCAAATGTTACCTGAGTGCTGTAAGAAATTAGCTCATTAAGCATCTACTGACCATACACATACATACTTGTTTCTCAAATTAGTTAGCAGTCACCTAAAGGAGAAAAACATAGTCTAAAAGAATGGATACAAGAGGACCGGGCCACTAAAAGCAGCAGCAAGGAGGGACATGAACCAAAGACAGACTTCACAAATCCTACAGATGCAATCTTGTCTTTGTTTGTTAATAAACACCTATGTTAAGGGATAAAACAAGCGCCTATGTGTCATCTGGGTCACTGGAGCTACCTAGAGCAGAGGCAAAGCACTGCTATTCTTGTCCCATTGTTGCTATAGTCTGGAAGGTAGAGCACACATACTGTAGAATTGGATGGCAGTAAAAGAGAAAATGCCTGGTAAAGAGAATGAGCAGGGGTGTTGGGGAAAAAAACAACAACAAAACAAACCAGTGTCTAGAGCACCTAAAACTGAAATGCATATAAAAGTGCTATAACAGATATATCACTATTGCTAGGATAAACTCATTGTGGCCAAAAGACTAATAGGAAGTTCAGAAATAATCATTGTGAGTTTCCAGAGTATAACCTTCAATAGTAAATAAAAGTAAAGATATCAGGTGAATGTAACTAATGAAATAAATCCACAGGTTGGCCAAAAAGAAAGAGGCAAATTTAAAGAAAGGCAGTATTAAGTTCCATACAATAATTACAGTAGCAGCTATTATGCTCATAGGAGAGGAGTACCAGGCACCAAGTGCTTTCCCTGTATGAATTCATTAAATCCTCAAACGATCCTATGAGAGAGGCACTATTAACACCACCAACCCCACCTTTTGTATGAGGAAGTAGACTCAGAGAGGTGAGATAACCAGCTCAAGGTCACCCAGAGAGTTAGTGGCAGAGCTAGGATTCAATTCCAAGCAGTCTTGGCCCCGGAGTCCCCGCTCCTGATGTTATGCTGCCTCTGCAGACCTTCCTGACCGGCCCATTAAAAACCAGAGAGAGGAAGTGAAGATAGAAAGAGGAGAACGAAGGGATTATCTATAGCATATACAAAGGTAAGCAGAAACAAATGAATAAGTGAATAATGAAGTAAACAACCCTCTCCACTAGCCAACAAAAAAAATTTTGTTTGTTTTTTTTCTTTGTTTGTTTTTATCATAGGTTGAAAAATACTGAATCCAAAAGCTATGAAATCGTTTCATTGGAGGTACACAGAAGCACTATCCAACATCAATGACTACTCTCCTCCATACCGGTGTTCACTAATTATCCCGCACCGCTGTCTCTCTGATGATAAAGGCCATCAGTGTTGTCAGTGTAACTAATGAAGTCCATATTCATAATTTGAAGTCCTAGAATGAGTTTTCAGTTTTACGAAAACTTAAGATCTAAATGAAAAGTAAACTGAATTGTGGAAATCCCCACTGTTCCAGGTACA
>NW_017731470.1:2651147-2655439 GCF_001890085.2 Hipposideros armiger
CAGCTCAGTGTCTGACATGAAATAGTTACTCAGTAAATATCCGTTGAAGTGAGAGGAATTGAATCATTCCCTTTCATTGAAAAATGGCATTAGCCAGTCATGGTTACTACTTAGAAATAAACTTAGCTAGGTCAAACATCAGTACAAAGCCAGTCTGTAAAAACTGGGTAAGTATGTTTACCCACTGTATTTATCTTCCAGGTGGAAAGAGTTTTTATCCCACATGACAGATTATGGAACATGCTCATATGTACATTTTATTTTAAACATTTTTTTCCTCTTCAACATTTAGAACATGCTGAGTCCCCACAGAACTATGACTAAAGGGATTAAATCGATTTTCAAGCAGGCAGCTCATTGTGCTAATGTTCTACCTCTATGCCTGGCAGGCTTCCCTTTAGATTTGAATTAATATATTTGCTGGCACTTTTCCCTCAGCTGAACCTTACTGAAAATCAAACTAGAGGGTCAACGTTCACCCAAATAATTGAGCACATAATTTCCTACAGTAAGCTAAATTTTTATCTCAAAAGTCTTCTAGGGCTTTAGAAATATGTCATTTAAGCAGCAGGAAGCAGTATAACCTGTGTCAATTCAACCACTAAAAGTGAAAATTTTTAATTTAATGCTTCTTTATGCCAGAATATTAGAAAAACTACTTCCTTTATGAAATATGTGTGTATGTGAACACATGTATCCAGAAAATGGATCAATAAATATATAATTAGTATTATATTTAATTTCTAAAAACATTAATCACTCAATGAAAAGTAAATTGCATTTTGACATAATTCCTACTGCTTATTTCTTTATTGTCATTCACCTTTCCTGTGTGGCATTTTGAAGGCCTCCTTTGAAATTCTGTTATTCATATCCATTTAGTCATAAAACAGGGGAGAATTAAAGCTCAAAGAAAGGATAGTGTCTACTGTTGTGACAATGTATTTCATTGCAAATGATTCTTTACTCCTAAAACTCAAGTTACTCTGTTTTAAATTTGCTAATCTCATGATAATGCATTTTACCCTAATTCCATTAAGGATTGTCATATTTCATAGCACAATCTTCTTATAATATTATTCCTGAGGCATTTAATCATATATAATGTAATTACATTTCTGCTGCATTTAATCAATCAAATAACATAATGCATTTTCTTACAGAAAATATGCAGCCATGTATTCATTGAGCAATAAACATTATTAGCAAAGAAAATGGATTAAAATGCCATGATATTCCTTTAAGGCTTTACATACAATAAATGTGGGGAAAAAAGCACATGGGATTTAAAATAATCCATGCAAGTATTAAATTTCTCTGGAATTCAAAGTAGAGTTTTAAATGTAATTTGAAACATCCTGAAAGGTTTTTAAAAATTCTTTAATAACTATCAAAATGTTATTAGTCCTTTAAATGTTCATCAATGCTATGGCAAAAATCTTTTTAACACCAGTCCAATGGCTGAAGCTATGTACTCTTAATGAATCTATTTTGCACTGTGTACACATCCCAAACCACTGACCTATCCTGTTTGCAGGTTACCAAAGTGATAAAGCACGAAAATTTGGTTATTTAACAGTTCATCTNTTTTTTTTTTTAAGATTTTATTGGGGAATTGGGGGAGGGGAACAGTGCTGGGGAATCAGGGGAAGGGGAACAGACAAGTTGCTGTCCTTTTGTTCTTCAGTCTAGTTGTAGAGGATGTTGCCTCACTGGCCCATGTTGGCACCATCATTGTGCTCTTCCCTGGTGAGGCAGATCGGTTGCCAGCCTCTGGACGCTGCTCACGGCGGCTCTTGGCAGCTCACATTGGCTGCTGCCCGCTTACGCTGGCGGCCAGCCACACACGGTAGCTTATGGCAGCCCACTGCGCAGACGCTGCAGCCTACGCGGTCGCCAGCGACTCAGCAGCCAAGCTCCAGGTCGAGCTGTTGTTCACCATCTTCGCTGTAGAGGGCGAGCATCACTGGCCCTCATGTGGGATCTGAACTGTGGCCCTGCTGTTCAGAGTTGGCGTCCCAAGCCGGCTCTTAACCAATGCGCCTCTTGGCCGGCCCAAGGTCGTGTTTTTAAAGATCAGAAAACAATTAATTTAAATTCAGTGCATTCATCCATTCCTTTCTAGTCATCACTTAAACCCCCTAAACAATCTTGTTTCCCACTAAACATTTCATTGAAATGTCACTTACTTTCATCCATTCTCAAATAAGTCATGTTCCAGAGACTGGGATATAGTGGTGAGCAGAAATGCTCTCTCGTCAGTGACTTTCAAACCATCAAATCCAATGTCTTTCACTCTTCTATTTATCCACCTTCCAGCTGAGACAGAATACAGCAGTGAGCAGGACAGATGAGGCTGCTGACCTCACAGTGTTTCCATTCTGGAGAGCTCAGATACAAATGAAATGGGGCAGTGGGATAGTGTGGCAGGGCAGAGTACAGTGACGTCACATAGGGAGGGACAGGCAAGGCCTCTCTGGAGAAAAGACTTTGTTTGCAACTTGAATGCAAAGGAGCCAGCCAGACAACGGCCGAGGGGGGGGCGGGTGGCGGAGGGGAGGCGGCTGGAGAATCTTGGGACAGAGGTAACAGTGTCAAAGAAAGAGGCCATGTTCGGCACCCAGGACAAAAAGCTGCGTGAACTGCTTGCTGAGCGAGAGCTCTTACAATCTCCCTGGACAAAGAAAACTGCTGACCTTGTACAGGGCTTAGGAAGCATACTGTTCAAGGATTAGTGGACTTTTAGAAGCACTTAGGGATTGATTTTGAGCTTTGGTTGTGAAGGTGTGATTACCAGAGTGAGGACGCTGCAGATTAGCATGATTTCGGAGCCTGGTTTAGAGGCGGGGTTAATGATGCTAAGTTGGCATTGATGGTTTCTGATATTTACTTGTGACTGTGGCCAAAGAACAGTCATTTCTTTTCTGGAATTTGGAGCTGTGACAGGAAAGCATATGGGGGTGTGCCGCTCAGATCCACTTTAAGGAAGGATTCGCTGCCCAGCTCTGAGAGGTGTCATTAGTTGATGTCTCCAGCTGTCACTTTCTTCAGGGTCCGCTGCAGGTTTCAAGATAAGGAAACACTGTTCTAGGGGGGTACATAGCCTATGATTGGACAAGGCCATGGGAGTTGACTGCATGCTTTTTTCTAGCATCTTCCAGCCAAAGACTGAGCAAAGTAGTGGAACAAGGACCCAGTGATTTCTGCCCAACTCAGGACCATTCTAATATAGTATTTGCTCTGGGGCTCCCTAGTGGGCTGGCAGAGACCTTATCAGGTCTGTAATGCATAATGCAGTTGACAGCCTCCCCCCAAACCTAAATCCTGCGTTTCCTTTTTCCTTCCAGAGGTACAACCTTGTTACACATCTTTTATGCTCCTAACTGTACCTCAGCATCAAATTAGCACAAGGGGGGTCAGAGTGGCCCAAGATCACGGGCAGCAAGACAACACTTTGAGATAGAGTCACTCACCGCCTGGCTGGTTATGAGGCCCCCATCCTTGGTGGCTAGGCAGTGCATAGACAGCTCCTAGCACAAGACGGCTGTCTAATTATTAAAGCTTTACCTGGAACGGCATGCTGGTGGAAAGGAGTGAACTGCTGGCCATGATGGCAAAGCAGGAACCAGACTTTGAAGGGAAAAAAGGCGAATTCAATGATTGTTCAAGCTTATGGCTTGGAGCCAGTTTCTAGGCAGCAAAGCAGGGAGGGGACAGTTAAACAGGGACCAGTGGTCTCACTGAGTTGAAGAGACAGAAATCAGTGTTAGGGGTCAAGGTGGGCAGAATTTGTTGGGCAGCATACAGGAAAGGAGGAAGAAACATACACAGAGAGCTCTGCAGATCTGCAGTGAGTCTCCTTGAGTCCTTGGCTGAGCACTTATTTGAGAAGGTGTAAGAAACTAATCAAGCCAAGACATGAACAACTGGAAAATAGCAGTAGAATGAATGACTCACAGATCTTATGTGGGGCTGGGAATAGCTTCTGTTGCCACTGGCAAGAGTGGCAATAACTCATAATGCCTCAGGCATCAGGCAGAGTCCTCAAAAGGGTATTGCCTTAGTAGTGAGGCGAAATTGTTTGTAAGCCAAAAGCTTCTCTGGACCTCCCTAACAAAGCTTAAAAGCAAGCCTTAGGACCAAACTAATTCCAAGAAACTTGGCAGTGCACTAGCATAAATTCCAATACTATTTAAAGGAATACGACAAAATCCATAACAACCTATAACATTCCCAATTCCCAATATCCAATAAAAATTTACTAGAAAAATATGGCCCATAATACGGGGGAG
>NW_017731470.1:2656397-2690779 GCF_001890085.2 Hipposideros armiger
TCTCGGTTGGGTCCCACCTCCCACAGGCACCTTCTGGTCTTCACTGCTGTTCTGTTTGCATCCAATAAAGAACGCAACAGTTCCGTACAAGAAGACCTACCTCATTATGTAACTATGCATGTACAAACAAAAAGAAGTTTCAAATATTTACTTTACAATTATTTTATTCAAAGCAAATTTAAAAACCTAACATATTGTTCCTTTAAAAATGTTTTTTTAAAAAATAGTTTTATAATTAGTTTTGATGTTAATCTTCCCTTCAACATATATGATTTGCATATTAAAGTTTTCTGATATCCATGCACATTCAAATCGTTTTTTAGGTAGCTATGAGAAGATTTCATATTCAAAAGCCAACGTCACTTTTGTAAAATTTAGAAGAAAAAAATCCTTGTGCCCAATGTAGTAGACAATTACTCCAAAAGGTCAAAAGTCCTTTGCCTTTGGCCAAAGGTCAGGTCTTGATTTCTCATTGTGTGAAAAAAAAGTGTTTTGTTTTCTTCAGAGAATGGAAAGGAGACTTAATGCTTTAGTTTTGTTTTTGTCTCAAAGATGCGTATAAAATGGGTACCTGAAGTTTCACTATATAAACCTTGCAATGATTTGACATACGCAGTCAAACTTTTAGATGATATTTTCATATCAGAAAAGGTGACAACAGGCAGCTGCATTGTATTTAACCCAAGAATCTCAGTATTGTCATTTTAGGTCCTCCTAATGAAGAAGACAAGACTGATTTTATTTAACCAATAAATCAAGTACATGGCAGTTGGGAGGAAGTGGGGGAAAGGGTCACAAGAATATGACATAAAAATAAATACTTTACACACTTTTTCCCATGTCTAAAAGTGTTACAATTCTAACTGGAGAAGATTAGAAGGTAATTACCTAACAATTATTTATAAAAAATATAAAAATGCATAAACCAAATGATGCAAAAAATCTTTTTAATCTAAAAATTTATTTCCCAGTACTAATTAATAGCCAGGCCTTGCCAATTTTTATCAGTTTATTTGACTACCAAGAGCTATTCAGCATTTTTTTCAAAGTAAGATAATATATAATAGATTTTGATAAACCTTTCTAAATGAGGACATGATACTGCAGGCAGTTCAAGGAAAAATAGCCATAACTTTTTCTTTGGTGTAACCAAAACGATATCCAAAAGTTAGCAAATGTTGACATTTCAAGTGATAAGAAATTGCCCAATGGAAGTTTAAACTCTGGTAAAAACGGTTGTAAAAGGAAAAGCTCCACCCACAGTTCTGTAGTGCAAGTTTTCAAATTTAATTCTGAAAAATAATTTTATTTAATAAACAGGAAACAAATCCCAGCAGTGTATCACTCGCTCCTCTTCCCTTTGCTCTTCTCGCTTACCCTCTCTGTATGTGCACACCCTCATTTCAGTTCTCAAAGAAGGTCTCCGCTGCTTACTCAAGGAGGAAATTCATTAAAAAATTACCCACATGTCTAAAAATCAGGCTAAAAGTGGTGTGTCTGTGGCTGCACAGCAGCAGGCTCCCAAATACAGTGTTGCCACGTCCACATTTTGTCATTTTTACAAAAAAGAAACAAAGCCTTTTTTCCCCAGAAAAAAAGTACCTGAACCAATTAGTCACTTAGCCCTTTCCCAACTTTTGGGGTAACCATGACCTGGCTCACCTCCAAAGCACACCTGTGCATATACCCACGTGTTCTGTGCACTCAGAACCACCGAATGGACCACCTCTTCTTCGAGTAACGGTCCTCTCTTTCAGAACTCGTTGGTTTCCATCAACATACTTTTAAAGCAATCCCCACCTAGTCCGAAAGCCTCAGTTACTCCACTTAGCTTAACATTTNGTCTAGTTGTGGAGGACGTTGCTTCACTGGCCCAAGTTGGCACCATCATTGCGCTCTTCCCGGGCGAGGCAGATCAGTCGCTGGCTTCTGGAAGGCTGCTCATTGCGGCTGCTGGCTGCTCACGCTGGCTGCTGGCTACACACAGTAGCCCATCTGCCTATCCTATTTTGATACTCAATAAAGGCACGGGTTTTTTTCCCTGAAGAAATGTATACAAACATATAGTTTTAAAATTCACTTGAATTACAAAATTGTTTCATATAGTATTTCTGGAGGTCATATAAAAATGACTAGTTATGGAAAGAGTGGGTTGCTACCAAATCAAGGAGGTTGAAACTCTCACCTAATTATATTGTAAAACTCTTGTCCTGGAGAAGATAAAATCACATTCAGGTACCTGGAAGCCTGTCGTGGGAAGGGATGTTAGCTTTCTTGTGGGCCCCTACAGGAAGATGGTTGTAGGAGTGATGGAGAAAAGTAGTTTGGAACTCAGTAACTTCCCAACAATTAAAGCTGCCCATGAATGACATGACATTCCTGTTCCCATCATTACATGGTTTAAGCAGGGACCACATGATCACTTAGATAGATCTGAATATTCAGTGGATGAGAGGATGGGGTCAGATGATGCTTAAGTTCCCTTCAACCCCAACATTATACAGTTTTTTTTTTTTAAGATTTTGTTGGGGAATTGGGGGAGGGGAACAGTGCTGGGGAATCTGGGGAAGGGGAACAGACAAGTTGCTGTCCTTTTGTTCTTCAGTCTAGTTGTGGAGGCCATTGCTTCACTGGCCCATGTTGGTATTAAGATCATTGCGCTCTTCCTGGCTGAGGCAGATCAGTCACTAGCAACTGGATGGCCGCTCACGGCAGCTCATGCAGGCTGCTGGCCACTCACAGTAGCTTACGGCAGCCCACTGCAGCCCCACTGCAGCCTACGGCGCCATCACTGGTGACTCACAGCAGCCCAGCTCCAGGTCGAGCTGTTGTTCACCATCTTAGCTGTAGAAGGCACAGCATCCTTGACCCATATGGGATCCGAACTGGCGGCCCTGCTGCTCAGAGCTTGCACTCCCAATCCAGCTCTTAACCAACGAGCCACTCGCCTGGCCCCTATACAGTATCTCTTAAAAGAAATCTCCCTGACCTGGATACAATGGATGAACATACCTATAGATAATGGTTTCCATAGCTAACGCTTATGGACTGCCTTCTAGGTGCACCATTCTAAGAGCTTCCCCTGAATGACCACATTCAACCCTCAGAACAAATCTATGTACTGCATTGTATCATCTCGATTTTACAGATGAGGACAGTGAGGCACAGAGATGTGAGATCACTTCCCCTAGATAAAACTAAGGACAGAGGCTGATTCGAGCCCAGGCAGGCAGTCTGGGTCCATGCTGTTAACCACTATGCCCCCCTGGAGACAGCTCTGAAGAGTGGGCTAGGGCTGTATGGAGGGGTTCTCCTTGCATATCATACATAGGTAATCAACATGATTAAGACTTCAGGGGTACACTTTAGACTGTAATTTTTGATATAAAACAAACTAGATTTCTGGTTTTGGAATTATTATGGATATAAATTTTAAAATCCCAGGCAATTCTTTTCCAAAAGTATCTGCTTACATTGATTATTTATTGATTCTTTGCATTTCTATGCTTGCAAAAAATACATGAAATTTCTGTTTTAGCTCATTTACCATCACCAACTGGAGGACAACGTATAGCCCTCCTGGATCAAAGTCCATAGTACTAGCCTCATTAGTATGAGGTAAATATTGCTAACATTTCCCCTATAGTCCTATATAAAAAAGGCACCTCTTATGCAATAAATCCCATTTTAAATGAGAGAAGCATATTATAGTTCTAATTACCAAGATTTAGTTGTAATATGAAACATGATCAACGAAACAATCAATTTTGTACTTTTCAAGTCCAGGGTATCCCATTTTCCCTCTTCTTCCATAAATCATAAACTAAAACATTTTTCAGCCCAAAATGGATCAATCCACAGAGTATTTCTCATGGCATTGAATCCGTTATTTTAATTAGGTGACTGGCACTGATTACAAAATATCCCTTATGTCCACATTTCTTTTGAGATNCTCTACACTTTTTTTCTTTTTTACCATGCATTGAATTTAAACAGTTTGGATTTCAACTATCCCATATTAAGTGATCTTTTCCTCAAAATAATAAAAATAGTTCATTAGAGTGTAAATGTTGAAGCTTGGTGTAGTAATTTCTTGTTTTTAATGATCTTTTGATTAGAATAAATCAGGGACACAAATATGTGACAACATAATGAATATTTAAGAACTCGCCTCTAAACCCATGCTTAAAATATTGGGTTGTCGGAAAAGTCATGATGTATTTTTCTATATTTTTCGTTGCAAAAATGCGTCATGACTTTTCTGACAACCCAATATTACCAATAATTGTATCTACCTCCATGCTCTTCCCTGCTTCCTCCACAGGTAACCACTCTCCTGAACTGTGTGTTAATCATGCCCTTACTTTTGTTCCTTGTGTGTATAAATATGTCTAAATTACATGTTTATATTTGCTTTGACGTTTAGAAAAATCGTATCATTCTCTTTGTAGTGTTATTTACTTATTTACCTGTTACTATGTTTCTAAGACTCAACCATATTGGTGTGTGAGCCTGTCATTCATCGATTTCACTGGGGTATACATTCTATTCCAATACCACATTTACTTATTCATTCTCTTATTGATGGACGATGGGGTTGTAAAAGATGTTCTTTGTAGTATCTTGATGATTCGAAACTCCCCATAAGAGAGTGGTGAGGAGAAAAGGGATGTACCTAAGGCTCAATTCCCCACGTACTAATTGTTGGAGGGAAAACAGGGACTCTGGCCTCAGCTCTAGGGTTAAATCCTGGTTTACTTCTGGAAGTGGTGGATGTACTCACTCTGTTGACTGTGGCTATGGGATCCTGTGTGTATACATATGTCAAAAGTTATCAAATTGGTTAATTTAGATATGTGTAGTTTATTTTATGTAAGTTATACCTCAACAACACTGTTGTAAAACAGAAAGATCTCAGTTTCAGCTTCTAAAACTGGAACAAGTCAATAGAGGCACCCTCACTGGTTTGAATGCATAAAGGCTTGGAAATGACAGGGCCCCACCTTCTCATCCTTGCCTGCAATGGTATAGAATAACAAGGGGCTACAAATCACAAGCAGTTCTGACACCTCTGTGTTTCCACTGTGTCCCGAAATAACTCACACAAAGAGACCTGGTAACAAAAGACTGCATCTCGAATAATCATAAATGTCTTCTAGACCATCAGCCACCCTACACCAGGGACTGTCCGTAGGCTGAGACCGAGCAGCACTTAAGCAGTTTTGAAAAATTATCATGAATGAATGAATACCGGACAAGTCAAAGATGGAGTGAGAAATGACAATAGCAGGCATAATGAGAAGGAATTTGGGTAAATTAGTAATCTTGCCCTTTTATTTAACCAACATGGTGCAATGAAAAGAAAATACAAACTGGAAACCCTCCACTCTTGTCCTCCCTGATGCGTTCTGGCTATGTGATCTTGGGAAAGTAATTTCATAATTCTGAGTTCCAGTTTCCAGATTAAATGTCCCAGTTAAAATGACAGTAATAATTATTAGCATACCTATTTCATGGGAGTTCTTGTGGAAAACAAAATACAATTTGTGAAAAAGTTCTGAAAATATTCTAAAGTGTTCTACTATTATTATAAAGTTATTATTAGTATAACTGCTGGTAGTTGGACATACAGGTAACCTATGAAAACCCACAATCAGAAACTTTTCAGTTAATTGCTAAAGCCTCTCAAATTCATTGCTTTCGGTAGGAATTCTACGTGGGTGGAATAAAAGTCTTTAGAATGATTGGAAGGGTGGCTATATTTTCATAAAAAAAGACATTGTCCATTGAGTCATTTTCCTTGAAGTCTGGTTTGAAAAAAAAAAACCAAACAAGCAGTCTAATAATACTAATACTAATATTTAAGCATATACTATGAGCCAGGCACCATGCTAAGGACTTGACAAACATAGATTCATTTCAATTTCACAGCATCCCTCCAAGGTAGGTAAGGCAGTCATGTAATGTATTATCAAAACCAGAAAGCCTTCAAGAGTGAAGGAGGTGCTATTAATAATTACACAGGGTAACAGCTGTAAACCGGGGTTGTCCTGAGCAAACCAGAACACGTGGTTTATAACTCTTTACAGTTGAGGAAACTGAAGCTCACAGAGAGAAACAATTTACCCAAAGCCACCAGCATCAACAGGTGGAAAAGCGGCCACAGACAGGCCCTCTAATGCATCGTGTTATATAAGCCTCTGACATTTGCAATTAATTACAGAGCAAAGCTACTGTCCTTTTGTCTTCTTCAAAGTCCTCCTTTGATTTAAATATCTCTGACCAATGAAGACTAAAGTAGATCCCGAGATGTCAGTTTAAAGAATAACAGATAATAGAAAAGAACATTTCAGTTTCTATCAGTACCATTAAAGTCGACCGTTTACTGCCATCATCCCAGTCTCATTGATCTGTTTGCAGATGAATTTCATACACAAGATTAACTCATGATTGACATCCTTTCTGCTGAGACAATGGGGCCTCTATGTATGTTTCTGTGATTCAGTGAACATCTCATCAGCTATAACGTCCAACAAAGGCAGTTGGAGAAATGCCCTATCAACTCACAGGAAGTATTTTGGCATCTATAACTGCACTTCCTTCAAATATCTGAATAACCTCTTTGGTAGCACCTGGTACACACTGAGAGCTGAAAACAAAAAAAAATGTCAAGACTAGAGCAACACTAAAGCAATGACTTACTTTTTGATTGCACAGATGAATAAAAAGGTATTTTGAGGGACTTCTAAATCCCTGGGCAGGCAGCATTTCTCATGCAGCATGTTTAACGTTTAGGTGATATACACAACATACAGAGTTGAAAATACTTCAAACAATTTTTTTCTTGCCACACTACGTCACCACGGTGAAAGATATATGTGGATATCATTAGCAAAATACCTTTCTTCATGCTGTAAACGCCAGTCTTACTTGGTAAATGTTTTGCATTAGGATAATTACTCGAGTAATTACCTAGAATAAATAACCAGAACAGACGTCTCCTAGGTTATCTGCTCTAATTTAGATGTCCTTAACCTTTGCCTCATGAGCAACTCTCATTTTAGGAGAGAGCTTCTATCCTAAGCACGTAAGAGGCGCTTCATATTTGTTGAATGCAAATGAAATGCTTTTCACTCTAAATACCTCTTTTGATGTCAGTGCATCTGGAGCCGAAGCATTCCTAAGCATTTAACTCATGTGTCCCTTCTGTATAGTCCACTGTTCTCCTTACCATTCCCCCATCTCCACCTCCTACCTAGGAAATACAAAGGAAAAGGTTTTCCCAATAGAATTTTCCCTCTAACCTGACTTCTACATACGTACTCTGTATTTAAAAATGACCCCAACTGTTACAGTGACTTTTTAAGACCATGAATTGCAGTTAGGGGTCTTGGTCTTAACATGCAGACCATAACTGCTGGCTGGGAGCCCCCTTTCCATCCGATTTCAAACGCCAACTTGATCATATACTAAATGCCATGAAGGTTTAGTTCTATTTCTGGACTGTATATACTGTTTGTAAGATTCTGTCCTCCTCGTCTGAAGGTTCAGGGGCCTCACTGGAGTAACTCCTGACTCTCCCTGTTTCAGTACCTGGCCAGTTCTCCTTCCTCACAGCTCTTCTATCGCACAGCTTACCCAGTTATGACCTCAGATGCATTCTCTACTTCTCTCCTTCCTCCGCCTACCCTCCAAAATAACTCCAAACCAAACCCAAACTAAAGAGAACTACTCAAGCTTTTACTGGTATTGTGTTAATTTTATAAATTCACTTGGGCAGAATTGACAGCCTTTTGATATTGAGTCCTCTAATCTAAGCACACATGCTTTTTGATTTACTCAAATCTTATTTGTGCTCTTCTATAATATTTAAGATGTTTTTCATATACATCTTATACTTTCCTTATTAAATTTATCCCTAGTTACTTTAAAAACAACTATAGATGTTTTTAAATAGATTTTTCTATTATACCTTCTAATTTGCCTTTGTGGTATGACAATTTCTATATATTAATTTTGTACCTTACTATGTCACTGAATTCCACTATTGATAGTTTAAAGTTTTTATTTTCCTGAGCTCACCAAGTATACAAACTTACCATGTACAACGAATGATGATATAACCTCCATCTTTCCTGTTTTTGAACCTCTTATTCCACAGCTTTTCTAACTCAGCTGGCTAGTTCTTCCCACACAATGTAGTAATAGTAACAGTGAATGTCCCTCTCTTATGCCTCATTTTAATGAGAATAGCCCATTAAAAATTATGTTGGGTTTGGTGACAAGACAGATAAATTTTATTAAGTTATGAGTATCCACTTATTCCTATATTATTGAGTGTTATTATCAAGAATGGCTGTTACATGGTACCAAATACCTTGCCAATATCTATGGTTTTGATCTGACTTTACTCTTCAAAACTATTCATATGATTACCATATGGTTGGATTACCTAATACTGAACATCATTTACATTACTACTGAAATAAATCCAGGTGGATTTGGAGTATTTGTGTTATAATAAACTGCTAGATTGTTTCCTAACGTTTTATTTAATGATTTCTAATGCCAATATTTATGAGTGAGATTGGCCAGTTAATCTTGTTTTGTGCAGTTTTGTCAGGTTTTAGCATCAGTGTTAAACTAATTTATTAATAAAGGAACCACACCTTTTCCTTCTTTGTTTTTGCTCTGGGAGTTAAACATCGGATTAACCTACTCTTTAAAGCTTTAGTAGAGCCCTTTTGGCGAAACCCTCTGGGCTTGATGTTTTTTTCCAATTTGGCTCTTTTTTTTTTTTTTTTACTGTTTCACATTTTTTCCAGCTTTATTGAGATGTAATTGACATATAACATTGTGTAAGTTTAAGGTGTACAATGTATGCCTTGATAGATGTATATTTTGCGAAATGATTACCACAGTAAGGTTAATTAACATCACCTCACAGATGTTTTTGTCAATTTGGTGTGATCTTTGATAAAATTTCTCTATTTGTTTAAGTAGAAATCAGTCTGTTAAAATACTCCCTTTCTAGGAGTCCAGTTTGATATATTACATAAATTAGAAAATTAGTTTCATCACTATCTAAATAACTCCATCTATACTAACAAAAGATGACATATACTATTTTTATTCCTGATCATAAAATCCTCTACTTAAAAAATATGCTCATGATTTCCTATTAGCTGTGCAATTAAAGCTAACTCCTTCTGTTATCAGTGCCCCTCTGTGATCCCCCCTCAGCCTCCCTCCCCTGCTACTCCTGTTAGAAGTCTCGGTTAACTCGGCAGCCCCAGAGCTGTTCCACCTAACACCTACTCTGATCCTTCTCAGCCTCACCTCCCATGTGCCTCAGCCCCTACTCTCAGGGACATAGCCTGGACTTGACCATTACATAATGTCTGAATTGAGGTTTTAGAAGTGGTTCAGTAATTGGTAATCCTATAGAATTTGCTAAAGGTACAAGAAAAAAAAAAGAGGATCAAGAATGCACCCAACCATTTTGACTTAAGCATCTGGTAGAATGACGCTGTGGCTTATTGAGGTAGGGAAAACTCTGAAAAGAGCATACACACACACACATACACACACACACACACACACATATATGAAGAGGGATATAAATATATATGAAGCGGGACGTGAGTACCTATAGGAAGTGGGACGTGAGTCACATATTTGGGTTTGGGTAACTTTAAGATAGCTATAAGACATTTAAGTAGAGATGGACAGTGAGCAGATAAATGCATGAGTCTGAACTAGAGATAGAAATTTAGGAAACTTCAATACATGGAAGTTAAAACCATGGGACTCAACGAAACCACCCAAGGGGTGGATCTGTTCCAGAGAAGCAGAGGCACAATGTTATACCCACGCGGAAGACCAGCATCCAGTGAATGACTGAGAAGCAAATGACTAGCCAGTGATGGAGGAGGGAAACCAGGAGTGTGTGGTCTCCTGAAAGCCAAGCAAAGAAAGTATTTTAAGTGGAAAGGAATAATAAACGATGTCAAATGCTGCTGAGAGGGTGAGTAAGAGGAGGCCTGAATTAACGATTAGATTTGGCAAGGCAGAAGTGATGGGTGGACTTAACAAGAACAGTTTCAGCAGCGTGCTGCGGATACAAGTTTGTTTGAAGGCGGTTCAAAGGAGATCATGAGGAAAGGCTCTGTGGACAGCAAGTCTAGACAGCTCTGTGGAGAAGTTCTATTATAAAGAGGAATTGGGAGATGTGTCAGAATTTGGAGGAGGATGAAAGGTCAAAGGAGGGCTTTCTTCAAGATGAAAGAAAACAGCATGTTTATATAATGACGGTTATGATGCAATAAAGAGAGAAAATTGATTAGGCAAAAGAGAGAGGGGGTAAATTACAGGTATAAAGTCCTTGAGAGGTTGGCCTTAATCATTCCACTGGAAAAATACTGAGGGCCTACTAAGTGCCAGGTCCGAGTCTAGGCACTTGGGATGCAACAGGCAGAAAAGAAGCAAGGACTGTTCACTCATTGCAATGGCAGGAAAGGGTCAGGAGTTTATAGGAGCAGATGCAAGCAGTTTGATAGGTTTGGTTGTGAAAGAATATGGCTTCTGACTATTTTTTTCTGATTAGTTCTCCCTACTCAAGACCTATAAGTTCCTTGAGGCAAGTATAGGTATCTTATTAAACTTTGCATGTTGCAGTATCTGGGATTTATCATATATCCTTAAGAAACATTTGTTGCACTGACTGCTTCTTCTTCCTGGAATATTCTTCTCCAAGAATTCTGTGTGGCTCATTCTTTTAATCCCAATCACCTCTTTGCTCAGGAGGGCCTACCCTTTTCATTTAAAATTGCAACCTCCCCTCTGTCTTATTCTGCTGTATTTTACTGCGGAGCATATATCACTTTCTAGTACAGCATCATAGCTTATTTACTCTCGATGTCTCACCATCAAATCAAAGTACCATTGAGGGCAAGGATTTCTTTTGTTTGCATCATTGTTACATACCAAGCACCTAGGACAGTCCCTGGTACCAGGAGGTCTTAATAAATACTTGTTTTAAAAATGAGTTATAATTCTGTGCTTAAAGTAGCTCTGTTGAGGAACACACTGAGGAGGGATAAAGGAACGTGGCTGGTTCCAAATTCCTACCACCGGTGGCTGCACAGTTTGGAAGCATCAGTGTAACATCGTGAAATGGTAAACGGTGGTGAGAGCCACAAAGATTAATGACGACTTCTGGTTCACTCAGTAGTATATGTTTACTTAGTATAACAGTAACTGTTCATGAGAGGACTGTTGAATGAATGAGACAGCTAAACAGCCAATCATGCACTAAGCACTGTATGGGGTGTACTCCAAAGAATCTTCACTTTGACCTAAAGATACTCGAGCACTAGTTAGGGAGAGGGGCCCATAGGAAGTGGGCGAGAAGTCACAAGGACATACAAAGGTTAATTTCCATACCAACTTCAGGATCTTCGTCACTGAAAGCATTGCTAAGTTTTGTTAACTTTATATACGTAAGAAGGGGAAAAAAAGCATATTCTCTGGTACAGAGCACTGTAATTAATCCAATAATTATGAATAAACAAGAAGATGGAGAATGTGCTCCAAGATCATCAAATTAGATATATAACAGTGGGGTGGCAAGTGGGGTTTTTGTTGCTCTATGGGGCCAAGAAATTGTAGAAGAAAACATTGAATGATATAGGGCAACAGAGATGAAGGCTGAGCAGGATGGGAGGGAGGGAGGGAGAGAGAGAAGGAAGGGAGTTAATATGATGAGGTAATATGACGTATAATTTGCTAGATGATTTTTAATTAATATATAATCTTCATAATTAATTGATATATGATTTGACTTTTATTTTATTCTGAAACAAATTTCATAACAGAAACTATCTTGAGAAGACATTCGGATTTAATGACTTAGACATTTTTGAATATATTCAACTTGGTTCTATATACTTAACAAAAAAAAAGTTTCCCTTAAATGTTACTAACAATATATTCCAAGGATTTCAAAATACTTTCAACTAAGGATAAACAGTGAAGGAAGGTAAGATTTGAAAGCAGCTAAGAGCTTTTACGAGGGCCTAAATATAGGAAGGCCATAAGTCCAGCAGTTGTGATAGAGCCTATAACTCGGAGGTCTTTTGGGACCCAAGAAACAGTTCTCTGCCAGCATACACACAGGCAAGGCTCCTCCACTGTCGACACCTCCATTTTATAGAAGGAGCCTGTGGCCCCAAGACGAGGTCAGTCTAAGGTCCCACAATCATCTCTGGTTCCCGCTCTAGTGGTCCCAGTGCTACGAAACCACACTAAGGTACTTCTTATGCTAACTAAGATCTGTCATGTCATGTCATATAAAGGATGACATTCATGTGTGTGTATACATACATATACATACACATCTACATATATATATACACAGACACACATATACAATATATTCCTTTACATATGGTCATTATCTGCTGACTCATTTTTAACATGGGAGGAGCCTTGTTTTTCTCAGGGCTAATGATTTGTCCACACTCTCTCACACGTTTGGGAGAGGACTGCCTGGAGGGGCCCGTGGCAATGCACACAGGAGTAGAAACTAGTCCATAGAGACTTAACTTCCCTCAGATTTAAGCATCACGGTTAAGTAAACAGCTATGTGAGAAGGTAGAAACTACATTTCCATCTTGCAGAAGATCTTAGGATGCTGTCTTGGTCATGCCGATTTGCCACCAGGGGCCTCTGTGTACTCCCAGACACTCACAACTTGTATAATCATGCTGTACCCCTAAACCACCTCTGTCTCGCTGGGTCCCACTGTAAACTGAATGCTCTTCCTTCTCTGAGCATCAGTGAAAGGCTAAAGTACGTGTGAAATACAAACATGTCACGGGGGAGGGAGCTGGAGAGATGCTGCTGATCCAGGTACAAGCCTTCAGTTTAAGAGGAGTAGGCTCTCTGGGATCTAATGTACAACATAGTGATTACAGTTAATCCTACTGAAATTTGCCATGAGAGTGGATCTTAAGCGTTCTCAAAACACACACACACATGCACGGTGACTATGTGAGGTGATGGATGTGTTAATTAACCTGATTGTGATGATCATTTCACAAAGTATACATACGTCAAATCATTTTTAAATGTATAAAATTTTTTATTTGTTAATTATACTTCAATAAAGCTGAAAAACTTTTTAAATCAAAACAAAACAAAATCCTCACTATATAATTCATCTTCTGATTTTTATTTTTCTTACTCATTCCAAAAAAGAGAAAAAAATAAGTTTTTAAAATTAAAGACCGAGGGCCGGCCGAGTGGCTCAGTTGGTTAAGAGCTCGCTCAGGAGTTTGAGCTCTGAGCAACAGCGGTTCGAGTCCAGCCCGAGCTGAGCAGCCGCTGAGCTGCCAACAGGTAGCAGGATGGCTAAGCTTTAAAAAAAAAAAAATTAAAGACCGGATCGATTTTGAAATAGCTGCTTATTGTATTATAGTAAGAGACTTTCTTTGTATATTTGGCAGTCCCAAAGGACTAACCTAATATGTGAAAATACCTTTAAAGAAATAGGAAAAACATTTTGTAATAAAAACTTGGCTCCAGTCCTCATTCGAATACCAAAAATTTAAGGTAGTAATTTCCCATTTTTGATCAACTGTTACCTACTTTTTTTTCTCTGATGTTACCTATTTGAGGAAAGATAATAATTTTGAATAATGTTCTCCAAACAATAAGACATTGATATATTGACCTAATTCAACTGAAATGTCTTAGATTAATTTAAAATGGTTTCTAAACCAAACCCCGTTCATTAAACCTTATTTAAGTAATTTGTGTCAATCAACCCTACTTAATAAAATGAAAAACAAAGCTATGTACGTTAAAAATCTCCATACATTTTTATTCTTTCACGTGCATTTAGTACAGAGAAAATATATTTGTCTGAAGTAATCTGCACATATCAGAAGAGATGGCATGAGGAAAAGGAACGCAAGTATGAAACAGCATCATAACAGTGAATTGACCAGTGCTATAATAAGGAAAAGCACTGCCTATGTTTGATCTATGTGAAAACACTGACTACTCGTGAGGCGAGGGCTTTTTCCTGTTATACTTAGAGCTCTTCTTTGTAATCTAACTGGGGTCTTGGTCATATGGAAAAACAAAGTAACAGAAGTAAGACTTTTACTTCTACCCAAAAGAGAATATTCAAAACGTACAACTATACTCATTATGCCCCTTTACTAAATTCCTTGCATTAGAAACGTACCTTTTTTTTTTGACTAATTATAGACTTAGAGAAAAGTTACAATGATAGTACTGAGAATTCCTTGTGTGCCCTTCACCCAATTTCCCCTAACATTGACCATAATCACAGTACATTTCAAAACTAAGAAATTAACTTGGGATAATACTATTAACTGAAAAACAGACTTTGTTCTCATTTCATTTTTCCACTTATGTCCTTTTTCTGTTCTGGGATCCAGGATCCCATGTTGAATTCAGAAGCCGTACCTTTGGATCTGTTTCTTCATCCTCATCTTGATAGTCGTCACAGAGAGGACTCGAGTTGGCTGCGAAGGTGGGTCCCTGCGAGTAGTACTGAGAACTCCGGTAGCCATCCCGCCGCAGTTTATCACATTCTGCAGAGGGGACAGGCAGGGAGGGGGAAAGGGCATTAAAAACCAGAATCTGCATACTCCTCGCTAATGTCCTTTTCTAGTAATATTTCCCGAGGTATAATAGAACTTCAAAATAATAATAGTAATATTAATAATGAAAATGATTAAAAACGACTAAGAATTAGTAAAGCACCTACTATACACTACATGCCATGTTAATATACTTTACAGGGATTACCTTCAGACTTCACAACAGCCTTGAGTCAAGCTGAGGGTAATTCAATTATTCCTTCTGCAATGTTATACAAGTAAGCAGTGGACTCAGAATTTGAACCCGGGGTCTTACGATAATTTCTGACACACAACAATTGATTTCTGTAATTCAATATCAAAAACCACAAGCAATCCTCATGCTGTGCTTGTTTCCTAGACTCATCGGTTGGAAGTGACATGAGAAATCATGGACCACAATGCTTTCACTTTTTTGTTCTCAATTTAACTTTGAGGCCAAACAGCCTATAATCACTGAGAGGAATTTAATATGAAGCTGGGAGGCCATCTGCGAACCTGCCAGTCCACAGAGGAATGCCTGGCAGCACCGAGTGGAAGGTAAGTAGGGGGCATGGTGCCCAGGGACACAGGGGGACTGAGGCCTCTGGCTGCCTAGAGACTAGGGATTGTCTTCCAGGAGGAGCCATGCGTGGGGGGACAAGTGAGGCAAAAAGAGTTCTAATGGCTTTTTAAAGCCCCAGGAGTTTTCCTATTACCCAGATGCCACCTTAGAGGAGCATTTGCCTTGCAAAGGTAGTTGCCACAGAGTTCCTTTAAATATCCAGCAATGTTAAACCTCACTAATCATTAGGGAAATGCAAATAAAAACTACAATGAGATACCACCTTACCCCGGTCAGAATGGCTATCATCAATAAATCAACAAACAACAAGTGCTGGCGAGGTTGTGGGGAAAAGGGAACCCTTGTGCACTGTTGGTGGGATTGCAGATTGGTGTAGCCGCTATGGAAATCAGTATGGAGGTATCTCAAAAAACTGGAAATGGAACTACCATATGACCCAGCAATTTCACTCTTAGGTATTTATCCAGAGAAATCCACGACACTAATTCGAAAAAATATATGCACCCCTATGTTCATTTGCAGCGCTATTCACAACAGCCAAGACTTGGAAACAATCGAAATGCCCATTGGTAGATGACTGGATTAAGAAACTGTGGTACATTTATACAACGGCGTATTACTCAGCTATAAAGAAGAATTAAATCGTACCATTTGCAACGATATGGATGGACCTGGAGACTATTATGTTAAGTGAAATAAGTCAGTCAGAGAAAGACAAATACCATATGATCTCACTTATATGTGGAATCTAAAGAACTGAATAAATGAGTACTGTAAACAGAAATAGTTTCAGAGACACAGAGGAAAAAGTGATTGCTAATTGGGAGGGGGTGGGGATGAAGGAGAAGGGGAAGGGACGAGACAACATAAATTGGTAACTATAATATTGCCTCAGGCATAGAAAAAAACAGTTTTGGGGGAATATAATCAATAATGTTGTAAATATTTTTTAGGGGCCAGATGGTCTCATGTCTTGTTAGGGAGACCACTTCATGGACATAGAGCCCTGACCACTGCACTGTACATCTGAAGCTGCTGTTGAATAATATTATATGTCAACTATAGTTTAATACATATATAGTCATGGGATGTGGAGTAGAGTGTGGGAGTGGAGTCAATGAAATTGTAATAGATATGTATGATATCGGGGGTGGGAGGGCAGTGGATGGGGGAAGAGGGGTTGTCACTTTGTGAGGGATGAAAAGGATAACTATTGCATTGTTTTGTACACCTAAAACTACTACTAATAATAATTTAAAAAAATATATCCAGCTAGCTAAAGGACTGCAAATTGTATTTGCTTTTGGAAAAGTTTCCTCTTTGCACAGCTTTAAAAAATTATGCACCTAAAGGCACAGAACCAAAGTAGGGCATCTTCAGAATTCCTTTATAACACTAGGATCTGTGATTTTTTTTTTTTTCAAAGAGGAGAGCAGCAGTGGCTTTAGTGAAGGGATAAAAATTCTCCAACTGGGGAACAAAAAATCCCTCACTCTCCTTTGCTACCCCACAGTGGAGAAAGGTTCCAATCCAAGACTACAAATCAGATTTTTTAAAAACCCATGGAAACAGTCATGAGGCTTTTGAGAATGCCAACCTGACTTAAAAATGCACACATAATGAAAAGACAGCAAAATATTATTACTGCAGTCACTTATAGGCTAAATAATTTGTGAGCTGGACTGGCAACCACTCTTAATATTGAGCAAAATGAAAATTAAAAAGAAAATTCTGAAACTTCCAGAACACAACTTATTTTTTAATGAGGTCTTACTCATGTTATTCTAACCCTTTTCAATGAGAGATATTTGACAATTTTCTCCAATATTGGACAATTTCTCTAAAAAAATAAATAGTACAATCAGAATCTATACTCTCTACAGAGATATTATTACATAAAGCATGATTAGTAGTTTTCAAAACCTGCTCTGTGCAGTTTTGGGATTCTGTAAATTTTTTATTTGAAGTTTTAAAATTACCTTAAAGCTAGGATTAAAAAAATACCACTCAAGCTCAACAGTTTTACGTTTCATTAACTTGTGTTACTAAATTAACTTTTTTGTGGTCCTATAAAACTGAAATCTCCTAAGGATACAGGGTGAACCTTGTAAAACAAACCAATAAAAACGGTTACCACTTGCAACTACTTACCATGTAATTCAGTATTTTCAAATACTTGCCAAGCAAAACAAAATACAAAGTGAAGTCCAAGGCCCTTTTAAACTAAGTCTTTCTGTTGGTAAAAAGAGTATTTTTCCCCTCACTAATTGACCCTATAATAAGTTTAAGTTTGAAATTATAAAATTTTATAATTTAAAAAAATCTGCTTTATGTAGTGGGTACCATGTCAGATTGTATTTGAAAAAGATTCCTTTGCTAGAAAATAGGATTGTGGAACTAGATCATCTCTAAAGGTGATATTAGTTCTGTTATTCTTGACAATAATATTAAAAATAGCTAAAGCTACTTGATACATGTTAAATCTTAAAGTGCCAAAATATTGCAAAATTATTATCCATGTGTTAAAAGCCTGAAAGTCTGGCAATTATTAGTACATCTAGTGTGTGACACCTTTTGTGCCTAGTTTAAAAGAAAATGCCTCTTTTTTCCACAATGAAGTTTGTGTTACCGAAATGTTTAAATAGTAGAATATCAAGTGAAATATGATGCTTGGGTCTAAGACTAAATTAGGCCATATAAATTTATGACAGATGACCAATTTTTTTACTCTTCTCAAACTTCTGAAATCTAGTAAACTTATCAATAGCCACTGTCACTTATTCCAACTCCAGGGGAAATCTAGGAAAATTTTTCTTGTCCAGTTGCAACAGCTCTTAGTGTCTAAAACCATGGCTTTGTTCATTAAGAACTGAGTTTATTGTCTGTAGAGTGAGATATAAGTAAGTGCAAGCCATCATGAATAAACAAAGACTTTTCAAACACTAAACTGAGTAACTGCAAGGCAAAGAATAATTTAAAGCCAGGTTATGCCAGTAACTACAGGCTAGAAACAAGATACTAAATGTAACAGAATATCTGTCTTTAACACATACTCCTCTTGCAAAAGAAATTTAGAATAAAACCCCGTTATTGTTCTACTTAGATAAAGGTGTCACTGTTCGTTGTATCCTCTGGTTTCCCAACCACAAATTTCTTCCTCTTTCCTTTTATGTCAAACTATTTTCTTTAATGCAAGAACAGTGGATAAACTTTTCTTGGTAGACTCAAGTTTTAAATACAAATAATAATAATAATAATAATAATATAATAATAATGTTATAGAACAGATGGTTATCTAACCACTTGTTAATTTAATACTACTTTGGCCTCCAAATCTTCATGCATTAAAGCTATTCTTTAGACTTCTCATTTTAATATTTTAGACATGTTAAGAGAGTCTACTCCAAGAAGCTTTAAAGAGCTATTTTCAAAATAATTTTCTCTACTGGAAATCCTTGATGAATTTCCACTTTCTATGTTTTGTTCCTAAATTTATTGAATCAGTCACAATGAGCTAGAATATACAGCAGTTAGAAACAGTTCCAAAAATATCAGTGGCTTAACACAACCAGAAGATTCCTGGGCATTCTCCTCATCCAAGCAGAGCTAGCAGGAGCTCTGCTCACCACAGTCACTCAGGGACCCGGCAGAGTGAACGTCTACCTTACCTGTGCTTACACAGTCACTGGGCAGCACGTAAGAATGTGGGACATTTCACACTGGCTCTTGGGACTTCTGCCAGAAGCACCCAGGAGTTACTTATGCTCCCATTTCTTTGGACAAAACAAGTCGCATGGCCATACCTAACTTTAAAGGGGACAAGAAAGGACAATCCTACCTCAAAAGCAAAAGGGAAAATGAGAATATCTCCAAAAACAGCTCTAATGGCTTTTCCAAACAGGAACAACACTAAATCTAAGATTTTCCAGATTCTTGTTACCATTTTCCCAAACACTAATTTGATGTTTATTTCTAAACCCTAAATGGGGCTGAGAGTCTTGAATTTGCACCAACAATGAAAACCCACCCTTCTGTGTTTTAGGAACAGGTTAACCACGGGACGGACTCTACATGGAGGAGCAGCTGGGTGTCTGGGATCCAGGCAGGCCTGGCACCCCTCACTACCTGTGAGACCTGGGGGACAGCATTTTAACCTCCTGGAAACTCAGATTCTACCTCTAAAGCTGGGACATTACTCTTCTGGGAAGCTGTCGTGAGAATCAAATCACTCAACAAATATTTCCGAGTGCTCTGCTCTCTCACGTGAGAGGCCAGGCAAAGTGAGGCCATAACTTTGCACAGAACTGTCCATATGGCGGGTGCTCAAAAAATGGTCATTGCTGTGAGAATTTACCACATGAGCCATAACTACCTCAAATTCTTCCACTTATCAAATATATTAAATACATAAAAGATTTGCTTGGCTGCACAATTCATTAAGATTCTACCATTTTACAAAGCTGTAGGCTACATCTTCATAAAAACACCATGAGGCTGCATTTTTTCCCCCTAAGTATGTATGACACTCATACTGGGATTCTCTTACTGTCAATGGCCTGAATATTTATTTCTAACTTCTCTCAATCCAAAATAGAGCTAAAATATTTCAACTGATCTGACTGCAGAATTTATAAAGTTATTACCTAATTAGTTTTACATAACTAGAAGCCTTATAACTTAGGGGCATTTTTACACAGGAAGAGTATCAGCCATGTGCTTGGTAAATATACGAGGTGTGATCAAACAATACGGTGAATGTTTAAATAAAAAAAATTTATTACAGTAAAACACACATTGCCATTAATCCCCCTCAAAATAAGCCCCCTTACTTCAAATGCTTATCCCATCGTTCTTGCCACTTTCTGAAGCAGTTCTGGAAGTCCTCTTTCATGAGTGTCTTTAGTTGTGCTGTCGTGGCTGTCTCACTGTCCTGAATTGATTCAAAATGTTTCCCTTTCATGGTCATTTTGATTTTGGGGAAGAGCCAGAAGTCGCACGATACCAGATCCGGTGAATAAGGTGGAGGAGGACACAACATAATGTTTTTATTTGACAGAAATTGCCATACCAGAAGCGATGTGTGACATGGAGCATTGTTATGATGGAGGATGAAGTACAGACAAGCACGAAAGAAGACTTCCAGAGCTGCTGCAGAAAGTGGCAAGAATGATAAGTAGGATAACTGTGTTCAAAGTGAGGGGAGTATTTTAGGGGGGTTAATTGCAATGTGTCTTTTACTGTAATAATTTTTTAATTTCAACATTCACCATATCTTTTGATCACATCTCATATTTAATATATTATAACTACTAAAGCAAGGAAAGGATAGCGGTTCTTTGATCTAAGAGTATGTGTTATGGGTTGAATTGTGTAACCCCAAGAAGATATGTTGAAGTCCTAACCCCTGGTACCTGTGAATGTGACCTTATTTGGAAATAACATTTTTCCAGATGTAATCATGTTAAAGTGAGGTCATTAGGGTGGGCCCTAATCCAATGTGACTGACGCCCTTGTGAGAAGAGAGAAGAGAGACACCAGGATGATATGAAGACACAGAGGGCTGATGGCCATGTGGAGATGGAGGCAGAGACTGGAGTTATCCTGCCAGAGGCCAAAGAGCACCCGAGATCACCAGAAGCTGGAAGAGGCCAGGAGAGATTCTCCCCCAGAGGCTGGAGGCAGCATGGCCCTGCCAACACCTTGAGTTTGGACTTCTAGCCCCCAGAACTATAAGACAAGATACTTCGGTTGTTTTAAGCCACTCGGTTTGTGGTGCTTTGTCATGGCAGCTCTAGGAAATCAACATAGTATGGAACCAGGAGACGTTAAGATGAGGAAGAAATTCGTAAGTATCTTCAATTCCCACAGAAATATTTTTAATTGTATGGAATACACAAATAAGCTTCTAGAACTAGTGAGTTTAGCAAGATGGCATGATAGAAGATCAATATTCAAAAATCAACTGCAGTTCTATATTTCAGCAATAATCAGAAATTAAAATTGAAAAAGTAATATCATTTATAATAGCATCAAAAATATGTACTACTTGGGGATATATCTGAAAAAGGACGTGTAAGACTTGTACGCTCAAAACCGCAAAAACACTGCTGAGAAAATTTTGAAAGAGCTGAATAAATCAAGAGGTAGCCTGTGTTCAAGGACCAGAAAGACACAGTATTGCTAAGATGTGAATTCTGTATTTGAGTAGTTTTGAGCTAGGTCCTAGCATTTTGGGGAAGAAGGTGAGAAATGCAAGTGAGATTACGTTACTGCTCTGTTCAGTCTCCAGAAGCTATTTCCCAACCCACGGCCTCTTGGTGAGAGCCGGAGTCCTTACAATCACCTACAAGGCCCTACCTGATCTGTCTGCCGTTTTCCCGTCTAACCACATCTCCAAGTTTTCTCCCTCTTCATTCACCCAAAAGCACACTTCCCTCCAGCTGCTTCTCAGGGTGACGTGACCCGCGTTCTTCGCTCAGATGTCACTACTCAGTGAGGTCTGCCTCCACACCACTCCCTGTTCCCTTCTCGACTTTTTCTCTTAGCACTCAGGACCTTCTAACACGCCATGTGGCTGACTATTGTTTCTGGTGGTTTTCTGTGCCCTCATTAGAACATAAGCTCTATGAGGACAGGACTTTCTGCCTGTTCTGTTCACTGTGGAATCCCCTGGGCCTATAACAGTACTTGGCAGGTAGTAGATGCTTCATAAATATTTGTGAATTAATGGAGAAATGTGGGATGGGATGCTTTGCTCTGGAGTCACAATACTTCAGTAACGGAGGCAAGAGAATGATCTTAGGGTCTAACGACTTCTTGTAACTATGATCCTGCCTCTTCGGCAGTAGTGGCTGCTGTACCTCCTTACTTCTTTTCTTTGCAAGTCTTTCATTAAAAACATCAACTGAACCTCTATACTATGAGAGGGACGGCAGAGGATCTAAGGAAATATGCCGTATGGTTTATAACACTGAAGAGTTCAGGCTAGAGTGGCAGGTTCGAGTGACTAAGGAAGGCTTTGTGGAAAACAGGGTTTGAGGCAAACCTCAAAGAAGGGTGGCATTTTGACTATGCTGTCTGGAAGTAGCACAGTAAGCCAGGTTCCCTGCAAGCATGGTGGCTGCCACTGAGATCCATTAGGAGCTGCACTGCCATCGTCTTTAAGGGAACTTGGAAACTGGTGATGGTAGTACACATTATTATGTATAATTAATATGAATTTAAGAATTTATAAAATAATTTCCAGACGGGATCAAAAGATTTTCTTTTCCATGTTAAAATGCTGAGTCTGCTAACATTTTCATTTCCCCTGTGAGATACATAGCGCTTCCACCTGTAGACCGGCTTTCCCTTTGAGGAAGAGATAACAGTCCTTCTTTAATCTTAATTCACTAGACCTTCAATACCAGTATTCTTTAAAATGAACATTTACTTACTTATTTCATTTTGTCCTCACATGTTTTTTTTGTTGTTGTTATGAAAATGTAAGTGTAGAGAAAAAACTATAATAGAACTAATTTGACAACATTTCTTTCTAGGAAAGAGTTGAAGGGCACTAAACCCCATGACTGAATGTACTGATTTGCTAGATAAAGGCTAGTGTTATTTTAGACATTGATAAGAGTGGTACAGCACTATGGATGAGGGTAGCTTTTCAGCATAATCACTGCCATTGTCTGTAAGTTGTTACTCTCTGGAAAGTGTACCAGCTTTGGGGCCAGAGCTCCTGGATTCTAATGTTGGCGCCACCTCTGGGGACAAGTCTCTTTTTGTGTCTCAAGGTTTTCGTATGTAAAATGTGGATTAAAAAAATCCCCATCTCATAGGGTCATTGTGAAGAGCAAATAATTTACTGTATGTAAAGTGCTTAGAACAGTGACTTATTCGTAGGGAGCCCTTAGTCAAAGTGAACACTATTAATATGCAGAAGTTACTGTTACCTCTGCTGAGAGTTGTTATCACATCTCGCCTTGGCCACTACAAAGTGTCACTTTTCTCGGGACCTTAGAGATTAGTCCCTGTGGCTGACAGGAGATGTGGCTGAGCAAGAAGCTCAGAATTGCACAGTTCATCAGCAGCCAAATGGGCATCTCTTGATGCCCAATTCCTGTTGCAGTTTCTTTCCAGGATGTTCTAAGCTTCCGGCCAAGGGAAAGCAGATATTATTTCTGTCTTATGGATTACGAAACCCAGGTGTCAAGTTTTTGGTAGACCCAGGTTTCTAAACTTCTATCCCAGTTATTTATCCATCAAATTATCAACAACAGTTAAAGGCCAGTTCTATTATATATCTTTATCCAGGACCAGAGGACAAAGAGCACATGAGATGACAATCATATCTATTTAGAAGAAAATCAATTCCAGTCCAACAACTGTATCAGCTATTACACAGCTAAAGAATCTAGTTTGAGCTAGGCACACAGGAAAAATGTACTGCACTCAAATAATATGCTTTGTAAACATTCGAACTTATTTTCTCAATGAAAATCAAAACAAAATGCATTTTAGAACAACAGGATTTGCCTTCTAGTTCATTTATTTATTGGGTTTGGCAATACTGGAAGGGAAAAAGAAATCATACTGATACTGTAGTTAAGATTCTGCCTTGCTAGTCACACGTTAATTTTCCAAAATTACATCTATAGTTTCGCTAAATTTTTCAACACAGTTGAACTTCAATTTATTCAAATTGTCTTCAAGAGTCAACAAATTAGAACATAAGTAAGAAACTATAAATGGTCAAGTGTTTTTCACATTACTCAGTTATTTGTAGCATCTCAAGTGCGTTGAAAAGCTATGTTAAATCTTAAAGACACCAGAGATTTAATATAGATCTTTTCAATGCATATTTTAGATAATTTGATAGCAATTTTAAATGACAGAGTCTAAATAAATATCCCCTTTTGGTTCAGTATTACATTAATGATTTATTCGTTTCTCCTCTCTCCTTTAAAGTAAGAGTTTTTATGTAGTTATACAGGGATACGTACAATGACATAAAAGCATATGTGAAGTATTAAATCCAAATTTATCTTCCAATAAATGCGTATTTGAGTCCCTAAGACCACTGCTTATCAATCATCACTTCAATGATACTTAGCATTCAAATCATCATAAAACATAAAAGGATAGGGGAAAACGCATGGCTTTAATGATTAAGCCCAAGCTTCTCTAAAAGTTCTGAAAGCAAATATTTCCTCTCTTCATGGGGCATCTAAAACAAAATGTTCTAGGTCCTAGAGTATAATTTGCTTAACTGTGGGTAAGAAAGAAAGAGAGGGCCAATCAGAAAATACGCCACCCCCCAAGTGTCAGGGAAAAGGGAGCTCCCTGAAGGGAGTGAGTCGAGTTTGCTCCAGTAACCTGCAAACAGCCAGGGAGATGACTGGCAGCAGTCAAGAGCGCGAACTCTGCAAGTCCATAGCTGTGTGTTTCAATCCTAGCTGGCAATGAGCGTGGGGGAGGGGGGCGGGGGAGGCTGAAATCATACATTCCAGCTTTCAAGGTGCTTAAATCTAGCTGACTGATAAACAAGTACACATGACAATTTATAGAGCAGTGGTTCTTCAAATCATACCAGCCATGTCATCAGTGTTTATCAAGCACAACCCGGGAGTGTGGGTTGGGACCAGCATCAGCACAGAATTTAATGGGAGAAATTATATGTTCAAGAAATAAGAGGATGAGGGAAGAGCAGGTGGAAGAGGATGAGACAGGGAAGATCATGTTTAGTGCTCTAGCAGGGTTATCTATCCAAGGTAACTTAGTCTCAGTAGAATTTCAGGGAAAACTGACCAACTCCAGCATTGAAAATCTAATTACACCATGGGAAACTCCCAAAAGATTTCTGTTCAGACAGAACAGATGTCACAGCAAAGTTTCATTTACAGAGAAAGCTCCCAAAAAAGTTTTGGGGAGGAGGAAGGTGGAAGAGAGATGGGGATGGCATGCCACCTTTGAAATACATAGGTTTCTTTGCCAAGGGAGGAAAAAAAGAATAACAAGCAGACGGCCAAATTTATATGCCTAAAAGTTATTTTAGCACAATTCCAAATGACTTCTCATTCAATTTACATAGAGTGTTTTGTGAAATAAAGTGATCAGGATGGGGAAAGTGGAGTATTACAGAGAAAAAATACACATTAATTGTGTCATCAGCTCAACAAACAGGAAATGAATTTGCTCATGTTGAACCCATTGGAAAGAGACTGCCCCCCGCCCCCGCAACCCCCAACCCCCACCAAAGCCTGGGACCAGTGGCATTGATATTAAACAATAAGGCAATATCATTTTATGTAGAAGGGTTAAATGAAAAAAGGTTATTTTGATTACTATTCTCCCTCTATGGCTAATTCCTATTGGAGTGGAGCAAAAACCTCCCAAAAAAGTTAGGAATTAAATATTAAAGCTTAAGGGGTTGGATAAAACCATTAGCTTTATTTTTCATTGCAAACCATGGGAAGAATGACTCTTAAAATGTTATTTGCCATTGTAGAAAATGAATTTCAACATTTCTTCTCTTCACATACACAAATTAATTGAAGGAGACTTGAAGAACCAAATCTGATTGAAATGAAGGTGAAAGCTGTCTGGTGCCCATGATTATTAGCCTGAGTGTGCTAAGAATTTGCAAGTTCTAGTTGAGCACCACCAGAGCGCAGCCAAATTGCAGGTGATCTCATTTCACTTTAGAATGAAAAAGCCCTATCACTGGCAGGAGTGGAGGAGCATCACCAAGGTTACTCAATATCAAATAGCCTGCAAAGATTCTAAGCCAACACTAGAGACTTCAGTTGTACAGTGAATGATAACAAACCTTATCCACAGTACCTTCAATGTAGCATTTTTATGCTGCACTGAGCGAAATATAGAGGCCACTCAAGTTACTCACTTTATCAGGAATTAAAATAGAATTGCTGAAACAGCAGACTGGCTACAGACACAAAAACAAAACAAAAAGCCTTTTGTTTAAACAATCCATAGTGCTTTGTTAAGACCGGGATCATTTAAATGACTGTCTTTGCTATTCTATCCTTTGTGTGTTGCTAACCATTAAAAAAAAGACATGTCTCTCTCTACCTACTGAAAAAGCAATGATTGTTCAGTTTTCCTTTGCTCTTGCATCTGACTTCCATTTCACGGGTTAACTACTCTTTCAGGGTTGCCACGCTTAGAGCAATGAACATTATAAGATCTTGTGAGCCATCAAATCCAGCACAAGACGTTAAACATCCCCTTTTGTATAGTATTTCCAATCTGCCCATTCCTTATTTTTAACCTTATTCTTCTCTTCTCAATAGAGAATTTAATCCATTGTTTTATCAGGTTGGGCAACTTTCCATAAAGACATAAATTTCCAAAGAAAGAAGTCTAATGAAATGCTAAACATACATATATCCTTTAATGCCATAATCATTTATTATTGAAAAGTCAGTCTAATTAAATTCTTAAGCACTGAACGAAAAAGCACCAAATGAAATCCTTCTCACCAAAGAACTACAACAGTAATATCATGGGGGTCACATTTCTATCAAGCCTCCAACACCATCTAATGAACAACTTCAACATTCTTTTGCTCCATCTCAAAACGTGCTCTCCACCCCCCTGCAATTCCTCTGCTTAAGAGATAGAGGTTGAAACCTGCCACTGCCTGAATTCCCCACCCACCACCTCCTCAGGGAACATCCCCCACTCTCTCTCTGTTTCTGCCACCTTTTCCCCTCCTGTGGGCTCTTTTTGTCTACAACCATGTCTTAATCGGTTCTCATTTTTAAAGCAAACAATTTTACCTCTACCCCTGTCACCGCCTCAAAATACTTTCCCTTTTCTCTTTGCTTTGTTGACATCTTTTACTTGACTTCTTTATTTCTTAAAACATTACCTGTATTATTTTTCTGCTTATAAAAATCATTCCTATCTCATGAAATTTGGCTTCTTAAATCCAAAGACTTCCTTGAAACTGCTCTTTTGAAGGTCACCCATGGCCACCTAATGACCCATTCGGTAGCCTTTCTTCAGACTCTCTCCCCATCCATCCCTGAGGACCACGACGACTGCCCCGTCTCAATTTACTTTCTTCTTCCCCAACTACTCCTCTACCAACTTCTTCAAAACCCCCTAAAAGAAAGCCTTCCAGGCTCAACCCAGTGCTCTCTGCATCCCTCATCTCCTCACTCCCGCATTTTCACCAGTTGTTCTGTGGCTTCCACTCTCATCTCCCTCCTGAGTTCTAGATGACTTTTCCGGGGCCTGCACACACCCAACAGTATTTATAGTACGATGCACTGGACTGCATGCTTGGATCATACAAAAGACAAGAAAAGGTCCTGCTCCCGAGGATCTTGCTATCAGGTAGGAAGATAAACGTGTAAACACAGCTACGCAGCTTAGTATAAACAGTGTAATGGAGGGGTGTAAGGTTCTGTGGGACGTGTGGAAACGTGTAGAAGGCATGCCAGGGTCTGCCCGGGGGAGTCCAGGAAAACTCTGTGGAGACCTGGGCACCTACAAGGTGGTTCTTACAGGGGAGCAGGAGATGTCCAGGTATGAGAGGTTGTGGCTCAGAAGGGAGAAGGAATGAACTGGAACATGCAGTGGAGGGAAAGCGAGGACAGACACGCTAGTACTCTAATCCGAGGACTTTTATCTTTACGTGTGGAGGCACAGGCTAAAGAACTTGGGTGGAGGGATAGAGTGATTGGACAGAGGAAGATGGACAAATGGGTCAGGTCATGAAGGTTCTCCATGTGCTGAGGAAGTTAGGTTTTTATCCTATCAGTGACAAGGAGCTAGTAAAGATTTTTTTTTTTTTAACAAAGCAGAGGCATCATCAGATTTCTGTTTTAAAGACAACACCCAGGGCCAAGGGTGAGGCTCAAAGATACCACCATCATCAACCTGTACACGAGTTACTCACACATACATCTTATCTCCCTGGTTAGCTTTATGTTTCCTGTAGAAAGCAGCAGTGTCGTGCATCTTTGACTCACCTACAACAGCCAGCCCAGTGCCTCACTTGTAGGGGGTACTTGGAAAATTATTATGTCCACACAAACTTGGACTTTAGACAACCCAACTTGTCAGGACATATGCTCAGCAGTAAATTATATGTTTGTGTCAATAAACTTCACACATATCACCCTTAAGCAGTTAAATGCCGAGAGGCCAATCAGAATTTTTGAGCTTAGACGGAAACATAGAAATCATAAACTGTTTTCCAGAGGAGGAAACCAGGTACAAAAAATGGGATATGATTTTCCAATGTCCCACAGGCTACCGGCAGCACCAGAATCAGAATTCTGGTCTCTCATCTCATCTTCAGAATAGTTAATAACAACAGAACAAGATGTCAGTGCTGCTGTGGTCTAGGAAAGATGAGACAACCGTATTTCCCGGCTTGCTCAGTGGCTTTTTCGGAATAATGTACCACTCCCCTTACCCACAATTATATGCCTGTCTTTAAACTAGAAAATAACTTAAAATTCTATATGAATGGATATAAGTAATTTAATGTTTTTTACTTACAAAAAATTTAAAAGAATTTCTCTTTAACCAGTGATATTCTACTTTCTTCTTGCATGAATCAATTTTACCAAAGTATTCTTCCAGAAAAACACAAGTCATGAACTAGGCAAAGGGTAAACTCAGCTGTAAGCGCTAAATCATTGGTGTATTTAATATTTCCAAACACTTATCTTTCTTTCCCTTATCCCTTCTATAACCCGTGCCTTCTTCTTTTTTTTTTTTTTTCATTCACTGAGGTACTAATGACCTATTATAACCCTAAATATAAGCACTAAATGTCATTAGGCTGATACCTGGTTATAGATAACAGTCATACATGATGCCTCCTGATGAAGCTTCCTTTATTTCTCTTAAACTTACTTGAATTTTAATGAAATGGGGATGAGTGAAGAGCTTTCTTGAGCAAGTGTGAAGCCATCACCTTTAGGCATCCGTGAGCTATTCTGCATTTCCTAATTGGCTAAGGAAACCAAGCCTGCCTTGGGCCTTTAGATCCCCAGAGTGAGCCCTGTCCCTATGACCTTTTTAAAAGCGGAGGGTGGCTGAAGAGACATCAAAGGGATAGGCTTTCTCAGTGCCTTTAGGGTCTGAGATCAAAATAGGCCACCAAGGGCTGAGCAAGAACCCTGATTGTGAGTCCTGGCATGGCTATCTATAAACTGCAAAGCAGCTCTAAACTAGTCCCTTCACTTCTATGGGCCCTGGTTTACTTACCTACAAAATACAAAGAGGATTTATTAATCAGAGGACCTGGGAGCTCCCTTCCAGCTCTAGCATTCCTGGCATCTTTCAGAGGTGGATGATGGTGTGTGGGGAGAAAGGCACCTTGCTTATATGGACACAATGAACCTCAGCGTCAACTGTCTGTGGCTGTCACTGTCCTCTGAAGAGGTTGTTCCTTGTTCTCTTCCTCTTATCCCTCCTGCCCATAGCGTATCTCTGGGGTATAATGGGTGGGAGAGAAAACACCAGCTAATTCATGACAGCCATTTGGGAAAGAGGGCTGAAATGTATTTAAAAATGTATCTGTATTCCATTGTACTTTAATTAAAATGCATCCTTCCCTCCACAAACACTTAACTGCTTCCACTTGGAGATACTTTACATAAATGAGTTAATTTTATTCCCATGTAAACAGATACTATGATCTTTTATAGAAGAGAAAATAAGTTCAAATGATTGAAAAAACAAACTCAGAATTAAACTCAAAACACATATCCGTAGTACATAAGAGAGGATTTGAACCTAGACGTGACCCACACACTTTACATTAAACTTGAGTTTTTCTTATTAGAAAGCAAGGACAACAGGAGGTTTCTGGAGTTTAAGTCATAGTTTCTTTTTTAAAAATTTGTTTCTCAATTACAATTGATATACAATAATATATTAATTTCAGGTATAAAACACAGTGATTAGACATGTATATACCTTATAAGGTGATCACCCTGGTCCTTTTTTATTTTTTGACCAGTAATGGTAATGGTTCCTTAGATGTATTCTTTATAATTATTTGTTAAATGGTACACGCTTTATGTACTTGTCTATGTTATATGTCATAATTTTTAAAAAGTGTCAGAAAAGAAAAAGATGAAGAATTCAAAGTTGCTGGCACAAGGTGGGCAAAGCAGATGTCCCCTTTGAGTCTGTGTGAATGGGTGAGTGGATGTATCCTTCCAGGAGAGGGCTCTCCGTCAACACCCACGAGGCCTTACCCAGAAGGCATCTCCCAGACAATCCTGTGAAAAGTGCCCCCAAGAGTATCTACAGCCAAAGCCACAGGGCACCTGGGGTACCCTCGGGACCCATGTGCCCAAGGCAGACAGATAAGATACCTTAAGCCGAGGCTTGTCATCAAATCCAGAGAGAACCCCACACCCTTTCCCAGAACAGAAGTATGTGTCTAAGTCAAAAGGGAACTAGGAGGTTTCTGGACTAGATGTAGTGACCACAAGATCGAGTCTGTGTGTCAGGAACTGTCAGAGAAACCTGGCTGACCCTACTTGGTGACCTTCTCAATATTTTAAGAAGGGTGTACTGTTCTCTAATGTTAAACAGGTTGGTATGTGCTCCCTCTCTCTTTCTCTCTCTCTCTTTTCTCTCTCTCTCTCTCTCTCTCTCTCTCTCTCTCTCTCTCTCTCTCTCTCTCTCTCACACACACACACACACACACTACTGTTTTTAATCACTTGATACATACAGACATTTCTTCACATCGTAAATCCTCAACTCCTATCCCTCCAGATGTAATAAATGTAACCCTCTGACTTTGAATTAACACAGGCCAGATCCAACATTCCTCCCTCTGCTCACACTTCTAATTCTAGAACCACAGAGCAGGCTGACCTGCTAAAACAGATTCCTTCAGGAAAGAGAGCTGTGACTAAAGAACATTTCTGATATCAACAACAGATGCTCTGGGAACTAATTCAGGCAGGAGTGTACACAGATACAGTAACTAAATTGCCTGTTAAACATACTGTGAGAAAGTATGTTTATCTCTCTTCCAAGTTGGGCTTTTTGGGGATGGAGCCTTAAAAAAAAAGCAACGTGTCTTTATTTCAGCCTTTAATATGCTCTTAATTTTCAAATGAAGTTTATAAGTTGTGAAAACAATAAAATCGGAACCTCTCACTGAGCCTGAGCATGCCCCCACCCATCCCTCATTTCTCTTTTCCCACTAAATTGTGGCCCTTTTAATAAAACTAAAAATTACCCAGATAAAAATTTAGCAAGGTAAAGGTTACTCATCATCACAGCTAGCTCTGATGAAGTTCATGAAGTGTTCAAACAACTATGGAGATTAAAAGGGTAGAATTTTTCTAGAAATTCAGTGAAAAGCTGAGTGAATTCTTTATGGATAATGGGATCCATCTTCAGAAATTCACTATTCATTGCTAGCCAGACGTCCTGTTGAGCCAAATATCAAAAAACTATTTTTAAATCTAGGTACAGCAGATCCTCCAATAACGTCATTTCATTCAAGGTCGTTTTGCTAAAAGGTTTATAAGACACTGTAGGAATGTAACTCTTGTTTATATCAACTAGCCTAGGTAAAACTGGTTTCATTATATGTCGTTCTGCTGCAGTTCCAAGAACGTATCGACGAGGTTAAGTGAGAACTTATGGTACATGTTTACATCCTCATTAGCAGTAAATCATTACCTAAATCTCTAGTAACAAAATAAATCAACAAAACCACATCATTTGATCTAAGAGCATGGCCACCAAATTCTATCAAATTCTCCAGAGATTAGCCAACAACAAACACGAAAGAGCTCTGCTCTATTTGGACCAGAATAGAATGAAATTGCACACGGGAGACATCTGCTCCAGGCATTCCACATGCCGTTTTACACGTGGTGAAAGCCCATCTCTGCTCCAGTGGGGCCATGGGAGAACGGGGGCAAGGAGGTGTGTCTCCCAGTGCTTCTCTCTTCCAGCTGACTGAGCCCTCTCTCCCTATGCCCACTGTACCTCATACACTATTGTCTGTTTACAGCAGACAGCAAGGGCAGCTCTCTAAAGTTAGGGACCCACAAATTTTTATCCATTCATTTAAAAACCCCTGGTGTAGTCCAGAAGTGATGCTCAAATACTTATTAAATTGTGTCTGTTATTTCCCTTTATGTCTTAACTCAAACATAGCTTTTTTATAAAAATATTTTTTGGTAAGCCTGGTGCCTAGCTCTACCATTCTACTGACCACTAATCATTTCTGCATTACTTTAATAAGCAAATGTTTACAACCCTTAGGTATTAATTTATAGACTCACTGTATCATTTCCCTCCATATTTTATGATCCTGAAGAGGAGAGCTGAGCTCCCCATAAAAACTGACACAACAGTTCATACAATGAGTATTAAATGATTATGAAATTGCACCAACCTGTTTAATATTAAAAAATAGTAATCCTTCCTTAAGATCATAGACAAGGTCAAGTAAGAAGAAAAGGAACAAAATAGATAACTTATTGTGAATAGTTAACTACCTTTCTATATTTTTAAGCAAAGATCGTTGAGGTAAAATTAACTTAGACTGATAGCTTATATAACATCATACCTAGTAGTGCCATGTATTCAGTGACTCAATTTTTTCTTTTTAACCTCCACTGATAATGAGGCAATAAAAACTGTGCACTCATATTCTGTTTATCTCAGGTTGCTAGCATGGTGTAGGGAGAGTGGAACGTGAAGTTCTAAACATGTGATTTAAAAACACTCTCATTTCATCTTTCTCAACCACTGTTGAAGTTATTATTTATCTAAAATCTCTTAAGGAGTGTTTAAATCTAGACTTTAAAGAACTTTCCAGAATTATTCATTTTATTAATGGCAAAGCTCTTTGATGAATCATTTTAGGGAATTAAAGCAATTACTAAAGAAAGCATTTACCTTTTCAAAATTAAATCCAAGTGTAGGCAAAACCAGTGGTGATGAAATTTCATATGCATCTACTGAATAGTCAAAAAGAAAATAAAATCAGAAAAATCTATACACAGACGTTTAATTTTCTAAAGGAAGAAAGGAAAGAGAAGCTCTGATCTGGTACTTGAAAATACATGAAAGAGGCAGTGAAGCAGTTTCCTGGAGAGGGACCAAAAAAACCTGGGCCTGAATATTCAAACTCACACATACCTTCCCCAAAGCCTGCTCTACAAGCCAGACCATGCAGTGCTCCGCGAGAAATGTGAACAATGGCATCGCCTCAGGGGTTTGTCCTGGGACCTGCGCCATTTAATATTCTTATTAATTACAAGAATAAGAGGGGAGAAAGGTGAGCTATCAGTGGGGAAGCTCCTTGACAAAATTTACTGAAGATAATCGCTAGGACCTGAAGAGATCTATTAGAAGAAATTCTGGTTGGATTTAGGTATATTAAGTGATGAACATCATGAAGCAAAGGTCAAAGTACAACTCCAAGGCCATACGAAAGAGCCCCACTAAAGCCATTCCTCTCACTTAAGCATGCAATCACTAAATACGTAGGTTCCTCAGGTTAATGAGAAAGGGAGCCCAATAATGTGATCATTTCTGGACAGTCCGATGCCAAGACTGTAAGATGCAGGATAATTTAAGCATTATAAAAGATTAAAGGAAGAAAACACAGAACTAGGATCTAAAATGTTTGTATAGTTCTGTTCAGAATACCAAACCTATTTTGAATCCTTTGAGAGCTTTTCCTTCTCTCTCTAAGAGAAGTTATCTGTTTTCTTTAACTCCCATACAGCAATTTTTGACCCATCTCTTGAGTATTTTTCACATTGTGATTTGCACTATAAGTAAAAGTATCAATTCCCTGGGAGACGGGACCCTGCCCTTATATTCGGCACTTCTGCCAGAATAGATTTCTAACAAATGGTTATTAAAGGCAATATAGTCCAGCAGTTTAAGAATGGGAGCTCTCGGGCCGGCCGAGTGGCGCGATGGTTAAGAGCTGGCTTGGGATGCCAGAGGGCCCAGGTTTGGATCCCACATATGAGGGCCAGTGACACTGCCCTCTACAGCTAAGATGCTGAACAACAGCTCAACCTGGAGCTGGGATGCCATGAGTCACCGGCGACGTAGCCCGTGGCAGTGGGTTGCCATGGGCTACCGTATGTAGCCAGCAGCCAGCGTGA
>NW_017731470.1:2690924-2702890 GCF_001890085.2 Hipposideros armiger
CAGCACTGTTCCCATCCCCCCAATTCCCCAATTTAAAAAAAAAAAAAAAAGAATGTGAGCTCTGCAGCCTCAGACCGTCCAAGTTTAAATCCTGGTTCTACCACTAACTGTGAGAGCATAGGAAAGTTTCTAATCTTTGTGCCTCCATTTTTTTCATCTATAAAACTGGCACAGTAATAGAAAGCAGTAGGAGTATTGTGAGGACTAAATGAGATAATACATGGAATGGGTTCAGAATGGTACTTGGCATACAATTAAGTACTGATGTAATTTGGCATACAGTGTTTAATGAATGTTAGCTAGTAACCGCTAATCATAGTAACAGTACATTAATGAATGAATCACTTAATCAATGATTGATGACATACAAGTAAAATCTATCATAAAAATTAGAAGGGGTGCTCATGCTGGGTTTTCCTTGAATCAGTGACAGTACTTCTCCCAGATTTTAGTCTTTCACAATTAGATACAATACGGGATATCCAGTTAAATTAAATTTTAGATAAACAAGTACTGTTTTAGTATAACTATGTCCCAATACTGACTGTATCATAGGAGAAAACTGGTAGAAGCAGCATCTGGTAGAATAAGAACACTGGTTTGAGGTTTTAAGAAAAAGTCTCTGAAATATTAAAAGTCACTCCTTTCTCTTTTAAAGAACTTCTTCCCCTCACTTTTTAAAAAAAATCAGTTTCAGGAAGCCCTCCTTGCTACACGTTTACACCTCTTAACATCAATAAATTGAAGTAAAAATGAGAATTTTAAAGCAGATATAGGACACTCTTCCCATAGTTCTTACTGACCACAGTGTACTCTGCAGATCAGCTGACAGAACCTACTCACAGGAGCCCAGCTGGGTGATGCCCAAGTTTTGAAAAATTAAACCAACTTATACTCCTTCAAAGTCTATGTATAGGTCCCCTTTCCTCCCAACTTGAATTAAACAGAAGAAACCATTAGAAAGTATTAGCTTTAACAAATCGATTTGAATTCTTACAGTTTTCTGTACTTATAGTAAACTGGTGGTTTAAACTTGCTAAAGGGTTTCTAAACAGGGTGGGCTCTTTGAGGACAGATTTGCATGTATGTAAATAGGCAAGTTTCTACAGAGGCCAGAACATATTAGGGCTGTACTAGGTTGTGAGCATTTACGATATCTCATAAAGACATAGCATACTATGTATGTTTATTATAAATAGGTCTTCTTTCACAAATAATCAAATTCATGCTTTCGAAACTAATGGTTAGTAATCCAAGAAGAACAAGCTTGCAGGTGGCAATCTTACCCCTCAGGACTGATTTGAGGTTAAGCTTGGCTTGGCGGTGCAGGTCCTCCACGCAGGGGGGTCTTGTCGCGGGAAGGAACACGTTCTCCTGCTGGTGCCATGGGGCAGTGTAGTGGACTGTCCATCTACTCTCCTCATCTAGGTTGGAAACCGCTGTAGAGAGAATAAATTCAGGTGTCAAATTAAGCTTCCTGGGCTCCAAATGTGTTACATCCAGATAAGTTCTTGGGGCCTCACACATCCATGGATAATGGCCAGCAAGGTGGAAATGGAGCCAGCTCTGAAAGGGATTGATCTTAGACTGCAAAGGGGTCCCTTCCACAGTGTTTTGTCTCTAAAGGAAATGGTGAAACTGTCCATCATCCCCCACAATGTTTTGGTAGAACTGTTTGCTCAGTTAATCGCTTCCTAGCATTGTAGGCCCTCCCTCTACTCCAGTGTTAGAAAATGACTGACAAAACTAATAAGACTTCCATGCCTACTTAAGTCCACCATGTCAGATATCTGTTATTCAATTGTACCATGCCACTTCATCAGTAAATGTCAGCTTGTCACGACAGAAACAAATTTCCTACTGAGAGATAGAGACTAAGTCTTTCCCATCTAAAGCATTATTTTCATACATCACTACAAAAACTCAATTAAATTTTAAAAATTAAGCATTACAGTCAATGTAATATATTTAAATAGCATATCCAATAGAAGTAGAAATCAATTTGTGCTACAAAATTGTCTCTGTATTTCTTGCTTTCATGGAATACTTTTACGTTAAAATGTTTTTCAAAAATTCCAATGTAATTGACTTTTCCCAACCTAATCCAATTCAACTGAATTTTCCCAGCACAAAGGAGATGAAAACATTAGGGGGAGGGAAAGATAGGTATTCATGAGAGAACACTAAATCTCTAATAATTTTCCTTCATTCCCCCCGAGAGCTTCAGACCTCTTTTGTCTATTTCCTTTTTCATGAAAACACAACCTAAAATGGGATACCAGCGGAGGCCAACATGAAACAATTTTTTAATGTTTTCTATATATCTGCCACTGTAAGCCAAGCATACGGGAGACGAGAAAAGCATAAGAGAAAGACACTGCACTGAGTCATTTACCGGGGGTGATAAGTCTACCTGTGAAATCAGCAGATACCAGAATTATGAGTCGGGTGATTCTTTCCTAACTCTTTCCTATACTATAGCGTGTACACTGGGCATACCCATTTCTATGACATACCATGTCTCTGGAAACCAGACCATAATATAGATTCTGAAAATAAAATGAACAGGCATGCATGAACTATTGAACCTTTCCATTTGAACATGTTTAAAATTAACTCAATGTAACCCATAGCACAGCTACTAGAGCTATCATAAAGGTCAAATGAAGTCATCATATATGTAAAGTCTTAGCTCATACCATAACTCATGTAAAACGTGGTTGTGGCGGAAGCAGTGGAATTACCGTCAAGGATCCCCAGAGTTTAGAATCATCATGAAGGGGGAGCTTGGACTTTCTCAGCGCCCCTGGGAACCTGAGCCAAAGGTTAGCTCTCGCCCCATGGACCATCTTTACTAGAGCTACTAAATTCTACAAGCCTTGCCTCCAAATAATTCATTTCTTAAATGATCCCACTGTCTCCATCAAGTGCTAAATGAAATAATAAATATTGAGAACCAGACATCAAGTTAAAAACAGAGATGTCCTGTGTGCTTCCTGCTTTTAGAGTTTGACAAAAGAAGCATGTAAATTAGGCACCTGGCATTTCACATAACCTGTTGAACAAATGTTCTGCATGGTGCATGTAACTATCAATTTTAATACATAAAATCCACGAAGACCTGACTTAGCTCTGACTTACCTATCTGAGAATCTTGCACAGTAGTGGGGGGACACATCATATGTCCCCCAAAGAGAAGCCCTAGTCATTTACAATGTTTTGTGCTGATGTCAGTTTATTGAAAGATTGAGTTACCACACTTCATAGCTGAAAATACTGAAAATTGAAACTCTTTTCATTTGCCAATTACAAATCAAATCCAAGTAATGGTATTCGAGGCTGTGTAATCGCGCCATCGGCCCCACTCATTGTAGAGCTACCAACTGGCTCTTATGAAAGACTGGCAGTCTCTTCCCTGGCAAATCTCCGTCTTGCCAGGGCAGATTTTCATCAGTCTGTCCAAACCCAGCCTCCGAGCAAGGGATCTGCAGGAAGCGAGCCCAGAGTGCAGCTCTTTGTTGCTTTCTGCAAAGTTTCTTTTACCAATGGATCCTACCCATGCACATTTATCCAGTTCAATACACTGGTCCCAAAACTAAAAAAAAAAACTAAACTAAAATTGATAAACCAGTAGCTATGTAAAAACAAAACCATAAATTTGTAAAACTTCTACTTCCCAGGGCATGAGGAAGAGCCTGGATTAAAGAAGTTTAAACCATTGGTAAGGCACAACGAAGCCGCACCACAAAAGCTGTGTGCTTAACAATGACTGGTGGGTCGAGACGGAGTGAGTTTGTGCTCTAGCTCTAAAATACAAAACAGAGAGGGCCAGCGAGTGTACAGGATCATCCCCACCAAAAATACGTTACACGTTACCCGGAGGTTCCCTGAACAGTAAGCCGAAGAATAAGAAAACGATACATCAGGGCGGACAGAAAGTAAATACAAGGCTTTTCCCCCCCCTCCCTTCTTCAAAGGGCTTCTTTTGAGAACCACAAAATAAGTGAATTCACCTGAAATCTCAACCATGAATAAATAAGACATGCTGGGATCACATAAATCTGCCCTAGAATTAAAAAGTGTGAGGTATTTGAACAACCTGGTATACACTGGAGTTTAACCTGTGCCCATTATGCTGTTTCACATTCTAAATCCGTCACTCAAATGGATGAACTAGTACATAAAACACAAACACAAACACACACACACACACACACACACACACACACACACACATACACACTCAGTGGGGAGAAGAGAAACTACTTACTTTTCTTCTTAAAAAGTTTAATTAAAGACTTGATCTTTGCATTAATGAAGGCCACCATTTCCAGGATGCCTACACGGGGCTTAGAAATGTAAACCACATGAAAAGCTCACTCCAGCAGGCAGGTGGCAAGCTGCATCCTTCTGCTCAGATTCTAACTTCTTCCTCCGATCTCAAACCATTAGACATCTGCCCGAGCTGATGTAACTTGGACGTTGAGCTCATTGTCAGGCAGTTACAAACCATTAGCAGTCCTTGAACCTGAAAATCTCCCACTGAAACCTAATCTTTAAGGCTGAGAGCCGCCAGTGACAACATGTGCAGAAAGAGAAAGCCAATCACGGTTCTTATCTGCATGATAGCCACATCGGTCTTTCCACTTCGGGGCTCATTTATTCAGTTTTCTCTCCAGCAGATGAGAAGTTTCTCCTTGCTGGAGCCCACAGAGCAGTCCAGGTTTCCTCCTCAGAGTCAAGGTAAAGCAAACGTGTTCCCCATTTTCACCAGGCCACAATGAACGTCCAGATCTTTCGACTGGAGCCGACAAGTCTTAAGAGCAAGTCTGTGTTGATTCTTTGACTCGCCAGTTAATTCAGGCATTGGAACTGATTTAGGGGGGGGGGAAAGAGCCAAACTATTGTTTCCTCAACCACGCCCCCAAGGCTCTGCCTCCCTCACCAAAGGAACGTTTACAAGCAGTAAAACTTTACAATAGAATGAATCTCCACAGGGCTTAAGTGACGATTTGGCTGCATTTTCGTGCAAATTAGTATGCCCTGCCTTCTCACCCAGTTTGTGTTTGTTTGGTTTTTTTTTTTGGGGGGGGGGGCGCCAGGGACTGAGAATCAGCATTGTAACTGTTCCAAAGTGTGATCTTATTTGTATATCTAGCTGTCACAATGCCCCCTCCCCCCAAAAAAACCTCCAACTTCCCCCTCTAAAGGAGAAATTTAAGTACCCTAATCATTTTAATGTGTTTTAAATTTAAGTATCATCTATGCACCTGCTTTTTTAAAAAAAAAATCCCACAATCCTTCCCTCTCCCACTACTGTCATTTGGCTTACTCTTTAACGTGAATATACACTATACTGAGTTCCGGTTCTTTCATCCATTTGCAATTAACCTCAGAGAACTGGGGAAACATAAACAGAGAAAAGAAAAACCAGAAATGGAGTATAAGCAGGTACTAGAAAATATATTCCAGGGTAAAGGAACAGGGACATAAAGGAAGAGAATACAGATCAGCTCACATTACAAACATGGACAAAGGAAAAGAAGGCTCCTCACATCTCTCCCCAAGTCCACTTCATGGCAGAACCGTTTTTGAAACACATTAGACAACCTCTTATTTCATAGCTTTGGGCCAGACTTATAACTGAATGGAAAAATGTAATAATCCACTAATTCAAAACATTTAGTTTATAACAAAAGCTCTTAGTCAAAGAATAAAATTTATATGAGGGGATCCCTCTGGGGAACGTTTTGGAATGATTCCTTCTCAAATCTTTTCCTCCCTTAATCTTATTTTTTTGAACAACAAAAGCAAAGCAAACAACAACTAAATAAATAGAACACATTATTATCATATTACCATATACATTATCACTGATTTCCAATTTGTGCTCTTTCATCCTATATGTAGCTTTACTTAAAAGTAATTATATGGCCAGATGGCAAATGAGAAAGGACTGAGACTGTAAGTCAAATTACAGAGCTGCATTACATTAGTGAAAGACGTTCCACTTAGGAAAACAAATTTAAAAGCACAAGTGACCTCACTTTGCTTCTAGAGCTGCCTCTCAAGCTCCCTTAGAGACAGGTAGCTGCGGGTTCAGGACAGAAGCACTCGGATTCCTAATCTACAAGTTTCTGAAGTTAAATGTCACCACGCAGACTAGTAATTGAAGACAGCATGTACCTTTTCTGCCTACAACAATGGCATCCAAACACTGATTCATTCACTCAAAAGGTCAATTTGGGCACATACATACCAAGTGCCACTCATTTGGGATACATCAGTGAGGCCCTGCCCTCATGGCGCTTCCATTATTTTGATAATAAACTATAATTCTATGGTGTATCAGAAGGTGGTAAGTGCAATGGACAAAAACGGTGAGTAGGATGAAAGGGGCAATGGGGGTGGGAGATGGCCAGGTGGCAATATTAAGCAGAAGTCAGGGTAGACCTCATTGAAAAGGTGAGATCTGAGTAAAAACTTTAAGGAGGCAATGGCAATAAAACAAAAATCTGTACAGTGAATTTCATGGGGTCCCATTTGAAAGAGGGAGATCTATCTATTCATTGGGTAGTGAGGCTTTTCCAATCCACCAGGACTAGTCAGAGGAGTGCTCTTAAGAAAATGAACAGTAGTGACAGTTATGCATAGAGTCATTTCCTTTCTCACTCAATACTAAGCTTGATATTAAGTGGCCACAGTTGTGTCAAGATAATGGCGCTGTTTGGTTACACACCAGTCAGTGGTGAGTGTAGGGTTAGAGAGCAGGCTTCCATCCCAGCATCCCAGGCACTTTTGTCCTCTAGGTGCTATTTCGTGCTGCCTCATAACTCAGGCCCAAAGTCCACATCTTCAGGTAGCAACCAAATAAATTACGGTATTTATTGTGTAACATACTAAGTTGTGTTTCGAAAGAGCTTGCTAATTATAAAGATTTCCCCAATAATTTTATCATCTCTTCATATCCTGCATATAAGCATGAAAACAGGGCAGTGTTTTCATCTTATAATTTGCATTGCCTCGATGTCATAGTTTATTGAAAAGCCATGTCTTTATGGACAGTCTAGTATTTTTTAATAGCTTGGTTTCTACAGTCAACAGAAAATATATAAATCCATGGCAATTCCTATTCCGACGTTAGCTCTATAAGAGCATCAACAGTTAAAAAAAAAAAAAATCTACAATCCCGCACATGGAAAATTTGACAATGCAGCATCATAGGAGTGAAGCGCCCAAGTCTGAAGCCACCCACTGAGAATACTAGCCACTTACACGAGGAGCGACCTCTCCATACCTTGGTCTTTTCATTGTAAAATGGAGGTATAACAGGATTTATATTCTAAGGTTATTCAGTTCTTAGAACAGTACCTGGTATGTGGGAAGCATATATAAGTATTTGTTAGATAGATGAATAGAATCTTAAAGCGATAGCTGAGCTGCCCTAAGTTTAATAAAGGGTCAGTCATGCTCTAACTGAAGGGAAGTCCTCAGACCTCCTAAGTATCTTTCACTTGTCTCAGAGTTAAACCGCTGGCTCCATGAATGATAGCTCTAAACCTATCACGTCCAGTTTTAATGCATATTATCTTTTTTTCTACAGCCTAAACTTCCATCTTTAATCATTAAAAAAAAATTCTCAGTGGTCAACAGTGAACTTCTAACTAGTACCAATGGTCTTTTTCTCTCTCCTCATCTAATTACCTTGCTAATCATACACTGCTAAAGACTCAGTTCTCGAGCTCTTCATCAACACTGCAGCACACTACAGTTGACCCTTAAACAATACGCATGTGAGCTGCATGGGTCCACTTGTACGTGGGTTGTTTTTCAATACATACTATAAATGTATTTTCTCTTTCTTATGACTTTCTTAATAACATTTTCTTTTCTCTAGGCTACTGTATTGTAAGAATACAGTATATAATACATGTAACATACAAAATATGTGTTAATTGACTGCTTGTGTTGGTTTAAGGCTCCTGGTCAACACTAAGCTATTAGTAAGTAGTTAAGTTTTGGGGGAGTCAAAAGTTAGACGTGAATTTTAGACTGCGTGGGGGCCGGCGACGCTAACCCCTACATTGTTCAAGGGTCAACTATAGTTCCTTTCCTACATCTGATTGCTCCTTCTCTGGATTCTGACAAACTCCTAACACCTTCAAAGAGCTAGTCCTTAAACCTCTGTCCTATGCTATTTACTTATTCCCCTTGGAAGCCTTAATGATTTTGTAAGGCAGGAGTCAGCAAATTAAGGCCCTTGGGCCAAATCCCGCTAGCTCCATTTTAAATGGTTGAAAAAGAAAATTAAAAGAAGAATATTTCATGACATGTGAAAATTACACAAAATTCAAATTTCACAAAATTCAAGTGTCCAGTGGTAAAGTTGTAATGGACACCAGCACACCATTTGTTTGTCTATTGTCTATGGCTGCTCTCAGTCTGCCGGCAACAGCAACGCTGAGTAGCTGTGACCAAGACTGTAGAATATGCAAAGCCAAAAATATTTACTGTCTGGACCTTCACAGAAACAGACTTCTGACTCATGGATTAAGCTTCTACCTTTAAACACCCTGCTCAGTCTCCATCTCCATCCATTGTCTTTCATCTGCCCTCCAGTTCCATATCATTAATCTCTACTCAAATTTTACATTATCTCAAACTGAAGGTCTAATTTAAGCCAATTTGATTTCCCCCCAAACCCCAGCTGCTTATCAAGAGATTTCTAATTTCTAGTAGGTCTATAGTCAAGTTTTCAATGAACAGGTACATTTAACCTACAGTTAAAAATGAGAAAACTGAGATCTGGAAGCTAATGCATGTCCGAGCTAAGATGATGAGAATCTGGGTGTCCTTCTTCTATTAGCAATAAGTTTTGAAAAGATATCTTTTGTCAGTACACTCAAGTTAATATATCTTACACAAATGTCCTTGCTGGGACACATAAGTAATAAAAATATTTAAAGTAAATCATTTTTTTTCTAAAAATACTATCAAATATTACAAAAAAAAATGCTCTGGCATCACCAAAATCATCCTTGTGGCTTATCCTGGCCCAGGATTTTGCAATTCTATCACCATTACTACTGTATAAATATTGGTATCCTTATTCATAAAGTTCCAACATTTCTTTTTAATCTATCACTTAAAATGACACCTTATTTATAATCAAATTTAAATTTTGTTCTTCTAGGAATCATCTGATTCTTTCTACAGTTATCTGATTACTTCTCAGGAGTTAAGTATACCAAGTGCCAGCAAAGAGGTATAGGAATATTTTGCAAAGTAATACGTATTCTGAAATTCTTAACTGTTAACTGCACTTATGTTCAACCACTCAGCAATTTTCCATTGAGCACTTACTAGCTGGCTTGTGTTAGGCATCTGGTTTAAAAGTAAACCATACATAGTCACTGACCTTAGAAAGGGCACACAGTCCAAGTGGGACTGTCACACCCAAACAGATAAATACAATAAAATAATGAATACGCATAGGGAGAAAGATAAGACCATGCTGTTAATGGGACAGACGACAAAGGGCACACACCTCATTTAGAAAGCAAACAGCTGTTAGAGAACAGAAGAGAAAAGGGGGCTCTTAGGTAAAGCACAGTCATGGGACACACGGAGGTCTGCAAATGCTTCGGTGTAAGCTTATAGGAGAGTGATGTGGGCAAAAGTGGCAAGGAAGTAGAGAGACAGGCAGGGCCAGACCCTGAAGGGCACTGCTTGCCATAGGGGGTAGCTTTTAGTTGGCAGGCTAGGGAGTCACCAACGGAGATTAAGAAGGAAAGCTGGCATTTGAAAAAATGCACCAGTGTGGCATTTGAAAAAATCACTAGTGCTGCATGGTATGTGTATTTGAATAGGCTTGACTGGGGCCAGGGAGAGAAAATGGGGAACTGGTGCAGCAATCCACTTCAAAGGTGAGGAGGGCAGAATCACTTCCCATTTAAGGTTATTTTTCTACAACTCCCTTGGTTTTATCAGCCTGTATTTAACAGTTTGTAATATTTCAGGAACAATTATCTACTTAAGGTATAGTCTAAAGAGTAAAACCCTAGCTATTAAATAAATGACTCTGTTACCATTCATGCTTTCATCTGTAGTACAACTTTGAAATATACACTTGTTTTTATTAAGGACAAAACATTATATGCTTAAACCTAAAAGCTTCTTATGAGCAGAACTGTCTAAGGCTCCGAGGACGCAGGATAAGGGTTCCATCCCCCTCTACCCCACCCCCTTTCCTATGCCCATTTCCGCAAAAACTCAGGCCCTCTGAGGTGTATTAAATGTAGTTAGGGTTTTAAAAGTTTTTACTTTGAATCTAAAAGTCTTCGCAAACTTTGTTAAATAATATTTTCTAAAAAAGAACTTTTTCAAATACCATACACAAGAGTTATAGGCAGAAACGAGGCATATCATATATATATATATATATATATATATATATTGAACTACACGAAATAGAACCCTAGATCAATTGAAAATGGACTATATAATCAATAAAGATCACTGTGGTCTTCTAAGTTGGAAGGAGAGGGAAGGAAAGAAAAATTAGACATAATGGAGTTCTTTTCTTGTTTAGGGTCATGCACTAAATGATAACTTTAAACACTTCTCAAAGGAATTTAGCTCTTCAAAAATAGAAAATTTCTGAGCCCACCATTATCTATAAACAGTGCTTTTATTGACTGTCAATTTGTTTTAGGCTAGCTTTTAAAATCAAGCTTAACATCTGAAATAGAAGATTGTACATGACTAAGCTAATTTAAGTGTACTCATTATCTTTATGCATGGTTAAAATACTTGAAATGCAATTTTTAAATCCACAAACACACCCATTATCTCTTGTACTTTTCAGACTAATTGAAGCATTGGAGAACATCACAGCAGAAAATATCCCACATAAGACCCTGGTTCTATAAAATAAAATGTACACACTTAGCAGTAAGAGATTTTAGAAATTTCTAAAAATTAACTAGCAACATAATCCACTTAATAAACATTTGTAATAATGCTTTAGTAATAGATAAACTTATCTTTTAGGCCTATCCTTTGTATATTAAGGAACAAAGTCTTCCCTTAACTTTAACTTTTGGACAAAAGAATTAAGTTTCATGTTTTTATAAACACTTTCATATTGAGCAATTATATATAGTCTATAATACTTATCTATCAAAACAACAGTCATTATTGATACAGCAAAGCAAATCAATAGCACAGGCAGATGAATTAATACAATCAATAAATGTGTAAATAAGAGAATAAATTTTTAAAACACGGCTACCAGATAAAATGCAGGATGTCCAGATAAAGTTGAATTTCAGATAGACAAAATTTCACTATTAAGGGATTTTTCAAAAATCTAGAGTAAAATTCATTTGTTAATACAATTGTAATTTATGATATTTAAATAATAGCCTTAAGTATTTGACACAGATGAAAAAATATACTTTATATTATTTAACACAAATTAAATTGACATAGGTTCTTGCTGTTTGGCATTTAAGTAATTAGAAACAAACCAAAAGATAAGTTGGTCACTTGTGACTAAAGAATCAATCTCTTACTTTTCCCATCAGGCATTTTTCTTATGAATTACTAATATTTATCTCTCAGTAGTCTAATATCTTAAGCATTTAAACCTTCTACTTTTCTTTGATTTACTTGCCTGTTAGCTGACACATATGAGGAATGTTAGAGCAATTTCCCAGTGGAAGGACCAGCCTGCCACCTCCCTAATCCAGCAGACCCTAATGGGACAACTGGTATTAATTATGTGCCCCCGATGTGATGAAATACCAAGTATAAATATCACCTATGGTATGGGTCAAATATACGGTGATAGAAGGAGAACTGACTCTGGGTGGCAAAAATACAATGTGATATATAGGTGATGTATTACAGAACTGTCCACCTGAAACCTAAGTATCTTTACTAACAGTTGTCACCCCAATAAA
>NW_017731470.1:2703455-2710285 GCF_001890085.2 Hipposideros armiger
AAAATCACCAATGTTCTAGAACTTCACGGTACAATGATCTTTTCTTTCTTTTGCTTCTGAATTAACCTTTAATAATGAATCATATGGCATATTGAAAACAAGGCAAACGAAGTCGCTCTCTTCATCAGTGTCTGGTGGGGGGAGTGACTGGGGGTAGAAAGGGAATCCTTCAAGGATGATAATGCATCAATTCTTTAGGAGGAACCTGATCTGACATCCACTTTGCCAGTTAATTCTGATGCTAGGAAACACCCTTAACTCTGCCTGTGTTGAAGCTAAAGGCTTCTGCTGTGGATCCTAGTTAATAATTTAATCTAAACCATTGCTACCATCTGCTCTGTCAATTTCAAAACGTCTGCTATCACCGTGACTGGTTTAGTCAAGCCACAATATTCATGTGACAAATGTTGAACAAATGAAAGGCAAGGCAGACAAAAAAACGTGCTATGAAATAGAGAAACCCTAATCAAAAGTGCAAAACAGGGGCCTGCTGAGTGGCGCGCTGGTTAAGAGCTGGCTTGGGATGCCAGCTCTGAGCAGCAGGGCCCCGGTTCAGATCCCACATTGAGGGCCAGTGACACTGCTCCCTCTACAGCTAAGATAGTGAACAACAGTTCAACCTGGAGCTGGGCTGCCGTGAGTCGCCAGCATCAGAGCGGGCTGAAGCCCCTGCTGCAGTGGGCTGCCGTAAGCTACCGTGTGTGGCCGGCAGCCGGTGTGAGCAGCCAAGAGCTGCTGTGAGCGGCTGTGCAGAGTCCAGCGACTGATCTGCCTCGCCCAGGAAGAGCGCAATGGTAATACCAACATGGGCCAGTGAAGTGACGTCCTCCGCAACTAGACTGAAGAACAAAAGGACAGCAACTTGTCTGTTCCCCTTCCCCAGATTCCCCAGTGCTGTTCCCCTCCCCCAATTCCCCAATAAAATCTTAAAAAAAAAAATGCAAAACACAAAGGGAGCCCTGCTGACAGAGCATTCAAAGCTCCACCCTGTCTGCAGGGATGGAAGGATGCACAGTTTCTCTAAAGCATGCAAGGTGACAATGCAGAGACTGGAGATGTGGGACAGAGGTGGGACAGACAGGGAAGAGCTTTGTCAAGGGAGTGGGCACTGAGGTTGGAAATACAGAGGGTGTCAAAACAATGTATATACATTTTAAGAAAGGAAAACTGTATTAAAATTGTAATACTCAATATATACCAATAACAACTTCTGCAACTACAAGAGGTGCTCAGAGTGGTTACCATCATTGTCCAGGCGCTTCTGATTACAATGAACTACTGCTTGAGCAATGTTGACCAAAGTGCCCACTTGTTTACATTTATTTGGCACCCCCGGTAATTGAGAGTAGGGATACAGCAAGGGCAAGTTGGAAAGGGGAGATTTCATAGGTTCCTAGAAAATTATAGCTAAGAACAGTACTAAGGAGTACAAAACCCACTCCATTTATTTTACAACATAAGTGACTTGCAGTAGATCACAGTTACCCAACTTCTGAGCTAATTCATTTTGTGCTCCAGTTTTCAATACATTGTGCTACCTCTGCCTGCACTGTCAGAGGGCTGGCGGGGCAGGGGCTCCAACCGTCCGCCCTGATTCCTGCCTCAGTGCCTTTGCACTTGATCCCTGACATCCACTTGGCATGCCTCTATTCATTTTTCAAGTGATAATTCAATTATTAACTTTCCTTAAGAAGCATTCCTGACAGAGTTTTAGTAATTCTTTATTTCAAAAACATATGTCATTTTACTTCAAGGACAAATTCCTCAGAAGTGAACTATATATTAATATCTGCCTTGCAGAAAGAGAATGAATAATTTCATTAACTCTTATACTGGAACCCATTATTCTTTATGGCATGTTGTATAGCCCGAACTCATCCACCCAAGTAGTACTGATTCATCTAATTAATTCTACTCAGCCTGTATTAGGTAGATATATAAAGGTGAGAAATAACAGAGAGAAAGTTCTCTCATTTTAGGAGAGAAGTAACATATAGGAGTAGAGCTATGTATCAATTAGCTCAATGGTAAAGTTAACTCACTTTTCCTTTCCCATTTCAAATATCATTCAAAACACATTTTCTGAATGCATATTGAGGGCCTAGCACATCTTAGAGAAAGGAATAATTTTCAATCACTTTAAATATGTGTTCAGTGCTATTTAAATGTAACATAATCATATTCCTTTATAATAAAATAATTTAAACGGAAATAATTTTAAAATTTGAAAAGAAAAAGAATTAATGCAACCTTTCTTCTAAAAATCTTCAGGGAAGAAAAAAAAATCTCATTGTGGAATGAAAAGCCAAAGTATAATGTGATGATCTTAGAAATCTAATTTGAGAGTCATGTGATTAGCTAAAGTGCTTTGTATTTTGGGCTCTCTCATGCTTTTTAAATTGGACAATATTAAGAACCTGCTTGATTGACAGTGTTACAAAACCTACAAGGAATCCATACTTGAGAATTTCCTATTTAGAAGAATATTTGATGGCAAAGGAGACTTCCTAATCAAGACCTCTTGGGGAAAACTGACAAAAGCAAGTAGAAGGGCGCCACCTAGAGGGAGACGCTGTACGCTCAATGAAAACACTGGTTTAGGAGAATTGATTCCTGCTGCTGTCTCTCGACAGAAGAGCTTTACGGAAGGGCTCTGGTTCAACACACTCCCTTTCCCCGTCAGGCCTCAAAAGAATGTTCTCATCCTCTTCCACCAAAGAAAGTCCATACTCTATAAATCTCGGTGCCCCCGTTGAGCTTCAATTTAGACAAAGTTGATCTCATACCTCCAGAAAAATTTGTGAATATTCATAAACTACTTAGGATCTGCAACTGAGCTCAGGTTAAGGAAGCACCCCTGAGTTATATAAAACATTTCGGAGTCAATCAGAGGTAGCTACATGTAACTGAATGACTAGGCTAAGAAAAAAGGAGGTCCACACAAATTTACAACAAAAAGGTAAAATCTTACAATAAGGGAATCCAAAGGAGTGTTTTCACTTGGGAAGAAGAGATTCTGAAACCATGCTGTTCATGAATATAAAAAACACGTTGTTTAATGTTAAATGACCAAAGGGAAATCAGATTTATTATCACCTAAGTTCTTTCCAGGAAACGATCCATAACTATAAAGATTTCGAGAAAAGAATCATTTGAGCTCATTATTTTCTAAGTGATGAAATAATCTCATGAACTATTCAGTTTTCCTTTTCCTCCTTCCTATGATTTCTTATATTGTTTCACATCTGGTTAAAATAAATGCTATAATTAATAAGCTGTGTGATCCCTTGCTTTTGATAAGAAGCCAGCTGGTTCACATACAAAATGGTAATTAGACAAATTAAGATAGACTGCTTTGGTTTGCTGATGAACTGACAATAATACTTATAGTTCAATGTCTCCAACTGTATTTGGTTTCCTAGTAATGGTCAAGGTTGAGCTAGGCAAGGATAATATTTATCTGATTAGTGTTGGATATTTTTTCAAAAAAATTTACATTGTCCTAAACTACTGAATAAACAGCAGCAGGATTCTTAAAATGAGAACCCACAGCTCCTTAGTAAGCATGAGTGCTGTGAAGGTTTTATGTAATTACGCTGGAGGTAATACAGCAGGAGCACAGAAGGTCAGCCTGGCATAAAATGATACTCAGAATTAGTCGAGAGTACAGAACTTTCATTAGAGTCAGGCAGCTGAAGACTTCTGAAATGAATAAAACCTTCCTATAAGCTCAGTTTTTCATATTCTTCCATTGATTTTTCTTTTTTAATTCAGAAAGATAAGAATATTTTCAATAAGTTAACAGGAAATGAGAGCAAGCGACAAGAATGAAAACATCAATTATTGTATGGAGACATTATTGTTCAGTATCTCTAAATTCTAGTACCCTAATCTTTCTAAAGCAAGGATTTCACAATGTAGATTTCTGAACTGACAGGGCAAGGGTGCACCCATGCTTGCTGGCATTCCCTGGCACTAGAGGGCAATATAATTAGGGCACAGCTCGAAGAGGAGGAAGCATGGTGATTGCAGGGCCCACAAAATTAGGCCCACACAGACTCTGAGAAAAAATCAAATGCACACCAAAACAATAATTGTGAAAAATGGCATGCTTAGCTCCTCCACATCAGCATCATGGGAATTTGAAACAGTAAGCAGAAAAAATAATAATATTAGGCAGAATTCAGATTAACAGTCTTCTTCATGTGCCTAACAATATTTCTAACATTCAGCCAAAGATATGAAGGTTGGGATTGTAACAAGTGAGGATGTTTCATAATTCGGTCCAGTGTTTAATATCTTTTGCTTTTTTCACTAAAGAAAAAAGATGAAGGGGGTAGAACTCACTATCAGAATTTGACTGACAATGAAGACATAGGCAATCAATGTTTTCCAGAGCCAGAATAGAAAGAAAAGTCAGATATTCTGAGGAGAAAATAAAACCGATTGGTTCTTCCAATGTCAAACAGTCTCCTCAAACCTCTCTCAGATTTTACAGCAGCTCTCAGAAGAGTCAGCTCGATCCATTTTTACCACCTTATCTGAACCACCTATCTCTTTGTGAGCGGCAATCCATATAAATCATTATATGATAAAACAAGTTCAAATGAAGCTGCCACAATCAACTTTCATTAGCAAACCGTATTTAATTAAGTATACATTTAGGATATCTAGGGCAGTCCTAAAATACCTACACTTTTCCATATTTGTCTTGATGTTATGCACAATCAGCTTTAATCGGACTGTAATTTAATTATTTTATTATAACTATTTTCTACAGAGAAATACTCACCGACTGCACTCCACTGGATAGAGGAATCGGCCACAGACTCCAGACAATATATTACATTCATTATAAAAAAATAAATCCCAGAGCATCTATGGAGAGCTCCTTTCAGCAGGACTTTCCATGTCGAAATAGGACTCTTCTCCCAGTAACCTCCCTCTTCTTCTCTACAATCACAACTGCCCATCAACAACGACAACTCTATATTCTGAACTTTCTATCTTCAATTCAATTGTGTTTCACAGCACCACCCTCTCCCCTCCCCCCCAAAACGGCCTCTTCTTTCTGCAGCTGCTGAATGCCACAAATAGCTTCTTGTATAATTTGACTTAGAATGCACCCCAAACTAGACACGTTGAATGGCAACTTGAATGCTTCATTCAGAGAGAACTCAAATGTGTAGAATGTCCTAAAAACCATCACAGTGACAAAGTGGATCATTTGGAAGTCTTGGGGCGGAGGACTGCTTTCAGCAGGCCGTCTACAAATTCTTCTCAGGTCTATGTAAATGCCGAGAGGCCCGTTTAGGAAGATTCCCACAGATCAAAGGCAGACCAGCAAATTCCCCTGAGTCTGTCCTGTCTAGATGGCATTTCCCTCAAGTTGCTTCCATTTTCCACAAGAAATTTATTTTTCTTCCTGCTTTCCTAATAAAAGTACCTACTCTCAATCTAGGCATGCGCTAACATCCATTATCCATTCTCATAGTGATTAAAACGTGTTTTTTTAATAGCTTGCCTTAATGCTTTGCATATTTTACACATGGCAAGCCCCCCTCTGATATATTTGTAAGCTCCTGGAGGGCCAGAGCCAAATCCATGCAGTTGGCTTTGCACAGCGCCAACCTTGGGGCTGAGCGAAGTCAGTAGCTCTGCAACTTGACACAATGTGATGACATCGTGCACGTTCAAAGAAAGGGGATAATCACCCCTGTTTATGAAAAAAGACTGGAAAATTTAAAAGCATTTGTCCTATAGTGCCATAATTGTCTAACCTCTATGAAAATGTTCCTTAAGAAATAGCTTGCAAATAGTAAACAAAAATTTCCACACAGATAATGGCTATTTCAACCTCTTGAATGCAAGTTATTTTTTTGAATAAGCTTCCTGGTGTGTTGAAATTGGAATTTATTTTCTTGAATATGACGTATATTGGCAATTAAATGATTACAGGAGAGGGTGGACAAAGGGAGAAATAAGAGTTAAAGGAAAAAACCCTTATGGTTGTTATGTGAAAAAACAGGAAACAGAAGAACCAGTGGACTACATTTTACCTGCTCTCTTCCCGTCATCCTTTGGGTCTCAAGTTAACTGCCATTTCTTCAGGAAAGCAAACCTTTCCTGACCCTCTGACTCTGCTTACACCTCCTGTTACTCGTTCTCATTGAGACCTGTACTTTCATACACTACTAATTGTTTTTGTGTAGTTATTTGCTTAGTGACCATATCTCCCACGAGAAACACGATCCAGGCCATAGAGCAGAGGCCGAGGCTGGCTGGAACCACGGGGTCCAGGGGCTGAGCACCAGATCTGATACACAGTAAGCATGCAGTTAATATTAGTTTATTAAAGGAATGAATTACAGGAAGAAAGAGATAGTGTAAACAAAGCGAGCGCTACAGAATGTGGTTTTGTTCTATGGTATTAAAAAAACCAAAAACCACTAACGTTAAAGTATCATAGCACTGATAGAAAGCTTTTAGCTTGAGATGAAAAGTTCATTTCAAAAAACCATTTCATTTATTTCCAGCCTTGGCTGGTTCGTTAAAGGCGCTACTCACCAAGCACTGCTCTCGGCACTGGAGACACCAAGATGAAGACAACCTTCTCTTACTTAGCCTTCTGGACCTTTTCATCTCCAATGCCCCCTCCCCAAAAGGATGGACTATCCTCTCCTTAGTGGTTCACCCACCCATCATGGTGCTTATCTGTCTCCCCTACCAGCACCTTCACTCCTTGAAGACAGGCACTGTGACTTGACTGGCTTTGGAGATGCCGGCTGGCTTTTGGATTGAATGGCAAGATGAATGAATAAATGATCTAT
>NW_017731470.1:2711439-2713374 GCF_001890085.2 Hipposideros armiger
CAGGCTCTCTTTTGGTTTCGTGTTGTTGGGCAATTTTGAGTGAACATTTTAGTTGCTGATTATTTCCTACTTTGGTTTTTTTCTAAGAGTGGAGTTTGCATAAATTGTATGGTCATGATCGAAGCCCACAAATGAAAAATAACATAGTCTCTGTATTTATTTTTCAAATGCTGACTTTCCCCCAATCTTAATTACATATGACTCTGAAATACTGCATAAATTCTAATGAAGAACACCCAAGAACATCTAACCACTCTCAGTATTTAGGGAAAGAAACAGCAGATGACTGAAACAATATAGCTAACACCTTATTAAAGTAGCTGCGAAGGCATACCAGAGGACTTAGATGCAAACAATAGAATCTACTCATTATATTAAGCAAAAAGGATTTATAAGGCATATTAAGGAGAATTTAGAATCTGCAGGAGGGCCAGAGGATAACTTTACATGTCGCTCAGCCCGGACTGTGAAACACTGCTGTTGCTGCCACCTGCTGGCCATCAATGGCCATCACTGATCATGTACAAGTCTGGATGCCACGTGTTCAGAAGAGCAAGGGGCCAGTGCTGCTGGGCTTACCACCAGATTCAGGCAACCTATGCAGCTGCTGCCTAACATGCCTCACTTTGGCATCCAAATTCAATGTGTGTGTCTGGGTGACAAAGCCTAGGTCATATTCTTGCAATCTAGCTGCAAGGGAGTCGGGAGGTGGAGGCATTAGCTTAGCTAACATGATAGGAGGGGAAGTCAGGCCGGACAAGGAGTGAGGTAAGAGTTTTAGTGAGCCAATCACAAAACCAGCTATAGGATTTATGGCCAACTTCTTCAGGAAGAACAATCGCTAATATGGTTCGAATCAATTGGGATTTGTACAGCCTCTTACCTCAGTTTTTATTCAAATCCTGAAATATGATTATTTACATCTGGACTTCCTGAATCAGAAGCTGAGAAAGAGAATTCTTTTACTCAAATTGCATCAGTGGCCCACTGGAATTCACTGTCACCTACTAAATATATCAACTCAACATAGTACGGGAGTGGTTTCTTTCCAGGGAATATATTTCTTGAGAACTAAAAAAAGTACACCAGGTTTTTGTAAAGACATGCTCAAATTCACATTATATAAGAAAAATATGGCTGTACAGGTGAGGGTGGATGGTTCACAGTAATGATTTTCAGGAAACCAGAATACTCCATTAAAATTGGGGGGAAAAAATAGAAAAGTTTATGTTTGGCCTTAATTCTCTACTATATGTGTTTTCATGGAGAAAACAGGGACAATCTAAGCAATGATGTGGTAATTCCAATACTTAGTCTAAAATATCACTGAAGAATAAAACACTCCATAGGTAAGCACCTATTGAGAAAATATAATTTTTCTGATGACAACCGCACTAATAAACCTTCTCTGAATGAGGCAGGGGAAAATGTTTTACTATGTATTTAGCAATATCTTTAAAATATTTTTTCAAAGCATAATTTTGAAAATAATTTAATAGAAAGTGAGACTTCAAAAAAATTTGATTCTGCTATCCAATTTTTCTTTTGATAAAGTGAAGACCTTAAAAAATTTTTATCAAGAAACAAGTGTAAATCAAATGGAATTTCTATGTATCTCATTACTCAAAAATACTTATTTCTTCATAAACACGCAGATATTATAATAGTAAAAGCATGAAATATTAATGTTCCTAGCCAGTTTTCTAAAAATCACAGAGCTATCATCTTGGATGAAGAAAGTAATTTGCTGCTATCTCAATACATAAATGATTTAATTTTGTAAGGCTAAAATGACATTTGTGCAAGATGTTTTTTTAATTGTCCATGATACATAGACCCCATCAGAAGATCAGCAGGAGAGCAGGGGGAAATTTTGTAAACAATCTTTGAAAATAAGCAATGTCTGCAAGTTGTTGCCTGATGCTAGTTTTCCCT
>NW_017731470.1:2713732-2714662 GCF_001890085.2 Hipposideros armiger
ACATACAATCAAATGGTAACAAGACACATTTTAAAATAGAGGGTGCCCTCTAATGGGGGCTGGAAGGAAATAATATCAGAGAAAACATGATGAAGGAGGTGGCATGTGAGCTAGACCCTGATGGGTGCATAAGACTTTGCTAGATGGAGGATATGAAACACATTCCAACTAGATAAAAGAACAGGAATAAAAGCATAAGGAAAAAAATCAAGTCATCTGTGTGCTGGGAGTATTGAGTCACATGTATACTCTTGCCTCTCACGGCCCCAGTGAAACCGCCTTGTAGAACACACTGCATGTGAGTGCCCGTGAGCAGGAAACCACATTTCCCAACGTCCCTTATGCCCGGGCTTCCGAATTTGCAAGTTGGTACACCTGGAGAACTTGGCTGGGGACTTGAGTCCATGCTCCCTGCTGCTTTGGCTATTGCTGTTGCTAAGTCTGACTATTCAGGCATTTCAGTAGGAGTGGCAACTGACATCTCAGTGTCTAGTCCCTACTTTCATGGAAATGGTAGGTAAGGTTGGTGGCATTTATTTTGCTGGTAATGTACACAACTGAGGCACGGTGCTCTTGGAGTAAAAAACGGGGAGCCAGCTTTCTGACTGCAGCAGAAGTAACGGCTCCCTTGGTGAGCTCTGGGTGTGTGGCGGGTGATATTCTGTGAGTCATTCCTGGGAGTTCAACTTGGACCCATTCCCCAAGCATTTCCAATGATCTTGTAAATACCATACAGAAGTCCCCTTCTGCTCACATTGCTCTTTGCAACTGAACCTGCCTTAGACAACTGGCGGGCCCAATGGGATGACAAAGTGGGGTTTGTAGGGGTGACAGTGGGAGGCATGGCTGGGGAAGTAAGTCAGAACCAGTTGTGAGGAACCTTGCATATCAAATCAAAAGAATTGGACCTCATTCAGTTCGTAATGGTTA
>NW_017731470.1:2716882-2717844 GCF_001890085.2 Hipposideros armiger
GCATAGCTCGAGAAACATCCAGAACACTTACATTGGCCTATTTTCTATTCTCTCCATTTCAGGACTCCAATAGTGTTGATTAGCAATTCTTTGCTTCACATGTATATTACTGAAATAGCGTCTCTTTTAAAGAAACATGTCAGAGCCATCTCGGTCTATGACAGAACTTGAGTGAAAAGTTGGCCATTTCCAAAAATTGTGTTCAATTTTTTGTGACAAGTGTGTGAGCTTCAACCAGCTCTCTTGGACCACTGTGTGGAAACAGATTGTATATGTGCAAGTAGAAGTTGGAAGCTATTGTCATGAACTAGGCATGAAATGATGGGGGCTTGAACTAGTGTTGAAAAAGAGAGAGAGGGAAAGATTCAAGAGATATTTTGGAGACAGAACAGAAAGATTATATGTGAGACAGAAAGACAGGGAGGAATCAAAGATAACTCCAGTTTTTTTGTTTTTTGTTTTGTTTTGTTTTTGCTTACGGTGCCTGGATGGAGGCTGATGGTGCTATTTACTGAGATGGGGAACCCTGGAGGAAGAATGGTTGGATGGGAAAAGAATCCAGACATGTTATATGAGGGCTGTCTATTAGACATGCACGTGGTAATCTCTGTGAGTCTGAAGCTCAGAGGAGAGGCTAGAGCTGGGGATTAAAAACAACTTGGAAATGAGCACTAGAAAGAACTTAAAAGCACTGAATGAGAGTACACAGGGAAAGAAGGCCGGCAGAGAAGAGAACAGAGGCCTGAACACTAAAGGTCTGGGTCAGAAAAAGGAGGGGGAGGAGCCACTGATAGAGCTAGGGAGTTCTGCCTTGAAATCCAAGAGAAGAAACGGTCTCATGGTGGGGCGGGGGAGGGGCAGTGGTGGTCAACTACACAGACTATGCTAATTAATTAAAGAAGGCCAAGACAGAACTGTGACATTGCCCTCTGGCCATGTGGAAGCTGCTAGTCCCTCTGAGG
>NW_017731470.1:2719949-2721033 GCF_001890085.2 Hipposideros armiger
GTTCCAGAACATTCCTGAGAAGAATCACTCATCTGGGTTCACCAAGGACATTAGGGGAAGTCGGGCCCACAAAGTCTTGCAGGTCACCCAGCATTTTTTATATTTATGAAGAAAAAATTAACCAGGGGAGTGGGGGCAGTGGATTAATGAAATCATTCTAAGAGAAAAAGTCTGGAGCAAATAGCTCCAGGAATAAAAAACAGTGGCCTGAGACAGGGGAACTCTTGGTTGGTTTACTGACAGTGAATCATCATGAACATGAAGTCCTGGAATGGTTGAGTAACCAAGCATAGGAATCTTCTCTGAGGATTTAAGAACAAGAAACCCAAACCCATGTCTATGCTGTATGTCCCACTTGGTGCCAACCTGCAAGACTGCTTTGTACTTTATAAGCACAGAATAGTCTTTAGGGAAACAAAATAAAAATAATAGCTAGAAGTTAATGGCGCTTCCTCTGAACTGAGAGCATTTCATATCCACTATCTCATTTAACTCACATCACAGCCCTGAGGTGTTTGAGCTGTTATTATGCTCATTTTTCAAGTTGAGGAAATGGGGACTCAGTAAGAAGCTAAGTAATTTTCAAAAGCTATAAGCTTGCCAAGTGGTGAGGTGTGAATTCAAACGAGGTCTGGGATATTGGAGGCTCCCTCCTAACTCCTCACCATCCCATAGGACCTCTGAGAATACCTACAGCAGGACTGAGCTAAGCAGAGTGAGGGCCGAGTCCCGCATCCACTCACAGAAAGCAGAACTGAAAGCTAAAATTAGCCTGCATTTTAAGTACGCTTTTTATTGGGTACAGAAAAGTGTACAAATTATAAGTGTGCAGCTCAATGAAATACCACAGAGTGAACGCCCACATAACCAGCACCCAGCTCAAGCCATAGATGGTTACCGGCTCCCAGAACTCCCTGTGTGCCCCTCTCCCCAAAGGTAACCACTGCCCTGACTCAATCACCTGAGATTAGTTTTGCCTGGTTTTGAATTTTATGATTGGAATTATACTCTTCTGTTTGGTTTATTTAACATCATGTTTGTGAGGGTCATCTGTGGTAGCAGTAATTTGTTTATTCTTATTGCT
>NW_017731470.1:2724133-2727600 GCF_001890085.2 Hipposideros armiger
ACTGTGCAGTAGGTTTGCTCATACTAAGTAAATGTTTCTTTTGAAAAAATAAATATGCTGAGACAAAGAGAAGAGACTAAGAAAAGCAAGAACATGTAGACAGTATCTGAATGATGAAATGGGCGTGCAATAGAATAAAACTTTCATTTCCAAAGTGCGGATTACATCTCAAATTCATTACACATATAAAATAACCAAAGCAAGCAAAAGGAACATTTATCAAGTGTTTAAACTTCGCTGGCAGGGGTGGTACATCAAGTCAGTAGTGTGTCTAAAATTTTTAATTTTCATTCTTTGGCTAGTCATACAAAGAGTTATCTATGAGCATGTTATTCTGTGTTCTGAGAGAAAAAAAAAAAAGTCATGACTTGTCTTCCAGAAAGATGTAGCCAATAGTCAATTTCTACAAAAGTAAGTGATTAAGTAGGTTATCAACTCTGTTAATTTATGTTTCTGCTATTATCCTATGCAGATACCACTGTTCTCTAGTTTGATACCAAGTTAACTGTTTTGATATTTAATATGGACAAATTCACCACACTGGCAAAGCATAAATAACCCAGACTTAGCTTTTGGTTGTCTTGTACATCACAACTACAATGACTAGCTTTTAGAATTGCAATATGAGAGTACAGTACTTCTTAAATGAAGTCAAAATCAAATCCTCTCTTTTCATTAATAAAAGATTAGTATATTTTGAGCATTTGGGGCTGGTGGGGTGGGCCTTTGACAAAGAGAATGGCTCTCATAAAGGCAACATTAGAAAAAGAAGTGCTAAAAAGAAGTTAGCATCTCAAATGTCCTACTTTTACACAACGCTTGGAAAAATCGAGAATGAGCCTTTGATATTCTACTAACAAAAACAACCTTCATTCCTCTGATTTGTTATTGTTAACCTTTCCTGAACAAAGTCAGCATATAATAATGCTAAGATCCCCTTGGTTGATTTTTTCCACTGAAGCCCTTAGAAGTCTGAGACACATGCAGAGGCATGCCTTGGGTCAACTATGATGTTCTAGAGGTCAGAGAAAGATCTTGGATCAGCCAGAAATAAAGACCCTTTACAGCTGTTGGAAAGGGCATTCAATTTTAGTGTTTGTCAGAAACAGTGCATTCAATATTAAGGTCCAATGGAAATCAAGTCTTCCTAAAGAGAAAGGTTCCCAAACCAAAAGGTTCCTATACCCCAATCCCAGTTTTAATTTTGTTGTGTTAGTGCAATAGTTTTCTATGGCGATTGTAACAAATTACCATGAATTTAGCATCTTAAAACAATACCCATTTATCATCTCACAGTTGTGTAGGTCCATCAGGCTTGGCTGGGTTCTCTGCTTAGGGTTTCACAGGCCTCAATCAAGGTGTCGACTATCCTGGGCTCTTATCTGGAGGCTGTGGAGGGAAATCTGCTCCACGCTTATTCAGCTTGTTGGCAGAATTCAGTTCCTTCTCAGTTTCCTAGTGGCTCCCTCCATCCTCAGGCCAGCACGGAACCCTTCCTATACTTAGCATCTCTCTGACGTCCCCTTCACCATCAGCCATGAGAAAGCTCAGCTCCTAAAGCCTTGTGTGTTGACATTAAACCCACCTGGATAATACAGGCTAATCCCCTTGATTAGAGTCACTAGGTGGTAACCTTAATCAGATCTGCAAAGTCCTTTTGCCATATAGTGTAACATGTTGACAGGCATGACACCAGGGGATGAAAGTCATGGGAGCCACACTTGGACTATCCCAGTTGGCAGGGTGCAGAAGCAGTTTTCCAGTATTTGGATTCCAGAAGATTCAAACAGGCCATTTTACCTTGATAATCAATTATGGATCCTTAAATTGTTTACCTGTGCTCTTCTTCAATGGGTTACTATTTTTAATTTGCACCACCATTCCAGGTAATAAATACTACATCCCTAGTCCTGAATACCTGGCTTTGGCTGACAACATCCACGTCATTTACTCCTGTAGAATATTTGTGGTGCTGCTTCCCAAACGCAGTTTCCCCAGGTAAAAATCTGAATTATTTTAGGATTTCTTGGCATAGTTATTTCTCCTTTCAAGACAAATAATCTTACTTGAAATTCTTTGTGCATTTCAACTGGCGAGAAACCATTTAGCGAGAACCACTGGAATGAGCCACACTATTCTGGGTGTGAACAGCTTATAGCTTTATATTAAGGGCACGGTAATGCTTTCTGTTCCGCCTCTAAATAAGCCGGATGATACACCAGAACTTGCCCTCATATTTTTAAAGATTTTCAAACATTAATGAAAAATGCAACCAATATTTATGTGATTCTTGGCATCATGACAATAAAGAATACACATTCCCTGCCTTCTAGGTTCTGACTGCCGAACACAAGAAAACAGGCAGTTGTGTGAAACTGATATGCAGCACAGAGGAAGGGTTCAAAACCAGCTTTGAAATGCTTGTTATGGAAGGCTTCCAAGAGGAGGAAGCATGTGAACTGAGTCCTGTCGGTCCCATCTAAATGTTGAGTAGAAGAAACGGGAGAAACAGATTCGTTTTAAGCTGAGGGTCCTGGCACATGCAAAGAAAGACCAACAAAAGTGGCAAGTATAAATGGGGGAAGAGGCTAATGAGAACTGAGGCTGAAGAGGAAGTCAGGGAGGTATTCTTTCATGAAGGGCTCCTCCACCTCATGTTAAGGAAGTTAACTTTATCCTAAAGGTAATGAGACGGTGGGGGTCGAGCTAGGGGGAAATGAAGAGTGTTAACCAGAGAAGAAAGGAGGTGAGGTCTAGTCTTCACATTCTGGTTACAGTTTGGAGAAAGGATTAGAGGGCAATAACCCTAGAATCAGGGAGTTAGGAGGCTGATAAGCCAAGAAAAACATAAAATGCTAATAGCCACCACACTGAGACAGTGCTGGCCCAGGGGACAGAACATGGCACAGAGATGGAATTGACAGGAAGTGTAGGCGAGTGGGAGCGGAAGAGGCAAAGAGGATTCCCAATTTCCAGGCTACACTGGGGTACCTTATCTTATTTGATTCCCACAAAATCACCCCATCAATTAGGCAGAGTAGTCATTTCTATTTATTAGACAGAGAAAATGGCTCAGAGTGGTTAAGTGATTTCTCAGTGTTAGTATATGATAGACCTGGAGTCAGAAACTCTCTCTGGTTCCTAGGTTAAGGGTCTTTGTGCTTCACACGCAGACATTTTACTCATCGTTAACCATACTGTGCAGGTTTCAGGCTCATCGTCCTGAACATGCATTTTAGTAAGACCTCAACTGGTCATTAAGTGATGGGTCCATCATGTGCATTTCTTTTTCAGTTGAAAAAACAACCTATAACTTTTAATAACTATAAAAGTTCACAGAGATAAAGGGGAGAGAATAAAGTCCTTAATGCAGTCAAGTGTTCACTCACTCAACAGGTATTAATAGAACACCTGTAAGTACACTCTGACATAAGGTCCTGAACAATAACCAGCTTGTTCTCATAGTA
>NW_017731470.1:2728150-2729631 GCF_001890085.2 Hipposideros armiger
GATCGGCTTCCCCTCTTACAAGCCATTAATGATTGAAATCATTGCATTAGGTTCTTCTATCCAGTTGCTATAGGAAATAAAAATTCAAAAGTTAAAAAAATCTTTCTTTCTTTGTGTATTGCCTGCATATTTTCAGTCCCGTTGAAAGTAGAAAAATCCATTCTTGTATTTCAAACTATCCTCAAAAAAGTCAGTGTATTTTCACAGAGGCTGATGGCTCAAGTCCTCTTTTCCTGAATTAGGTTCAATATTACATTTAATTTCTTTAATCCACAAATATTGACAGGAATTCCTTCTTGGTCAAGTTGATGGACTGAGCCCTCAAGGAGCTTGGAACCTAATAGCACCTACCACTACCACACACAACAGGTGGTAAATGTCCCCAAGAACATGAAAATCCCCGTGAATGAGGGGGTCAGAGCCTGCGCTCCATTTCAATAATGCCATGAAATAAAAAGCCGGCGTGCTATGAAAGGAGTAAAATATCCTGCACTTCCATGAGAGGACTTTCTGATAGTCCTTATAACACATCAAAGCTCAGCAAAACAAATATATGCATAACAGTAAAACCTGAGCTGCTTATTAAACATTTAAGTTACCTTTCTAATTTGCATAGGCTTCCTACTGTTTTGTTCTCATTTAATCCCAATCAAAAGAGCCATGGGAATCAATTTCCCAAAATTCCAACAAAAACACTTCTATCAGACTTATTTAATGAAGACTAATGGTACATTGCAGTAGCTGCATTAAGTACTGAGACTGCTACTTTTAATGATTAATTGAGATGGGGTAGAATGCTGTTCATTCCCATCACAGAAAAGATTGGAGGCGTCTCACGAAAGACCACACTTTATATGAGCATCTGACAGAACATGTGGGACAGGACTTTCTGTAGCTTAGAGAGACAACAATCTCTCTCCTCTAAGGTTTAGTTCTGGCCTGTGATTGATACCCCGAAAATAAAGAGAAATTGCCAAGACAAGCTTTTACTCGGAGTGAAATGGAGCTCTGAGCAGGAGTGGCACGTTCTCACTTATGTTTTTGAAGGTTCACTCTGGCTACTGCGTTGAAAACAGGCTGTACAGGGAAGCTGTGATGGAGTCAGATAAGGCCCAGGGAGGAAGGTGGCAGTGGGGGTGGGGACAGGTAGTCAGATCCTGGGAAAGATTTTAAAATTAGAGTCAATAGGATTTTCGGACACATCGAATGTGGGGCACAAGAGAAAAAGGAGTCATGCGACCTCAAGGTATTTGGTCTAAGGAACTGGAAAGATGAATTTGCCACCGACTGAAATGAGGAAGGCTGCAGCAGAACAGATGTGGGAGCACAGCGGAGGGGGCCAAAGTGTCGATATGTTCATAAAGCCTGTTAGACATCCAGGTGGCAATGTGGAGTACCGTATTTGCTGGCGTATAAGACGACTGGGCGTATAAGACGACCCCCTAACATTTCCACTCAAAATACAGAGTTTGTTATATACT
>NW_017731470.1:2734411-2739639 GCF_001890085.2 Hipposideros armiger
TCAATCAATGTGATTTTATACATGGTCCATTCTAATAGGGTGAAGTGTCCAAAAGTCCATGTCTACCAGGAACCTCAGCATGTGACCTTACATGGAAATGATATCTTTGCAGATGTAATCAGTTAAAAAGAGGTCATATACTGGGTTACGTTGGACCCTAAATCTAATGACTGGTGTCCTTATAAGAAAACCATGTCACACAGAGATACAGAGAGACACATAAGGAAGAAGGCCATGTGAAGACAGGCAAAGATGCTGCCACAAGCCAAGAAACACCTGAGGCCACCGGCAACTGGAAGAGGCGATGAAAGATTCTCCCCTAAAGACTTCAGAGACAGCATGACCCTTCTAACACCTTGATCTTGGACTCTGACCTCTAGAACTGTGAGAGAAGAAATTTCTGTTTTCAGCCACTCACTTAGTGATAATTTGTTACAGTACCTCTAGGAAGCTAATACAGATTTGCCTACTAACCAGTGCCTGCTGGCCAATGCTTTGCTTACCAGTCTACAAGATTACTACAGGAAATGAGATTAAATTTTTAAGATCACTTATAGCTGTTTCACTTTGTGGCAACATCCCACAGCACATGATTTTTATGTTTTACAAAGTATCTGTCTGTAATAGATTGCAAATTAAAAGAAAAAAATAGTCTTCATAGTAAGTGATGCACTACAAAGATAATTAATATTTATAAAGATGAAGCTGGTGTACTGCAATTATGAAATTTGCATTCTGAATCGTCTCAGAGAAACTTAATTAGGTTCCATGCAGTTTTNGTCATGCTTAAAGTCATCAAAAATTCACTCATCTGCATTCAAGTCCTTTCAGCATTTATAAGCTCTGCATTTTTGGAGAGACAGACATATAGTGTCACCTCTTGAGTACGCTACGTTTTTCAAACTTCCATTGTAATTTACTGACAATTCAGTTGGACCACTCTTACTCCCACTAACCTGTCCTCTCTGAGGTGGAAAACGGCTGCCAATTACTGACAGAAGGAACATAGTGAGAAGAGAAATACCCCATTAGCTAAGGAGAGCTCATTACTAATTCCTCAGCACTCGACCGAACATAAGGACTTTTCTACCTGTATAAGGATAAAACTATCCATCCATTCCACTCATGTAGACAGGCAGAGATTTCATAAAAATAAAACAATTTTACAAAAGGCACCACATGAGAAGTCCAAATCGTGTTTTAAATTTTTATCAAGCATTTGGTCTGCCAGGAAACATTTCCAAAAAGGAAAGGTTTTGTCTCAATTGCTGCGGCAGCAAACACTTCCGTCGGAGCAGTTAGAACAGTATCAGGATACTCTCACCGGCTTCCACAGCTTTCAAAATATTTGTGTTGCTACATCGCTCATTTGCCAGTCTATGTGACTTGCAATACTCTGTATTCATCTGGGTGTGTTTATACAACTGCGATTCCAGAAAACTCTCCAAAAGTTGGTGCAAATAGGCTGTGATAAAAAACCAGGAGTCTTATTTGCCTTTCGCACTGTATAGCTACACCATATTTGCAAATTATGGTACAAATTAGTCTTTACTTTCACAAGCCAGAGGTAAGTCTAATCCGTAACTTTATGAAGCACTTAAGAGAGGTCAAGTTTAAAAAGCATTATTACATACTTGTGAGAAAATGCCCAGCATCTTACGTCGATTGTTATTTAATCTTCGATATTTTATCAGGTAGATTCTCTTCTCAGAGCTAAGGAGATCCTGACGCAAGCTTTTATTATTAATGAACAAGGTTGGGGTTTATTGAATCTTCTTCACTAACCTGTCAGATTTGTTATTGGGGTCATGATTAACAAGGAAGGCTCTTAAAAGTCAATGGCCTTGCTTTGTTCTCAAATCAAGTTATGGGAATGAGGACCTCCCCAGAAATGGGCACAAGTGGGCAGGAAAGCAGCCGGAGCGTAATGCCAGGCTTTCCTGGGGTGAGGACTGTGCCCGGCACATAGATATGCCCATCGATATCTGATGAATAAACACACACAATATTTTATCCAAACATTTGGTCAGAAGTGTTTGAACTTCAGAAGTATTTCAGAGTATCAACAAATTTTGGATGAATTTAGATGTATAAATTAGCCACCGTGGGATAATATTGGCCTTTTTTGCATAAAGCTGGGCATTTTGTTAAAGCAATCCTTTTCCAGGAAAAAAGAGGGGACCAGAGCCTCCTTTGTCCTCTTAAATGATGAGGAAAGGGTCAGGATAAAGCAAAACTCCGAATCTGTAGAAGACGGCTAAGGAAGGAGCAATGGGGTACCAGTGGGTGCTAGAAGCTTCCATGTGCTACCTTTTCTCTTGCCACCTCCTCTCATCTCAAGGCATTTTCTGAGGCCCCCTTTTCATTCGTTGAGGAATCTTTTCTGTTAGAAAACAGGAAAGTCACTACTTTTAACTTCTGGTGTAAATCAGTTTCCCCAGCCAATCTTCTAGCAACTCTAGAAACTCTTGGACTCCTGTCTCTCCCCTGAAGCAGCCCCAAACAATCCGGATGCCCTCTGCCTCCCTTTCCTGAGAACACCCCGCAGAAGTCAAGTCCATCCTCCCCTCACTCCTACTCCAAACATCAGCTCCCTCCAGAGAACAGAGGCATTTGTTCCAACTTTCATCCTAAAAGTTTCAGTAACAACCAACCTCGTACAGTTCCACTCTGAAATATAACAATGAAGAACTCAGATGTCCTCTTCTAGTCATCAAAAGACACATTTCTCTTTTATTTTCAAATGCTATCTTGCAAAATTTCTCAAGAACAAACATATACGAGGTTGAACAATTATGTTCGCAAACTCATCCTAGAAAAAGTGCTACATACTGCTCTCATTGCTGAATATCACTACGGTCACCTTTGAAGTGCTCCCCTTGGGAAGCTATGATGTACCGACGTCAGCACCTAGTCCACCCTTCAAATTACCCTTCAAAGTAATTTTGGAACTCTTTTTCTGGAATGGCCATCAGAGCTGTTGTCATATTACCCTTGATGTCCTGAATGTCATCAAAATGTCTTTTTTTCAATATTTCCTTTATCTTAGGGTAAAGAAAGAAGTCATTGGGGGCCAGATAAGGTGAGTAGGGAGGGTGTTCCAATACAGTTATTTGTTTATGACTAAAAACTCCCTCACAGTCAGTGCCGTGTGAGCTGGTGCATTGTCGTGATGCAAGAGCCATTAACTGTTAGCAAAAAGTTCAGGTTGTTTTCGTCTAACTTTTTCACGCAGGCTTTTCAGCACTTCCAAATGGTAAACTTGGTTAACTGTTTGTCCAGTTGGTACAAATTCACAATGAATAATCCTTCCGATATCCAAAAAAGGTCAGCAACAGCCTTGCAACAAGTTCGTGAACTTAATTGTCACACCTCGTATAATCTGACCTTTGAAAACCATTCTTCACTTAAATATCAATTCGCTTGAATTACATTTCAACCCATGGTTCCTCAATCTCACTTTATGCTCTTTATATCTTTTTGTTATAAGAAGAATTCCAAAGGAAGAGTAGTCATGAGTGCTCACATTTTTCTTATACACACACCCCCTTTCAACAAATTAAACCCAAGTTCAAGTCTGCATGGTTATTTGTCTCAATGGCTCTCAGTATTAGCCACATTTTTACAATAACAACAATAAAAATTCTAAACCCAATCTAAGTTAACAAAACCGGGTAAATGTCACATAATCAGCAGGTGAAGGAGAATACTGCTGACATTAGAACAAATAGTTTGTCATTATATTGCCTGTCAGGTTAAAACCTCCCGATTTCAAATTCAAGTGTTATGTATGATTTTTATAAACTAATGGATATTTTTCAATTTAAGAATCTTCCCACCCAGAGTCCCCAATACAAAAATCTTGCCAAGCTGTTTAATCATGCAAAAGCGATTAATTGCTTAAAGACCCTTTGGTTGATTTCAGCAATATTTTCTTCGGGTGTTTAAAATAGAAAAATACATACCCGTGCACACCTCTGTGCCTGGCTGCTGGTGGTAACACGATGTCCTGAGTGGCATGCTGCTCTCATCACACTGATCCATCCGCCTTCATCTATTAACTAGCACCTTTACTAACGCGTGTGCAGACTACTGATCACACCTTTGCAACTAGAGGGAGTTCAATCCGGTTTAGGTAGGATACAGCTCCCCCAACAGGCAATCAGAGGAGGGAGGATATGAGAGGAAAAGAAAAAAAACACTAGAAAAGACAGATACGAAAATCAGCAAATCAAGGAAACAAGAAGAGGTAAAAATGGGGCAGGAGATGCTAAAATGGAGCATTTCACTAGAACCTTGGGCCAAGGCTTTTGGCATTTCAAGTCATTTGATTCGGTTCCACCAAATTACCCAGAGCACTATCCTTACAGAGCATGCTCCAGAAAGAGCGACCCCAGCTCTGTGTTTCAGGCAGCAACGCTCTGTGAGCTGCTCTTTCATTCTTTAAGGCTATCATCTCCGAGCTTCTATTAAATCATCTACTCAGCTTGATGATCTGGCTTCTACTGCAACGTATTTAAAAGCAAGATTTTGATTAGTTGGGGAAGACAGAGGGCTAGAAAGCATGACAAAGTTTTCAAGGGAAAGACAAAGGAAATAAAGGGTTAGCTTTGTGTGGTTTATTAAATTTCAAGGGCTTCGCCTGCCAGTTTGAAAAATGCATGATATCACCAGTGTGTTTATTAAAAGTGCTACTTTAAATTGCAGATTGAGCAAGCGTGAATTCCCCTTGGTAGCTGTAGGTTATTGACTAACAATTATATGAAATTTTTAAGGGAAAGAATAGGGAAGATTTGTAGGACTGTGGTTTTCAAAGCTGCTGCCAATTTAAGTAAAACTCAAAATCTGTATGTATCATAGTAACATGTCCAGATTCACACAGATGCCAAATTTTCAGGGTCGCTTTGCATTTTAATTGTTAAAGTCTTTTTAAATGATGCTCAGAGTCAAAGAGCAAAACAGCATAAGCTTCATGCAATGCTTACTTGACAGTTTATTACTGGATTTCAGAAGGGGTGGGGGACCTGCCAGAGCAAATGGTTGCTTGCTTGCTAACTTGAAAAATGCACTTGTTTCAGCACAGAAATAACAAATCTGTTTCTGATTCCAGACATTATTTTCCAAATGCTGCCAAGAAAAGAATCTAAGGAATTCTAGTACATATACAACATACACGAGACAACTGGAAAGAGGCCTGTGGTCTGTTCCAGGGTCCCAATGAGGAAGGC
>NW_017731470.1:2745949-2776675 GCF_001890085.2 Hipposideros armiger
AAAAAAAAGAAAGCAAGCCTGTATGTGTAATGACAAACAGTGATATTATTGAGTTGTTGGAAAAGTCATAACGCATGTTTGCAGCAGATGGCACTAGTTCAGTTTTGGAAGTGCTAGAGTCATTTGCATCTATATTATTGCGATGTCATTTGACAGCTGACAGTTCTAGCTTCATTCTAAAAAAATATTGAGCAATTTGGTTGAGATTTGGAGATTTTACAACAAGTTGAAGATGGAAGACCAAACTGTGCATTTTCGCCATATTTTACTGTTTTACTTCCATAAAGGGAAGAACGCACTTCAAGCTTGTGAAAAGTTGCATAAAGTTTACGGTGGCAATGCTCTACAAGGATGTCAGTGCCAACGATGGTTCACGAAATCCCGTGCTGGTGATTTTGATCTCAATGATGCTCCTCAGTCAGGGAGGCCCACTGAGGTTGATGACAACAAAATAAAGGCATTGATCGAGTCAAACCCACGTTACACGACACGAGAGATTGCAGAAACATTGAACATACATCATTCAAGCGTTCAAGACCACCTGAAGAAGCTGGGATATGTAAGCAAGCTCGATATTTGTGCTGCGCATGAACTCAAAGAAGTTCATTTGACAGCACGTCTGCAATATGCTCATTAAACATGAGAAAAATGATCCTTTTTTGAAGAGACTGATAACTGGTGATGAGAAGTGGATTATTTACAACAAGGTGGTGTGCAAACGGTCCAGGTCCCGACGTGATGATTCGCCTCAAACAACACTGAAAGCAGACATTCATCAGAGGAAGGTTATGCTCTCAGTGTGGTGGGATTTTAAAGATGTCATGTTTTTCGAGCTCCTACCAAGGAACCAAACAATCAATTTGAATGTGTACTGTCAGCAATTGGACNTGATGGTGGCGCATTGATTACAAAGTGAAGGAACAATGCACCATGGCTTTGTAACCACAAGGACCTTGGCAGAACTTGAGACAACATCTTCCCAGAGACTGGGAGCTCAGATATTGCTCATGAAAAACCAACTTGGGTGGAGTGGGTGTATCTGAGCCATTTCAATGGCAACAGTAGAGAGTAATTGTAACTGTATGAGCTACTATAGCTGACAGCAATGACAAAGATGACATCTTCCTTAAAGGAAGGCATTCTTCCGACACCCAATCAATCAAGACCTGAGTAGACGTGACTTTAGAAAAAAAGTAGCCTAAATGGAGAAAAGGAAGGCTTGCATCAATGTGGGAAGCTGTCTGATGTGAATGTTTTCTTTCAACAATTCAAAGAAATACACAGGTCATGATTTCACCCAAAAGAAAGGCAACCATGTTTCCTTGAAAGTCAAGGTGAATCCTAACCACAGACTCTGTAGCCCCTAGGTCCTCAGTTAGCCATAGACACAGGCCAATTAATGAAACCTTTGAAAATGCCTCCAACAAAGGCAAACACAAACGCAGTAATAACATAGAGTATCACAGGAGCCCTTACTATTCCTGTGTTGGATCTCATTCCCCATTACTTTATCATGGGGTTGCCTCACATGTAGCCCACAGGGCAACCTAAAAATCATTACTGTAAATCAAGAGGCTATAAATCATAGGAAGAGAGTAAAATGTCAACTGTTTGTCCCGGCTGCCAGGAGATCAGAAAGTATGCTTTAAAAGGGATTGTGGATTCCTGATTAGAACACACACTTCAGCATAAAAGCACTCAGTTGTCATCACATGCCATTCACTTGACTTTCTAAAACGTCCTAAGTTACCACGGAAACTAAGAGTCCATGAAATTGACAGATTCTTTAATAAAATGAAATGACTGTTATGGGAATGGGTGGAGACAAATATGTTGAAGCTGCAAAAGTCATACCCTGCAACAACTCCACACCTGCACCCAATTAAAAATCCTAAACCTTAAGCTAGCGTTAGATCATAGTGAATTCAACTACACTGTGGAAGTTACCCTAGGTTGGCGTACACTCTCATCTAACAACACTGCATGTCTTCATAGTGACACTCCTTTTTGAGGCAACTTTTTAAGAAATGGCATCACGAGAGCTCATAACATTTCATCAAAAATTATTTTTCAGAAATATTCAAATTCACTTCAGCCTTATGGAACTCCTTAGAAATCCACTGCAACTAGATACTCTTTACAGTGTGAATTAATTGAATTCTTAGGGGGAGAAAAGTGGGATGTTCCGTTTTGTTCTTACCCCCTCGGTTTTATCAAATTTGTACTAACTGTATAAACAAATAACCCAAACTCAAAGTTTAATATTAAAGACTTTGGTGGTTTTTAAGGTGTCAAATTAGGGTTAAAACTGTAAAAGTCAAGATTAGGGAGAAGCTATGCCTGTACCTCATTAATAGACTGAGGACAAAGGCGTAATCAACAAAGCAAGCCAGGACCACTTTATTTCTAAAAACTGAAAAGCTGTCAAGAATTTTACATCAACAGAATGACATACACTGAAAGAAATGAACAAAATAATCTACTCCAGTTCCAAGGAAATTCATTTTAACTCCCTCATTCCAATAATCTCATAGACAAACACACTCAAATGCCTAAATTAATTACATTATGACAAGAGTTAGAAGAAAAACAGAGTTGAAGAAAAAAAAATCATTGTCTAAAAAGAGAAAATACCAGAAAATCACTACAGGTACTCATACAGTCACCATCTTAGAGTACTTGGGAAGCCCTATCATCCATACATAGCTGGGACAAGAACTATGTCTGTAGTAAAATTAATTTCATTCCTGAATTCACACATTAAGGCTTAAAGCAAGAGAACTGCCTTCCCGTTTCAAGTCAGTCTAATCCTTTACGTGAAAACTTCTCTAATAGAACGCCTACTACAACTGTAAACTAGTCTTACTTTTACTGTTTCCTTTCATTCTACACTTTTCACTACTCCTGTCTATGACAAAACACACACAAAACACACCCAAAAGGAGAACGGTCCTTTCTGCCTAAAAGAAAATTCCATCTCCCCAGCAGGAGGTCTTTCTTCCTGTTTGCAACAACACATACAAAAAAGAACAATGACTTTTTCACTTTCATACTTAACAAAACTCCCTCAAACTTTGACTTTAATAAACTAGCACTGTGAATTTAGACTCTGGTGCTAGACGACAATTTTTCTAACTGTAACTCCGCCACCCAAATGGACCCCCCAAGCCCCCTCACCTTTCAGGCAGAACATTCTGAAGCAGTTCCATGGAGGGGCTGGGGCTCTGCAGTCGGATGTGGCTGCAGGGCTAGGCACAGCTGTCTCCCAGCTCACCTCCCCGGCACTCACTGCCAGAGAGCAGGGCAGCCAGCCAGCGCCTGGGGTTACAGGAAGCCACTGCCCAATCCCCAGCTCTCTGGGCTGAGCTGCTGACACCTCCCTATCTCTCATACATTGTGTCACACCACAGAAGCAGCCAGGATCATCCTGGAAAGCGAGGGGGGCGGCAGTGAGCAGTCACTGTGCACACAGTCCAGTGGGGAACGGCTGAGGACAGGCCCGCTTGTTTGCCTGCTCTAGCAGCTTTTTCCATGGCAGCAGATGGAGCACCTCATGTGTTCAACAACACACACACAAAAGAGATCACTGGACTCAGTTTAACTGTTTGCTATCAATTATGACTATTGTTTGACTTCATTATTCCTTTGCTACACACACTCTAACTTTTTTGGTCTGACATGGAACAACCCATCTACTGGATACATAATTAGTACCGAACGTTCTGATAGGAAGCTGCGCACAGCTGTCTGGGTCGACATAAATGGGTGAACGTTAGCCAAGTGCTCATAACAGTGCCGGGTACACGGTAATAAGCATGGTGGCCATGTTTACTCGCGTTATTACTACTGCTGTTAATAAACTTGAGCGTTAGGATAAAACTGTGAAGCGAGTTACTGCCCGTTTTCAGATGAGGAAACAAAGCTGAGTAGCCGTAAGCTGGCATTGAGTATGTGAATTTCTAACTGTACTGCAGTCATAATCAGCTCGTGACGCGTGCCCCCCTCCACTGGAAAGCTAAACTCACTCCAGTGAGTTGAGGACCACTTGACTGTATAAACTCTTTAACACAGGCTAAAAAGCAAAAAAAGGAATTTTATTTCAGATCTGATGAAACATGGTTTACAAATGTGGCCTCGGGAGCACCCTGCTCGAAAGTACAGTGTGACAGTGAGTAGCCCCGCGGCCCGCAGGGACTCTCCTGTCCCCTGGTCACAGGAAGTGGTCATTGTTCACAAGGCCAGTTGCTGTGTGCAGGTCTTCCTTTTGAATCCACAGGATGCAGGAAACTGACTCATACAACCAATCTATCTGTCTGCATCCTGGGGTGCTGGCGGCAGCTCTTGCTACATAGTATGGATGCTCTGTGTCTTTGGATTTCAACATACGGTTCCGCATACCCTCGCTGGGTTTCTGCTCCTTGTCCCCCAGTATCACCAGCAGTGCCTGGTTAAAAAGTTCCCTACCAGGAGGAAGTCATTGTCCTAGTTGCTATGATCACAAAATAATATCAGAGGTCCCTAGCCAGCAGCTCATTGGGATAAAAAAAAAAAAAAAAGAAAGCAAGCCTGTATGTGTAATGACAAACAGTGATATTATTGAGTTGTTGGAAAAGTCATAACGCATGTTTGCAGCAGATGGCACTAGTTCAGTTTTGGAAGTGCTAGAGTCATTTGCATCTATATTATTGCGATGTCATTTGACAGCTGACAGTTCTAGCTTCATTCTAAAAAAATATTGAGCAATTTGGTTGAGATTTGGAGATTTTACAACAAGTTGAAGATGGAAGACCAAACTGTGCATTTTCGCCATATTTTACTGTTTTACTTCCATAAAGGGAAGAACGCACTTCAAGCTTGTGAAAAGTTGCATAAAGTTTACGGTGGCAATGCTCTACAAGGATGTCAGTGCCAACGATGGTTCACGAAATCCCGTGCTGGTGATTTTGATCTCAATGATGCTCCTCAGTCAGGGAGGCCCACTGAGGTTGAAGATGACAAAATAAAGGCATTGATCGAGTCAAACCCACGTTACACGACACGAGAGATTGCAGAAACATTGAACATACATCATTCAAGCGTTCAAGACCACCTGAAGAAGCTGGGATATGTAAGCAAGCTCGATATTTGTGCTGCGCATGAACTCAAAGAAGTTCATTTGACAGCACGTCTGCAATATGCTCATTAAACATGAGAAAAATGATCCTTTTTTGAAGAGACTGATAACTGGTGATGAGAAGTGGATTATTTACAACAAGGTGGTGTGCAAACGGTCCAGGTCCCGACGTGATGATTCGCCTCAAACAACACTGAAAGCAGACATTCATCAGAGGAAGGTTATGCTCTCAGTGTGGTGGGATTTTAAAGATGTCATGTTTTTCGAGCTCCTACCAAGGAACCAAACAATCAATTTGAATGTGTACTGTCAGCAATTGGACAGTTTGAACGAATCCATCACCCAGAAACGTCCAGAGCTTGTTAATTGTAAAGGAGTTGTGTTCCATTGCGACAACGCGAAACCACACACAAGTTTGATCACCCAGTCAAAAATTATTGGAGCTTGGATGGGATGTGTTGCCACACCCACCATACTCGCCTGACCTTGCGCCGTCAGACTTCCACTTGTTTCGCTCTTTTCAAAACTCCTTGCGTAGTAGAACATTCAATTCAGATGAGGCTGTAAATCAGCACCTTGTTCAGTTTTTCACAAATAAAGACGGGTCCTTCTATGAACGAGGAATTATGAAGCTCACTGAAAGATGGCAAAAGGTTATCGAACAAATCAGGCAATATATCATTGATTGATCTTTGTTCTTTATATAAACAAATGACCTTTGAAAAACAAACAAAATACATCATGCCTTTACTGACAACCCAACAGCTCTTAGAACAGAACTGGAAGGAACCTTCTAGCTTACTCATCTGGTAGACTAATATGCCCATTAATTAGTGGCTGAAACAAGATCAAAATCAAACCACCTGACTCAGCCTCGTGACACTCTTACCATGTGACACTCCCCATGAATGGCTGGCGTCACACCTTGTCCTTTCCTGTCTTGAGTGGTCTTCCACACAATTTATGAATTGCAAGGGTATTCCTGGAAGTATTCTTGTGGGTTAGACACAACTTTTTAAATTACACACACACAGAGAAACTCTACACCTTGGAGAGTTAAGACTTCCGAACACAGGTTAGTACCTAGGGTTTGGGGTGGTGGTGTGCTTATAATAGGACTCTATGAATACTCACAGTTAAACCTTTTAATATGGAGACAGGTTTACATGCTGGGAAGAACACTGAATTGGAAAGTAAAGAGAACCTGAATGCAGCTCCATCTGTAGCATTATCTAACTGGTCTCCATGGCAGTTCATGACCTATAAATATGGGGACTGAAAATGGGGGCTAAATTTATTCTAAGATTCTATTCTTCTAGCCTACTCCATTAATTTTTTGCTGTGACATATATTGATATGTATATTAATATAATACATGTAAGAATTTTCTTAGGTGCATTATGTCAGGAAAAGAGACCATCTTTGCCTCTCAGGGTTTAGTGCAAGAGGCAGGTGGGTGAATAAACAAATCTAATACAATGTGGTAAGTTATATAATAGAATACACAAAATTAATAATGACCAACAATAGCTTCTTGCCTATTACTATCTAATTAAGCTGCTCTTCCTAACCAGGTAAAAACTTCTATAATTTAATGTAACGGGTCAGACAGTGACCCCCAAATTACTGTCTACCCAGAAACTCAGGATGTGACCTTATTTGGAAATAGAGTCTTTTTCAGACGCACTTAAGGTAAGGATCAAGATGAGATGGTACTGGGTTAGGGTAGTGCTAAAGACAATAAGAGTGTCCTTATAGGAGGCAGAAAAGGACACACAGAGACATGGAGAAGGCTGTAAAAATGGAGGCAAAGATGGCAGTTATTCAGCCACAAGGCAAGGAACACCAGGAGGCATCAGAACCAGGAAGAGCCAAGAAAGGATCTTCCCCTAGCTCAGGTGTCCGCAAACTTTTGAGACGTAAGAGCCGTCAGGGGTCAGCAAATTGTGGCTCGCGAGCCACATGCACTCTTGGGGTACGTACATGTGGCTCTGAAGTCAAATTGAAAATGAAAATAAAACTATCATAGTTTCATTTATACAATTTTAAAGGATATTATTCACATAATGGTTATTATGTAAAAATATATTTATGGATCTCGAATAATTTTTAAATTGTTGTGAGGGACAGGATTGGCTCTTCCAGATGTCGGCAAACTTTTGAGACAGGACGTACCCAAAGAACCGCATATGGCTCACAAGCTGCAATTTGCCGACCCCTGGCCTAGAGCCTCGCGAGCAAGCGTGGCCCTACCGACACCTTTAATTCAGACTTCTGGACTCCTGAACTGTGGGAAAATTATTTTTTGTTGTTTTAAGCCACCCCATTTGTGCTAATTTGTTAATGCAGCCCCAGGAAACTAATACATTTAGCAAGGTAATAATCATGGGAGGGGGGGCATGATTCTTTTCTTTTTAATTTTAATTTTAATTTCTTTACAATTTATGACTGCCTGGGCTTAAAAGCTGTTTTCCCCATACCATTGAACTTACTGTGGCTAACTTTTCAATGAAAAAAGAAATCTTCCCATAATATAGCACTCCTAAATATCACAAATACCATCTTCTATTAAATTAGTGAAATTATAGGCATCCCCATCTGAAAAGTTCACAGACTTAAACTCAAGCAATAGAAATAGAATAGGCTTTTATTAATATCAAATATAAGATTATCACTTTTTAAATAAAATCCCTGCTTTTTGCTATCAAGCAAGTGTGAATACGTTTGAGAAATAAACATAATGAAAAAGCACACTTTTCAAACTATGGGAGGGAAGAAAGAATTATCCATTAAAATTGTTATTATTTGCCACCACCGATGATTGCTACTGAATTTGAAAAATAAATACCCAGGAAGCCTGTGTGAAGGGAGCGGGCCCGGGATGATGAACACTTGCAGAATTCACAGCCCTCTGGACAAGGACAAAGGCCTTGCCTTTCCCACCATGACTTTAGAGCAGCAACCACTTTTCTCCCTTGTAGGATTACAACATCCAGCATCATGTTAAAATTTAACATTATTATCTCAGCCAGAGGGCGTGGTAGCCACACATACAGCCAAAAATCTTTAGATAGTTATGTCTTCCAAACCATTCCAGTGCTATGAAATTTGAGTGCTAAAACAATCTTTTTTGTTTTGTTTTGTTTCAATAAAATAGTGGGGATATGGGTAAATTAGGAAGTAATGTGCATGATATATAGAATTAGTGAGTCTAGGGGGCTCAAAATTCTACTGTGTTCCTGGCAAAACAGAAAACAAAATTATACAAGAAAAACAGGCAAGCCATATTTTCTCCTTATTCATTCTGACTCTTATTCTTAACAAAAAAGTCAGGTAAAGATGAAAAAATCCGTCTCCATACCCATGCAAGGATAGTTTCACATCAACTAGAAAAGTACTCCATCAGGCAAGGCCTCTTTTCATACTTATGAGCATGCATCTCAATATTTTAAAAGTCAGAGGAGCCTGAAGACACAGTCCCAGTCACCACTTTCCATTTTTCCTTATACTGCAAGAGACTGAAACCCCCCCGGTTGTTTTAAGATGAGAAGGAACAAGTTAGGCCAGTTCCCTGGAAAAGAAGCCACTCTGGAGGCCAAAGCTAACTGGCTCCTGAGACCTTTGTGCCTGATACCATCTGAACATCTTACCAAAATTTTAGAATACCTGTTTTTACCAACGTTCTGGATTTCTCAGAAAAGAGAGAGACTCAGTCTGGGTTTTTCTATGTATTTTTAACTACCACAGGCCCAAGACAAAGAAAAAAGAACATACCATTATAACTCTACATGGGCTAATTTCACTTTCCTGGCCTACTTTAAAACTGGTCCCAGTTCTGGTGCTCCAGTCTGGCCAGCTCTGTAGGCAGCGTTCGCTCATCATTGGGAAATCTGAAACACAGGCCTCTGTTCTAGACATGTCTTCCTCCTGTCATCATCCGACCCTGTATCCGATTTGATTTTTCTCCACTCTGGAGCCAGGGCTGACCTACAAGAGCAACCTTCCTCCTCTTTGTCCTCACTCTTCTCTTAGGAGATACCTGAATCCTGGCTTGTTAAAGTCACAGGCTATTTTGTGCTGGACACAAATCAACTATGGAGCTCCAAGGTAAGCTGCAAATATTTCACTGGGGTTCTTCAATGGTTTCTGGCCTCAGGTAGCCTCATTCCTGTCACTGTATTTCCTCTCGGAATCATGGCAGCTCTGTTCTAGTTGGCTATTTTTAAATACGCTCTCTTGAGCCAGTTCTTCAGGTTATTTCCATTTTTCTTTTCTTCACAGTCAAGTTTGGACTCCTTGACATCACTACCAAGAAAGCAGCCCTCATTTAGCCCTTTATCATGAAATCTGAGTCTAACTTCATTCAAGGCACATTAGTTCTCCCAACACCCAACTGAATTGATTTTTTTTAAAGAATCCTTGGGTCTTTCTGGTTCCATCTTCCCAAGGAATGTAATGTTGAGTTTCCAAGTTGACCTGAGCTCTGAGCTTAGATAAGCTCACAACCTCTGCGGATCTCTCTTAAGATGTGCTGAGCTGCCTTGACGCCATTGCTGTCTGCCGGGCTCCAGTCTATAACTCCACCCACTTGCTGAGGAGCACTGCACACACACAAGCAAAGGCAACATGAAGCAGTCTTCACTGTGCAGTCTTGCTCCATTCAGCCCGCCCTGACACAGCTTCAAAGGGTAGTGCCTATGGCTGAGAGGTTTCTTTCAGCTCCAGTACTTCTTTATACCTTTGTAATACTTTTTTCTTTCCCAGTCAGACCTCTTAATCCACCTTCATACGAGGCCTGACAATTAAGTTTGCAAACTCATCCTAGAAAAAGTGCTACACACCTCATTGTTGAATATCACTATGGTCACCTTTAAAGTACTCCCCTTGGGAAGCTATGCACCAACGCCAGCACCTAGTTCACCCTGCAAAGCAATTGTGGAACTCTTTCTCTGGAATGGCCATCAGAGCTGTTGTCGTATTACCCTTGATGTCCTGAATGTCATCAAAATGTCTGCCTCTCAATATTTCCTTTATCTTTGATTAAAGAAAGAAGTCACTGGGGGCCAGATCAGGTGAGTAGGGAGGGTGTTCACTGGCTAAAAACTCCCTCACAGACAGTGCCGTGTGAGCTGGTGCATTGTCATGATACAAGAGCCATGAATTGTTGGACAAAAGTTCAGGTCGTTTTCATCTTTTTCACGCAGCCTTTTCAGCACTTCCAGTAAACTTGGTTAGCTAATAACAAATTCATAGTGAACAATCCCTGTGATATCAAAAAAAGTTAGCAACATTGTTGCAACAAGTTTGCAAACTTAATTGTCAGAACTCGTACATACTACATCTTTTCCAGAGAGCTCCAATTGCTCCATTCTCTCCCTTAAGAAAAAAAGAAAATCATATTTCCAACTTATGTAAAAAACACAAGGTCAGGATAAATCCCAAACTCCCCAGTTAGCAATAAAGTTCCTTCTGGACTTGGACTCAGTTCTTTTCCCAAAATTTTCTGGCCATATCCCCCTTCAGCGGCCCCATCAGCAGGCTTGGTGCCATACTCCATATGGTCTCATACCTCCGCTGTCCTTGATCGGACGATTATTTCCTTTGTCTGGAATGCAGCCCCCACTCCACAGCTGGGCTTTTACTTCTCATAAGCCTCCTTTGACTATGCTCCTCTCCCCCAGCAGAATCAATCTCTCCATGGCATGTTATTTATGCAGCTTTCATAGTGTCACAGTTCTGTCTGCCTACCTAAAATAAGAGTTCCTCCAAGTAGGAACTTGCTCATTCATACTTAACCTCCAGTCCCTGTGGGCTGCCTGGAACATAATAGATGACCAATGTTCTTAGCATAAGCCAGAATTAATATCACTTTAATATTTTATCCAAAAGCAAATAGTTAATAGAAAGTGTATAAAACCTGGGTGAGATATCTATCCAACAGGATAATGATTCCTATGAAAAGTCATAATATTTAATATAATTCCTTAAAAGTTAAATAAATAGATATTATCTTTTTCCTACATAAAATTGTATGGAAACTCATTATTCAATAAGTGTTACTGATCATTAATAAACTTATGGTGGGATGTTTATAAATCATCATTACTTTAAAGATTAATAGTCTATCACAATATATACAAATATCGAATCACTATGCTGCATACTTCAAGCTAATGTAATATGTCAATTATTTCTCAATAAAAAAGTACATCATTAAAAAAAATTTAAGAGGGGCCAGCTGAGTGGCGCGATGGTTAACAACTGGCTTGGGATGCCAAAGGGCCCCGGTTCGGATCCCACATATGAGGGCCAGTGACACTGCCCTCCACAGCTAAGATGCTGAACAACAGCTCAACCTGGAGCTGGGCTGCCGTGAGTTGCCAGCGACGGTGGAGGCTGCAGCCTCTGCTGCAGTGGGTTGCCATGGGCTAAAGTGTATCGCCAGCAGCCAGCGTGAGCGGCCAGCAGCTGCAGTGAGTGGCCGTCCAGAAGCCGGCGACTCATCTGCCTCGCCCGGGAAAAGCGCAATGGCCCGGGAAGAGGCCAGTGAAGCAACGTCCTCCACAAATAGACTGAAGAACAGAAGGACAGCAACTTGTCTGTTCCCCTTCCCCCAATTCCCCAGCGCTGTTCCCATCCCCCCAATTCCACAATAAAAATCTTTAAAAAAAAAATTAAGAGTCTGAAGAGGCCTCATTTTCAAACCCACAAACATGGATACCGTTCTCTCTCAAGGCAATTCTCCAGATCAAACCCAGAAAGCAGTTATTCCTACTCTCATTCAGCCTAAATTGAATGTTTGAAGAATGATGAAAATGGAGAGACGGGGCGGGGGGGGGGGATTTTTCTGGAAATATCCACACAAGAATGTTGTAGTCAGTGTGTCCAGCTGGAGGGGAAGATATCAAAGATGTCATAATGACCCCAAATCCCCTTTCTTAGTGAACTTATAATGAAATGTATTATAAGAGAAAAACAAAACCACTAGAGTCTAAATCTAATTCTCTTAAAGCTCTGCCATTGTCAGTTTGCCTAAAATATGTATATTACGTTTTGGAGAGTCTAGGTTAAAGCACATAAAAATAACCTCATATCCTGTTATGCTATATATTTCATCAATGTGCTCCTTGAGGGACTGACTCCTAAAATACACATATCAATGGCAATTCCACACCCGCCCCCAAAAAACAACTAACCTAAAATAAGGAGACCATCTGTATCATTTTCTCCTAAACATCTTAATAATCTGAAGAAGTTAAAATAATAACCAACCTTCAACTACAGAAACAGGTGCAGCTCTTCCGCCCACAAAATCACCATCCTAAATCATTCTAAAGAGAAGTCAGTCTACAAATCAGAATTATTCAAGAGCATGACCCAGCCAACCAGGAGGAACACAAATTCTGCCACAATTTACTTGTTTAATGAAAACATAAGCCCATAACCAGAAAGAGTAACTGAACTATAATTACTTTGAATCATCAAGCAAAAACAAAAAAAATTCAAAGGAAGACGTTAAAATGCCCCGGCTCCTGATAATTTTTTTAGTTTTGTAATATGTAAGTTACTTAAGGTTTATGAATTTAAAATATTTTACTTTGAAGCCAACTCTACATGTGAAAAACTCCGAGCTCTGTAAAGAGCTAGAAATTTCTATAAAAAGGTAGTTTATTTCAGAAATCCCCGCATTCCCCAACTTTTGACCCACTAAAACCTCAGTGACAATGCTAAAAGGAAGGAGCTAATCATTTCCCTTTCAACTGCCAAGTCTTCTGAACAGCCAGGCAGTTTGAAACTTCAGGAATAGCAAGTTATTTCAGGACCCATAGGATTTACAACAATAATGGTTTGAGGAAACCACAGCATTTAGGCTCATTCAGTCTATTTCCCTGTTCTTAGGAGTTTAAAAATAAGCAAGAAAATGATTCTTCAAATTGGCAGGCCAATTTCAGGGAGGCGTCTTGCCACGGTGCATGATAATCACAGAGTTACAAGGTCCACCGAGAACAGAACTTGCCACAGAAACAGCTCTTTTCTGATCCTCCTCTTTGACCATGCCAAACAGATCTGGGCCTTTCCTTTTCCATTTTTGTTTTACCTTCTCTCTCTGTGTCTCTCTCTCTTCCCTCTCACTCTCCCCCCCTCCGTCTCTGTGTCTCTGTCTCTGTCTCTCTCTCTCTCTCTCTCTCTCTCTCTTTTTCACACACACACACACACACACACACACACACACACACACACACCCTTGATTAACATCAGTTAAGTTCTAAAGAAGTCATCTACAAGTCTGTCCATACTTATGGCTGGCATTTACTTTGTGTTCTATTTTTATTTAATGCATCTCTGCAAATTCAGCTGTTAATGATAATAAATCTACAGCCCCTCAAAAGGAAAGAAAGCTGTATGTCCAAAATAGAAGACTGAGTTCAAAGCTTTAAAATGCACTTACTTCTTCTGAGGCAGGTGTGTTTCTGACAGCTCTACCAAGTTATTCTACTGTCTTTAAGGGCTTCAGTTCAGACGAAAAAAGGCTGCAGCCTGGGGCCCTTAGGGTTTTCTGTTTGGCTTGGGGGTTTCTTTTGTTTTTTCCTTTAATTCTCTGAAAGCTGAATGAATTTTGCTTTTGTGAGGGGAATCAAAGTGACACCAGAGAGCCTGTTTTCAGGGTTGATGTCCTCTTTGCCTGTGCTCTCATTAGTAAGTTGCTTGTCTTGAGCACATCTATTTAGAAAACTTCTGTGTGATACAGAGTGAATGAAAAGCTTCCCAAACCTGCTCTGAAAGGTCAGCAAAGGAATCTGTCACTTGACCTTCACAGGGCAGTCAGGAATGTCAAAGTTAAAGAAACTAATAGAAAGGAACACAAGCTCAATACCATTTAAGAGGGGAGAAAGGAATGTAAGGGCTCGGGTACTGGGCCACTATTTGTTGTGAGGTCTTAAGGTAACTCGCCTCCTGGAATCCTAGCTTCTCATCTGTCCCACAAGAGATCTCTGAGGTTCCTTCCAGCCCTAACAAGTTAGCTGTGTTTTGTTCAGGTAACGCTCTACTTGGATCCCTTCACAGCTCCAATGTAGGGACTATATCTGAATGTTTACTCAAATGCTCTCAAACGACTCAATGTGGTCACTGCTTCAATAAGCTCTCTCAACTAAATAACTCCTCAAGTTGGTTTCTCTAATTAGGTTTACACGAAACGGTCAGAACTCTTTGAAATATCACTTCGTCTGAAAAGAAAAATATCTTTACAACCGTCATCATCTCTGAGGTTTTACAACCAAAGCACAGAGTGGGTGTGAAAAGTTTGTGATATCAGGAGTGAGCCTCTTTTATCAATTCTCTAATGTCTGGAAAATGAAAGGATAACCATGCTTTTTGAAATTGTTGCTTTTCTCTGAGCCTCATTTCTTGAGTCATCACAAAAAAAAAGGTTTTTTAAATCTCTACTTTCAATTCATTCTAGTTGCACCCAAACATTTTTGCAGTTCTCTGATATATAAATCAAAGTATTCATTGAGCAACTACTGTAGTCCTAGGATACAAAATAAGGATTGTAGCATTTCAACAGCAATTATGACAAGATCATGTTAATTCTGAGTATTGGGATATAAATAGTGGCTTATTAAGAAATCCACAGAAAAGGCAGAGAGTCAAATCAGCTTTTCCAGTCACATTTTATATAATTCCCATTTGTGTTAATGAGGATCAGATGTCATTCGAAGTGTCTGGCCAAAAATGTTTAGTGGAGTAGAATTGGTTTCAGATAATATGAATTATTCAGGAAAATATGTCTTGTCGTCACAATTTTTGACTTTTCTATAAACAGATGATGTGAAGAAACATATGATATTGAAGATATGAGGAGGCAATTTAACCCATATGAAAACCAAAAAAATATATATCTGGTGTCCAAATATCAGATGGAGAGACGGGAAGGGAGGGAGAAGAGTGGGAGTGAGAGCTCAACGTGTTATTAGAGGAAGTGGTTAATGGTGAAACCAAAGCTTAAAAGCATAAAAGCTATACTTGCTTATTACATAAAACAATGCAGTAATTCTATTTGAAAACTTAGAGTGTTACAGAAGTGTTTAAAAGTTAACATTTACAAAAAGAACCAGGATGCCCAAATATAGTCAACAATTCCATAGCATTAATACGAATATGTCCTTTATTCAGCTGTACTAAAAAGAAAAGCCAACAGAAGATAAACATGTAAAAAACATATTACACACGACAGTAACATCCCACTTATCAAGAGATCACTTTTCTGACAAACTCAACCACTCAAACTATGGCCAAGAAGTCACAATGGTCTCTGACCAGATAGCATCACTCACAGGATTGTGGTTCAGAATCTCATTACAGTCTTCCGGTCAATACTGTTGTAATAAACTGCGTTGCCCAGACCCTTCACACAAGGTAACAAATGAGAAACACCAAACCAGGGAGTGGTTGGGACTACAAGAGGCAGGCGCGACTACACAGGTCAAAAGAGAAAGCTCACAGCCTTACAGCACAAGTGGAATAAGAAGCAGGCAACGGAGACCCACTTTGCACCAAAGCAAAGGTCCCTACAAACCACCAGGCCATCGCCAGTTATCACAAGGTTCAACGAATACGCAGTGACACCAAGGCATCAAAACAAGGTTTAATAGTGCTCTAAGGGTTGAGCAGAGATGTTGTACAACGTCCCAACAGAGTGCACGACTAAGTAAAAAAAGTGGATTCAAATGCAGTCTATACTGTTATTATCTACATGGCTTCAGGTCACTTAATCTTTCAGGGACTGCTTTGACAGCACCAAAGAGGATAATGTCACTTATCCTGCCCATCTCACAGGACTATCATAACAATGAAATGGGACCATACATGTGTGAGTGCTGGGTAAAACCAAGACCTACAAACAAGACTCTTATCTGCAAGAGTATACTTTAGAAAGGCTTTTTATAAATAATTTAATTAATTAATTAATTAATTAAAATAGATATATAGATACACACACACACACACACACACACAGAGTGCCAAAAAATGTATACACATTTTAAGAAAGGAAAAAACTATTAAAATTGTAATAATATCTGCAGATAACAAAAGATGAATACAAGTCATGTTTGACTTCTGCAATTACAAGAGGTGCTCAAAGTGGTTACCATCAGCATCCAGACACTTCTGATTACGGCGAACTACTGCTTGAGCAACATGGACAAAAGTGTCCACTTGTATACATTTTTTGGGCACCCCCAGTAAATATATGAATTGTTTTAAAATTCTGAAAGGTAAATGAGGCAAGCTTCTGTTATATGGAAATACAAATAAATAAAAGGTATATTCATCTAACATTCTATATAAGCTAACATGTAATCCATATGATCACAATTTAGAAAGAATCATCCGTTTTTTACAATAACTTGATGTTTCAAAGAAAACGCAGCTATTCTTCCATCTTTCAGCTCAGATAGGATCTCTGATACATGGATGATAAGAGTCCAACACTTTGAAAGTAAAGTTAAATAGACTGAACTTCTCAACTTATTTTCCCCTATGGGGAATGGGCGGTAGGCCAATAAGGATAATGACAGAGAAATCTCCAGAATAAGGCAGAAATCCATCAGACATTGCTATTCATGAGCTTTCCCTTGGGTGAGTTAGCAAGGCTGTGCGACACAGCAGGGAGCATCACTCGGTCCTGACTGCGGATCTCCAAGCACTGCCCTTCATTCATCGACACAGCGCTGGGCTAGGAGCACAGAGGGGCGCCTGGAAGAGGCCTGACTATGTATGTTGAATGAATGCTTAGGTGCTCAGACCATAGTCCGGAGTTCTCAGACCAGATGATGTTCTGAGAGTCAACACTAATCTACATTGCCTCTCAAGATACTTCTGGAATGTGTGAGACTTTTCCATAACACTGACACAACAGCAGACTATCTGCAAAAACTCCATCAAAGTTTGTCGCTTCTAAACCTTGTGAAGGGGTTAGCTGGTACCCAGCATCATAAAACCCTACCAAAAGAAGTGACGTGAAAGTGCCATTGTGCCAACCGCAGGCTGTGCCAACCGCTTTTATACGTCAGGACTGACATTTTCTGTATATTAAAATAGAATAGAATAAAACAGCAGGGAAAATAGAGTATCACAGGTAGACAGGCAGGAAAGGTAAGCATTTTCACGGAGCTTTTGTTTCATTTTATATATAGCAGGTCCTCAAATAATGGCGTTTCGTTCAATGTCATTTCATTATAACGTTGATGAGGAAAAAAAAGTCGATTCTCGGCCATGGCCAAAGTCTGTGTGGAGCTTGCATGGTCTCCCCATGTCTGCGTGGGTTTCCTCTGGATACTCCTGTTTCTTCCCACACCCCAAAGCTGTGCACGTGAGGTGAACTGGCGTGTCTACACTGTCCCAGTCTGAGTGTGTGTGTGTGATGCACCCTGTAAAGGAAAGGCATTCTGTCCAGGGTGGGCGCCTGCTTTGCAACCTGAGCTGCTGGGGAAGGCTCCAGCCACCACGACCTTGAACTGGAATCAGCAAGTTGGAAAACTAGTCTCTTCTTTGTTTTTACTCATCTTCCTTAAATGTATGTACAGCTCATATTTATTTCAATGTTTAATATTAAAAGTTTTGGGTCTTTATTTAGAAGTTTGGTGATGTATGTTTTTGTGATCAGAAATATGCCATAGGAACTTAACTCTTATTTTTATCAATTAGCCAATGGTAAAATTGGTTTCATTACACGTTGTTTCGCTTAAAGTCACAGTTCCCAAGAATCTATTCACAACATCAAATGAGAACTTACTGTATATTCATACATGTGTATACATGTGTGAGTGTGTGTCTGTGTGGGGGTGCTAGGAACAAATGTAGTGTATTTATTACTCTGGACACAGGCAAAACTTTTGAAAATCACTTAAAAAAACAACTATAATTAAACTTCTTGGGCACTGAAAAACTCATAATAGTCACACCATAGATTCACTGTGAAAGATTCTTTCTCCCATTCCAAACAAGCATTTGTTGCAAAGAAACCTAGCTCAACTTTCTCAGAAACTAGAGGAAAATTTACTAAATAGATTTTTGTTCAAGTCTTTATTAGTTGGAGTTGAAACATAACCTTCAAGATTTCTAAAGTCGGTTACATAACCTTCCCCTGGTTACAATGACATAATAACACAGATCAACTGGATCAACTAACACGTATCCCAGCACATGGGATGAACCCAAGGTCTGCCGGTCCAAAGGAATGTTAAAGGCAAGAAATCCCAACCTCTCCAGCTTCATAAAAGCATCAATAGCACACAATAATGCCCCAAATGAAAAAAGGTGTCTCAAAAATTGCTTATAAATCACACAGAACTGAGATCCTCAGAACAAAACAACATTCAGACATTCATACTTAAGGACAAAGAATTGGACTTGCAAAGCTAACAAGGAAAAAAAAGGACTTAAAAGACCTCTTTATAATTGAATAGAGTATGTTGATTAACTCTGCAATAAAATTAAAGTAAAAAATCAAAGTTCTTTTTCCAGGAAGTCAAAGCACTCTATGTACTTTTTATTGGTGAAAAGATTATGTAAATAAATAACTACCAGTCAAGATGACTACAGCAACCACACCAAGCACAAGCCACAGCCACCCACCAAGAAAAATTCACAAGTTGTCTTTTGTATGCTTTGTAAAAGAATCCCCAAGCAATCCAGACTGAAGCAATACACACCTGTTCAGGTAGGAATTCTGGGTTATCTCCAAATGTAATCCAGAAACATCAGACACCCAGTTTCTACTTTAGCTGAGGGGTTTCTAATTACAAAGTGAAAAAGAACCTTCGGGAATAGAGGCAAGGGAACTGTACCCACAATAAAATATATTCTCACTTTCTCTTTTAAAGTTTATTGAAAAGACAAAAATCAAGTGATACGGTTTATTGAAATCTTAACTGCTTGTGGCTTTTGCTTATAAATGGGCTTTCCTTAGAGAAAGATAAACATATATGGAACCCAAATCTGACAATTACGTGTACCACTAAAATTATTTTAGCCAGTGAACAGATTGCTCTTTATCCTTGCTCCGTGCCTTTTCCGACCATGGACAGGAACTTTAGTTAGCTATGTCTTAAAAACAAACAAACCAAAAATATTACAAGTGTACATACAATTAGTTGTGCAAGCTGCATATTCTGAAACGCGACCAAATCCCAGTAGACTACCATTACTTTATTGCCTTAGGAGATGGGATGAGAAAAATGGCAGCAACGGGAGACAGAATGGAGAGGGATGGAGACTTGTTATCTCTTCTCCCCTCATAACTTCACCCCTCTTCTCCCTCCAGTCTATTGCCACCTTATTCCATTATCTTCCATTCAGTACTTCCTTTAACACAGGGCATGAAAACGGCAGGGCAATCCCTCTTCACTCCGCCACCCTTCAAGAGTGCCTGCTCTGGGGAAGGCCCTGTGTGCCACGTCACTCCCCATCAACCCCCCAATTCAAGCCATTTTCACCTTGACTCAAGAGAGAGGCTTGCTCATCCATGTCGCTTTCTCAAGGTGTTGCTTTAGGTAACACGAGAAGCTCTCAAAACACAAGAACACACAGCATGCACCCGGATCCTGGGAATGAATCTAGTAAAAAAGTGGTATTGGCAGGGGGAGCAACAGCTGGGGACCCCAGCTAACAAATTCCCCCAGGGAGACAGCCTCAGACAACTGCTCAGCCAGACAAGCACTCGCCATGTATCCTGCATGTTTAAATAGTCAAAATGGGAAGCACCCAGCACAATGACGGGTTCTAGCAAGAAGTAACTAAATAATTGTTGGTTTAAGGTCTCCGACGACTAGTCAGTCATCAAATGTCAGTCATAAACGACAGAGGGCACTCTGGGATACTGAATTTTAAAGGTATAGAGAAAACGTTTTGTAGGGCTGAAGAGAAGCCGACGACAGCGACATCGCTGCAACCAGCTTACGGCTCCCCTGTCTGCACATAACACACATCTCTGTACAATAAATAATGTGTATATTGACTATACGTAAGTTTTCCCATCTCACTCATTAAGGCAGTGATCACCATAAATACCTTTAATTAGAAAGATTACAAATACAAGGTGAAGGCTAGCTACATTTTATAAAGCTAGAAAAAATATAACTATACCTTTGAAAAATCACATGTGCTGTTACTACAGGAACAAATAATTATTAAAACCTGTGGTTTCCTTTTAAAAAGACAGCCTAAAATGAAAGTCTGTAATTTCATAACTGCTTTTCCTCACGTGCCTATGTAATGGCTTCACCCGGCACTCAGTCTTCTTAATAACTACAGCCCCATCTCAGGTCTAGTCCGGGTTCTAGTCCCTGAGGCTCCAATCCATTCTGTGCGCCGTAACCAGAACCATTCTCCTTCAACGATGCCTTGACCATGTGTTCACACAGCAAACATTTACTTACTCTCTGCAAAGTACAAGACATTGGATAAGGCACACACTAGCCTTCAAAGAACTTCATTGCAGCATAGATACGAAGTACAAACACAAATAGTCTCAAAGCAGAGCATTTGCCCTTAAACCAGAAATAATATTGAGTCCAAGACCCCAAAATGTCACTTCTCTTTTTGAAGAATTACACTGGGGTCCCCTGTCTCATCCCCTGTAAGTTTCTCTGCCTAGTTTTCAGTTCTCCCTGATGATCTAATCCTTCCTTGCTTATCAAACCAACTATTATTTTTATTGGACAATTATGGTATCCAGATAATATTTATTAAATGAGTTAATTCATGTAATGTGTTATTAATAGTGTCTAGCCATGGCAAGTATTCATTAAATGTTAGCTGTTGTTAATAGCTATAGGTGGGATGACTGAGTTAGACATGACTTTCAGTTTGGTATTTTAACCATTTCAGGATTTCACATAAAAATTGAGGTAGAAACTACTTGAAGGATTATGTAAGGGAAGTGATAGCTTCCACTTGGTTTGCCTAGGTCAGGGGTCGGCAAATTTTTGAGACGGAAGAGCCTATCTTATCCCTCACAACAATTTAAAAATTATTCGAGAGCCATAAAACAAATGAAATCACCATTATGTGAATAATGTCCTTTAAAAATTTTATAAATGAAACTATGGTAGTTTCATTTTCATTTCCAAGTTTACTTCAGAGCCACATGTACATACCCCAAGAGCCGCACGTGGCTTGCGAGCCGCAGTTTGCCGAGCCGCAGTTTGCCTAGGTTATTGAAGTACTCTAAAGGTTATTTCTATACTGAAAACTCTACAGAATAATATATTCTATACTAAGATAAAGACATCATGGACTCCATGGACTATTGATAGTGAAAAGATTGCCATCCCCACAGACAGTTCCATTAAATCGAACCAAAGCCAATCTGTAGGCTGATACAGTACCTATAAAACATATACTCATTTATTCAATAAATATGATGTACCTGCTACCCGGATGTATGATGAATAGGTATTATCCCATTTTACACAAATTAAAACTAGAGCTTAAATAGATCATGTGACTTGTTCCAGGTCACACAATTAGCAGGTGACAGAAGTGAAACACTCAGATTTCCTGACCTAATGCTCTCTGCTTCATTCATTCCCTGTCAACTAAAATGTATTGAACACCTACAACGGGCCGGGCTTGGGGAAACATCGGTTATCAAAACATACAAAAACAATCTCTCCTGTCTTAGAGGTTAAATTCTAGTTTCAGGAGATAGGCAGTTACCAAAAATAAACACATAATGTATATTAAATGGCAGTAAGTGCTTTGGAGAAAAATAGAGATGGGGATAGGAAGGTCAAGATGAGGGTAAGATGTGACAATTTTAAATAACCACTGAGATGACTTGACCAAAGGTATGAAGGCAGTGAGACAGGGAGGGAACCATGTGCACTGCTGGGATTCTAGGTAGAGGGCAAGGTCAAGTTGCAGGGCATGTTCTAAAACCAGCAAAGAGCCTAGCGTGACTGAGGGGACGCCGCGGGGACAGCAGAGGTGCTGAGGTTAGGGAAGCAACGAGGTGAAGGAGGTAGAGCACGCAGGGCCTTCTGGAACATCGTAAAGGCTTTAGCCACTGAGAAGGAAAGCCTCCGAAGGGTTTAACGCAGTGAAGTGACACGACACGATTTATGTTGGATGTTTTACAGGATCAGTGAAGCTGCTGTGTTAAGATTAGCCTGCTTTTGGGGGCAGAGGAGGGGCGGCGCTGGCTGGGAGGAGCAGAGGTGAACGCAGGGAAACCGGTTAAGAAAAGATTGCAATAATAGCACACGGCCGCCTCTCCTCATGAGGCGCGGCATCAGCCATCCCATCCCATACCTCATCTCTGTTCGCTAAGTCAGCTTCACTAGTGGTCAAAACAGCCACGGGCAAACGTCTCTACCAAGCATTTGATACACGCACAGTTTGAGTGGAGCAACCTGAAAGGGCGGACTGCCCCCAAAATTATGTTCCCATAAACTGAACCCTCTCTTTTGCTGCACTCCAAAAAGCGCAGAGTTGGGAGGGCTTGTGAGATTACATTCACCAGTATAATCGACGAAGTGAGCACACGGCGCTGCCTAGAGCCCACATGCTTTAAGCAAATGCAGAGCGTTTGTTTGGCATGTTGGCTGTGCAGACGCACTATTAACAGTGTCCCGGATGAGTTATGCTCACTCAGTCAGCACTCAGGCTTGGGGATGAAAAAGATACATAAGACTTGGTCTGTGTCCTAGAAGAGTTCAGCTAAAGAGACAGAAGACAAGTAAACAAATAAGGATAATCCAGTGCAAGATAAACGCAATTACCGAGACATGTAGAAGGTAGAGGAATAACACAGAGAAGAGAGGAATCAGCTCTGCCTTTTGGGGATTAGGGAAAACTTGACAGAGCTTTATTTAAAGAGAGTCTAGAGGGTTAAACAGGAAGTCAACAGGCAGAGGAAAGGAATGCAGCACCCTGGCCCAGGGAATGGCAGTGGCAGGGAATGGGAGAGGCAAAGTTCTAGAGTCCTGAAAGAGCAATGGGTCCGTTTGCTATTTCTGGAGTTAAAAAGGATCAGATGGCGCAGGATTGCATGCTATGTTAAGTGATACGGGCTCCACTCTGTAGACAATGGGGAACCACAGAAGAGTGGCTCAATTACATTTGTATTTTGGGAAGAGGACTCTGATTGCAGTGTAGACTCAGGGATGGCTCAAAGGAGGACAGGAGGGAAGCTAACAAGAAAGAGTGGAAGACCATTCAGAAGGTAAGAGCTGAGGGGGCCTGAACTATGGTTCAGATGGGCAAGTGGGTGCAGACACAACAGGCCCTGAGGAGATAAAACTGACAAGATTGATGTTAACCAGAGTATTTCATAGAAAATATTGTAGTTTAAAAATCTTCAGTTTGATAGAAAGTAATATACTTAAACAAAAAAACCTTGAAATCACATGGAAATAGAACATATCTATAATAACTGCAAGAGACTTATAAAAATTAACCCTAATTAATACACAGGGTATTTAAAAAATATTATTAAAATGACTGTTTGGAAAGAACAATTTCAAACATGTTTCCAAAACGCAGTAAAGACATTTTCAATGGAAAAGAACACAGGTTACCCATTTGCAAAACTACGCTGACAATAAGCTACTTCTTTTGTTATTCTAAAGTATTTCTAGTAATCTAAGTACTTCTAGCTCTCAAAACAAACCCACGAACTTTTTAAAATAAGTAAACTAAGAAAATTACATAAAACATCATTTCAATAGAACATCAATTTAATAACAAATAAAATCATTTTTGCAATAAAACAAGGCCGTGAGACAACAGATTCCTAACATCAAAAGAAAAAATAATCAAAGGTCAAAAAAGCGCAGTCTCTATGAACCAGATAAAAGATTAAGTGGCACTCACTACTGTCTGTTGCACAGAATATCAACTTCAGTAGGAAGAAAGCAGGCAAACTTATATTCACTGCATGGAGAATATTCTTCTTATCTCTTCTATTATTTTTCCAATATATATAATGACCCTCCAAATAAATATTACTTTTTTATCTAGTTTTACTCTCAAATTCGGGGTGCTATCTTGATGATATTTGCCAATATTTTTTAGGCTTCTTTAATGCCGTGGATAAAGTGTTCTTCAATCCCATAATTTCACAGATATTTTTACAATAAAAAATAAATCACAGCTATTTACAAGGAAACGAGATCTTGACCTTGTTCCTTTTGGTCATCCATGCCATTTTTCTCTATTGTAATATCTGAAGTCATTGCTAATCTAATTATGCACATGGATCCTGTTTTCTGTAACCATTTTATTAGTGAGGACGTTGGGATGGAATTACTTTAAATACAGCTAACTCCCACCCTCAACAATTGATTATCTCATGTATGGACTGTCCATTATCCTTGATACCTAGTAAGGCTATTCTCTGGCCATTTCTGTAGTCCCTGGGAAGAGAGGGGACTAAAATTCAAATATTCAAAATTTGGTAATGTTATAAATACAGGTCATATAGTCCAGGAAAACAGAACAAAAGCATGGTTTAAATCGAGCCTGTGCATGTCAATTACCCTTGCTATCTGCTGACCTGCCAATACCAGGGTCATCAATCACGCCTCTGCCCAGCTCAACGGAGGCCTGGGAATACAACAAAACATGCGCTGCCCAATGAGAAGAGACCCCATTATTATTCCACTTCTTTTGGTTTTCTTTGACAAGAGAAGGGGAAGTGAGCCAGATAGGGGGAGTACAGAATAAATATGATTAGTCACCGGTTTCCCCTGAAAACCTTCCACAGAGCTGGAAACAAAGCAGGAGCTCATTACATATTGTTGAAACCAATGCTAACAGCCAGAAGACAATACCAAACATGAAAATGCTCCAGATACAGTATCTTTATCTACACCTTCTCATCGAAGCCATTCGTTTGATCCTTTTTCACAATTACCCTACATTTTCTCTTTAATCCCCCCTTAAACATCTCATCTGCTTCTCCATTGAAGTATGAACTCCATGACTTCAGAGCCTGTGTGCTATATTTCTTTGAACCCCACATATAGTACTCAAAAATTCCTTCAATACATGCTCTCACAACTCCATGTGAAAAGCTACATACTGTCTCATCTACAACTGATTTCCACTTTTTTACTATTAATACATAGGCAGCTAACAGCTCATGATTTCATAAATTTAATACTCAAGAGGACCCTGATTCATGCCCTTGATTTTTATGCTAATTAAGCCAAAACACCATCAGCTGTTATAGTGAGTCATATCACACTAAGAAGGTAGGAACTGATCATTACTGTTACTCAATTCATTTTGACCTTCCTGAGCACAACTGTCAATACAAGAGAATTTTGAAACTTGTCATGTGCTGGAACAAAAGAAAACAGGCAGGTGCTCACTTGTGGTTGCTTTGCACATATCAATACGTATCTTCTAGTTACTTTTTAGGCTCAGGAAAATTTGTGTAATTGTTAAGAAGCCTATAGTAGCATCTTAATCTTAAAAAAAGTTTCTCCAAAGAAGTCTCTAGCACTGTAATTTTATCCTTAGCTTCCTAAGTATATGTAACAACATTAAGCTGTAAAGCTATGGGTTTGTGTACTGACAAATATTCATTCATTACTGCAGCCACTTAAAAACTGTGTTTTGATATCACTGATGAGCAATCCAGCATGGAGATTCGCTCTCAAAAGAACTTCTTTAGTTTTAACAGAACTTGAAAGAACTGTTTTATAAAATGATTGTGCATCTTATACACTATATTGTCCACACATAGAAGGGATTCACTGGGCTAACTGTGCAAAGCAATGTGACCTGGACACAGTGGGCAGGGAAAAGGCAAGGACCCTGGCCCTGCAGCAGCTGCTGGATGGGAGGCTGGGAGGGAGAAAGATCCCATGGTCAGGGGGAGGTGGGGGACACCAGGGACATGACACACAGGAGACCGACTGATGAAGTGAGGACGACTTGTTAAGTTACACAGTCCTACCTCTCTCTGTCACTGCTTGAGATAGCGTATGTTGGGGAGTGGAGGAGGGAGAGCAGGTTTCTAGAAACCTGTGCAAATCAAAAAATGCTCATATAAAGTACAGGAGTTGGGTAGCTGGTTGACAGGGAAGTGGATTTGGATGCACGTAGTCTGGGTAGACAGATAGAAAAAAGGATGCCACACAATTCCTATGAAACCAATATGTCTTCAATGCATATTTATTTGCAACCAAATCCTAACGGCCATTGGGCATTCTTAGCTCTGACTGCCAATCCTTGCTACAATTTTAGTTTACTTGATGCTCCTGAGAAAAAAAAAACTCCAATCCTGCATAATTTTTCTGATAGATATTTCCTCTTTTGATCTGCAAGTATAAACAAATGTCACTTCTGTACTACTCCAAAGGAAAGAATTATGTGGAATACAGATCAAGTGCTATAACATGCCTCAGAGACAGTATGTCAAAATTGGGAGTCAACCTTCTCTTGTAAGTCAAATGTGAAAAGAGAATTTTGATCTATAGGCAGCTTTTTAAGTACTCCCCCAACTCCATGTCAAAAATGATCATATTATCCATGCCTAATTATTTCTAAGAACCACATACATTTACATACTGTATTATGCGTGCTTCCATTTATCTTCAGGAGGCTACTGTATCCCCTATTACATTAAAGGATAAAAGGCACAGTCTTTTGTATTATTGCATCAACAAGTCCCCCCTTCCCTTCACAAGTTACCCCTGTTCTGTACAATGACTTCTTTATTTTTCACAAGTCAAGTGTACAATATTTGCTTCATTTCCCAACTAAAATGAACACGTGCAAATTCAGTCTCTTTCCTGTTAATGTTAACTTAGACGAAGCATCTCTGATAGAAATCCTAAAGCCACATGCTCGCATGTACACAATCTTAAACAAAACCTTGACAGCAGTTGATTTAAAACAAAACAAGTAATAAAAAAACGACCTTCGGCCAAGACCAAAGGAATCAAAACTACACCCTCTCGTAACCACAGCACTACTGTATCCACCCTTCAAACATGTTTGCTTCAAACATTACAACCCCTCCATTTACCAAAACCACAGCGTATGCCTGATTTAGAAAAGTAAAGTTCAATGACTTACTAAACTACGCAACTCCAGCCAGAAGGCACAAATGCCTTGTCTACGCCTGGCAATTATACAACATCTGTACTGAAAACCTGCATGTTTGAGCTCAATATAAGCAGACCACTGGTGACCACCTTGACACAATAAACAATTGACATCTTCAAAGAGCATTAACTAGTCCCTCTCATGCCACAGTTGCATAGACAAGAACAAATGGATTAACACACAAGATCCAGGAAGCATGGCTGTGTTCAATTCTTAGTCCATGGACTACAATTACTGTACACATTTAACTTAGTTTATTCTCTCACATTTGAGCAGCTTTGTTTCCCCCCAGGAAGGAAAGAGCAGGTCCCTGAAATATTCTAGCGAGCTTGCTTTTGGCACGGGAAAAATGTGACAAACAGGGAAAACACAATCACGCGGAATGTCTGGACTAGGTTCCTTTGTAATACTTAAATAGTGCTCCCCTACTGGGCTTCGCCACAGCACAGAATGGAGAGACCATTTTAGAGCTTAACAATCTGGTCTCCACAGCAAACACTCTAAGGGGAAGAACTCAGAAATTCTAAATAGAAAAGGGGGCTGTGTTAAGAAATACTGACTATTTCCCTCTCTCCCGCCAGGACTGATATTTTTCTTCACCATAAGGAAGGTAAAACATGCTAAACCTGAAAACAGAGACCAGCATTGGTCTGGAAAGGAACTTGAAAGAAATCCAAAAACTCCTTTTGGCCAAGATATCAAGGGCAAGCCCTTCCTATGTTCCTTTTCCTCGACATTTACTCCAACGCCTGTGTAATTCAAGCATTCATATAATTCATCCATCTTCTTAGAGAAAGATGCAAGAGGACTGACTATCCAGGGTTCCCAAAGTTTGTTCAGCGCACTGTTCCAGGAAACAGCTCCATGTCCTAACCTCAAATTGTTTTCAGAATAGAAGATCCCCTCTGTGATGGTGGTTTACCACTGAACTTTTCACAAGTCACCTAAGCGTGTAGATACGATGGGGAGGTTAGAGGGAGGAAGAATGCTGGAGACAAATAACAGCCAGTCAGTCCTCCTCCGGAGGACACAACCTCAACCTGACTCTAGCTGGAAAAACACTTCTATTTTAGACCTGTACACAAATGAATGACACTGAATTCCAATACAAAAACACACCAACAAAAACCCCCCATGGGGTCAAAAATCAGAAGGGAAATCAGTGCTAGGAACAAAGAATTCTACATGGCAAACTTCTAAAAATGTTTCGGTTAAAAGAAAATCAAGTCACCTTTTCTGGGCTGGGTTCTGTACGTCCAGTTTTCATCATCCACGTCCACCTGCTGCCCACAAACCGAGAGCTCTCCGTCACTGCGAAACAGCCTCTTTGTCTGCCTGGACAACGAGGAGAAATTTATCCAACTCACAGCACGTGAGAGAGAACCTGAATTTGACTTGAGTCTGAAGGAACCTGAAGAGCCTTCCTTTTTCATCTTCTTTCACATCAAAATCCACTAGAAACAAAGGACAGCCCCGCAAACAAAAAGCTCGGTTTTTAAAATTGGTCCAGGTCCTTTACACAGTCTGCTGCTTCCCACTTACTCACACAATGTTGAGTCAGGCACGGCTTTATGCAAAAAGATTGCATCTATGTCACCCAATTACAAAGAAAAGGAGAATGGGAGGTTAAGAAACCAAAAAAAAAAAATCTTTTTTTATTCTAGCCACATTGTGGTGCTTGGTTTCTTGATCAGGGATAGGCACAGCCCACCCACAAACAAAATACAAACAAATAAAAGTATAATTTTAAAAAAATGAAGCAGGGTGTTCATTTCAGGAACACTTGTCAGGACTTTGCAAAGAAGAGAACCAAGAAGAGAACCAAGCGACTCGCTGGTGTGTACCTAGCATCCCAAACTGTAACCCTACTCCTCTCCCAGGCATCTTTCCCTGCAAGGGCAGGAAGCCAGCTGTCTGTGGCAGACAGAAGGGACTCCTCAGGCTGGAGAAAGATTCAGCACCGACCCAGGCGCCCAGTTTACAGTTCACCTGCACAGGTGACTTGGGGAAAAATCAGAGTTCAGCTCACTTGTCGCAGCGGCAGATTCCTAAACCGCCCACTTGCCCTCTTTCCCGGCTGTGAGCCGCTCAGGATCCACAGGACTCCACAAACAATAAAACAGGCTGCGTGGCTATTGCTTGGATTACAGAGTAAGCACAAGCAATGTGAAAGATGATAGGCTCTCCCCACCCCGAAGGCACCTCATTGGAGCCAGAAAACCCCGCCTCTCCACAGTCAATACTTCAGTGGCAGCTCAAACTTCTCAACTCCAGCAAAGCTACGGAAATGAAAGTCTGTGCAAAATACAGACTGCTGAGGATAACTACTAAAATAACAACAACAACAACAACAACAACAACAACAACTGATTATCAGGCCACGCTTCTGAAAGTGGGAGTTTTCTGAAGGGGTTTTAAAGAGTATATAGTTATATATGCATCCAGCACTCCTAGGTGGATTTAGGAATGTCATCATCTAAGGAATCATCTAAGTGATTACTTCACTCCCAGCTCTCAGCAAAGGGGAAATGCAGCCATTCTTGCACCTGTTAGTGCCTCTCCAGCCTTCCACCAGCAGCCCGACTGTGGGCCTGAGGACCCTTTTCTTTCTGCCCCCGGTAGCCCCAACCCCTGGGTCCATCTCACTTCCCTTTGCTCAGCATTGAGCATATATATTAAAACTGACAAACTGCAATAGAAAATAAACTGATGAAAAATCATAAAAGCAGGATTTTGCATCATACATCTACTGCAATTCGCTGAGATTTTAAGAAAAGGGCTCCCACAAGCTTACTAGGGCTGGAACATTTGTAAACAGATGCAGGGAGGTTGCAGGGTGTTCCTCTGAGGGACAGTTCATTCTACCACAGAAACCACGACAGGGGCCAGGCACTACGATTCAAGGGTGAAGCCACCCAACAGTCCAGGTCGTGCAGAGACGGACTCAGTTTAAAAGCTAAAAGGGGATCAAATATATGGTGATGGAAGAAGAACTGACCCTGGGTGGTGAACACATAATGCAATATGTAGAAGATGTATTGAAACCCATGTAGTTTTGTTGACCATTGTCACCCCAATAAATTTTATTATAATTAAAAAAAAAAAGCTAAAAGGGCCCTCAACATCATGCAGTTTAAACCCCTCAATTTACAGATGGGGAAATTCAGGCCCAGAGAAAGTATGTGACATACCCAATGTCACAGAGGAGTCAGTAACGGAACCAGGCCCTGTCGATGCCACTGGGTTGGAAGCTTCGCCACTTACCAGGGATGCTGGCTACATTGCCAAGTACTCTGGACCTGCTTCAGCTATTAAACTGAAATGTTACCTCCACTGTGATCATTCTTAGAAGGGCAAAACTGGTATAAATTATGTACAGAACCAATGGCTAATATCAAACTTCAAACATCCAGTATTCTTTCTAAGTCAAAGACACTTTTGAGAATCAAAATATAAAAAGTAAAAAACAAGACAGGGGGTGGGGG
>NW_017731470.1:2778075-2780899 GCF_001890085.2 Hipposideros armiger
GAAACTTCTGTTGTCATCATATATGCCAGGAACTGCTCCCTTCCCACCACTTTGCCACATCTGAGCTCCAGGCGTCAGGAAATCAGATAAATAATCTTGCTTAAATTATATGTTTAGAGGAAGTCAGTGAGGGATTACATAATGAAATACATAGCTTTTGTGGGTGGGCTTTGTCACCTCCCCCCCACCCCCCACCCCCCAAGGCGGCCAGCACCTTTATCCTTTCACTTGTGGGATGGAAGTCCTGAGATAGAAACGGCTGGAGGAGCCGCCTGTGGATCATGACTCCCAGGTGGATCGATACCAGGTTTATGATTTATTGCCTCTTTTATATTAAGTTCTTAGCACTTGAGAGTGGTTGAGAAACTGACCCATCACTACTGACAAAAGGACAAGAGATTACTGTATATTATTTCAGGAATGATTTAAGTAATACATTAAAGAAAAGCTAACAGTTAAGAACTGGGACGCACCCGAATATATTACTAAAGAAGTTCTAGAATCATCTTCTTCGGGAATTGCTGAGTCAAATACCCATGAATTTGGAAAGATTTATTTATATTTCTACCAAGAGTCAGAGGCATAGATTGAACACATTTGGAAGGTCCTTGCCAAAAGACACACTATTTCATGTTTCAATATATACCCACATCCTTAAAAAGGAGTTTAGCTCAAATGGAAGTTTTTGATTTAATAAAAATTGTTAAACACGACAGGATCTAGGACTAGACAAACCCCTCAGCCCACTCAGGCATGTAATTGCTGCACCTGCCATCTGTGTAAAATGCCAGCCAAGAGTGGGAACTAATTTCAAGTGCCATCAGTTTTTTGGCCTCAAAGGCCACAAATGAACACTGTTGACTTTTAATTTTCATGTGTACCTTTTTTGCCCTGACCCGCCCCTTCAAATCTGGAAGGAAGGATAGGACAGACAGAATCCTGCAGTTAGAAACCAAGGAGAACAGTGCTATACAGTCAGAGGTGGTGAGGTTGGCTGGTGTAGCTGGGAGTTTGTAATGCTCAGAAACAGACAAAGGTGAAAGAGAAAAAACAAAAACAAAAAAACAAAGCCATATACAGTGGTGAGGAGAGTCACTCTAAACTGTATCCTGGTCTAAAGCAGCCCAGACTGGGTAAGAGCAATGAAGTGTGCGCCTTATCAGATTACCACATGAATCACCCAGCCGACCCACAGGGACCTTTAGCTTCTAGGACAGGGTACAGTAGGTTTTCCAACTGTCATCTCTTATAAATAATTTAAGAGTAGGTTTAAGTGGAAATCTTTCTCTGAGGTAATTTGTACACACTAAAAATGAAAGCTTATCTCAACATCCAGAAGTAAACAGTTAGAGCCAGGCATTTATAACTACAAAAGAGAGAAAAAGAAAAAGAAAAAAAACAAACAACAAAAATATTACCCTCAGGGCCACAGCAAGCCAACTCCCATAGTACACTAAATCCGACTTCCTCCCACCCCCTAAGGAATTAAACAACTGATTGACTCAAGAAAAAAGTCACAGAAGACAGAACACAGCCAATTACCTATTCAGAGAAGGGCCTATTTACAGGGTTCCCCTCACCTACCTCTGCTTCAATATTCAAAAGAAAGAAAACTACTGCCTTTGCATTAAGCTCTAGCTTTAGAAGTCAGGAGAGGTTCCTTTTAATGGAATTAAGATTGTTGTTTCTCTAAATGGAAAGATGAAATACAAACATTTGAATTTATGGATCATCACAAGCCTAAACCCCACCTTTCAATGTCTTCATGTCTGAAAAGGACTCCTGAACAGATCTGACACTCTAAGCCTCGGCCACATGGTTCCCATGGGATCACTTGATACGGGAGCAATATGGCAGCTCTCAGTGCCCTGGGGCGGGGCGCCCTGAAAAGGGATAAAGGCTCCTCCTGGTATAGAAGCCATCACTGATGGATGCAGTGGACTGTCAGAGGCTCGGCAAGCAGACAAACTCTGCCCCAACTTCAGCCAAGAAAATGTCCCCATTCAAGGGGTCCAGATGAGAAGGCCCCTAAAACTGAGCACTGACTTCGAGATTCTCTGATAGAAGAAGATCAAAATGAACTTACTCTCAGGTTGAAATAAAATTCCAAATTAAAACAACAAACATTATTTTAATCATGATCTCCTCTGTGTGTGTGGTGCCTCTCTTATGACCTCTCCAGTGATCCTTTTAAAATTATCATGTTTTCTATTTACTCAACCAGTCCTTTGCAAACCTTGTTATGCATACAAGTCAGGAGATCTTATCAAAATGCAGTCTGACTCAGGGCTGTGGTAGGGCCTGAAACACTGAAGTCCTCACAGGGCCAAAGCGATGCCCGATCCACAGGCCATCTTTGAGTTAGCACGGTACTGGACTATAACACTCCCCAACAGCAGGACTTTTCACTTTAAGTGCCTTACAGGACCTTACACACAACCAGCATTTAACAAATGTTGGTCAAAAGAGTAAACAACTGAACCATCTACTTATTTCCATGTTACCTCTTTCTTTTGATTTTAACATGTTCCTGGACTAGGAGATAATTAGACTTTTATAGCTATCGCTTCTTGATTGCTAAATCCCAAAAGATAAAAGGAAAATTTGTAAACTTAAAAAATGTATACATAACCTGAATTAAAGCGTTAATAATAAAATTTCATTCTTCACAGAGTTATACTGTTTCACTTTGAGAAGTAAGAGTGTTGTTAACTGCTAGGCTACATGTTTTTCTTAGTTAATTAGGACATCTGCACTGCTTCCATCCTCCAAAACTCCAGAATCCAGTGATCCAGCCCAGAACCCAGGGCAATCAACACTGAAC
>NW_017731470.1:2783140-2789543 GCF_001890085.2 Hipposideros armiger
ATATATATATATATATATATATATATATATATATCCTTTATCAGAGAGATGCAGGGGGAGATTTCAGACAGAAGAGGACAAGTCAACGTGACCAGAGAAGTGGAGACTAGAGTGATACAGTCACAAGCCAAGGAATATCAGCAGCCATCAGAGGCTGCAAGAGGCAAAGAAAGGATTTTCCTTAGAGCCTTGGAGGGAATGCAGCCAGGCCACCACTTGACTTCAAACTTCTGACCTCCAGAACTGTGAGAGAATAAATTTTCAATGTTCGTGGCCATTTGTTACAGTAGCCACAGGAAATTAATTCGGGGGGCAACCAATGGGGAGTTTTGTGATCTTTAAACATTTCAGTTCATTTTGTAAAAATTCTTGAGATTTTTTTTTTTTTGCAGTCTTAGACTTTTCAAAATTTCTAATTCCTTTTCAGGCATTTATTCTGTGTTGTTTATATAAAAGCAAAAGTTGGGAAAACTTGGCCTAATTGGGGATTAGTTGAAACAGCCGAAAGTACCAAAAACTTGCAATTTATAGAAATAATTTGACAGAAAAAAAAACCTAATAAGAATCTAGAAATATACACACCAAGTGTCTAAGTAGTTGACACTGAATTGGTGACTTATAGTGTGACCTTACGCTCTTACTTTTTGAATCTTTTAGTCTTTGTCATACTAGCATTCCGTGTTTTCATAATAAGAAAAAAAGCTTCAAACATTTAGAAGTTTCAAGGTTCTACTTTATAAAAATTCAATTTTAAACCAATGATATCTGCTTTGGTTGTTTGAAAAAAAAAATGTTTTTAATTTAGAAATTACTGTTGGCTCTCTCTCTCAAATTAAGTTTTTAGAGCAATTTTAAGTTCACAACAAAATTGACAGGAAGATACAGAGATTTCACATAAATCCCTGTCACTACACATGAAAATATTTTTAGTTTTATGTGAGGTAGGTCATGACATGATGAAAAGTGCTACTTCTTTTTTGGCCAAAGTGGCATTAATTTGAAAAGCAATGTTTAGATTATTAGTAATATGTAGATGAATGCAATAAGTAATCTTTAGTTATTTCAGAGTATTCTATCTCCTCAAGCCCAAAGTATCCTTTTTCCCCTGGGGCATAACTGAGTGAAAATGAATGAGAAATTTAAACATTAAAAAAAAAAAAAAAAAGCGTGGGCAGAAGAAAACTTTGAAAACTTCTGAAACCAGTGAGCAAACAGTCATATTGCCCAACTTGCTTTCAGTCACACTTTCTAGCCAGATTACTGCCGCCATCTTGGTAGATAAATGTAGAGTCAGAAGGGAGAAACCAGGAGCTTTCTCATTAGTTTCTTCCCTCTAACAAACACCCTATGAGATCGGTATTATCATACATATTTTATACATACAGACACTGAAGATAAAGGTGATAAAATAACTGGCTTAAGGTCCCCAAGTTATTAGGTAGCAGAACTGAAATTTGAACAAAGGTCTTCCCGACTCCCGACCGTCTTCCCATCACCATTGGCAGCCACAGCTGTTGGGTCTCTCACCTGAGCTACTACAGTTCGTGGCCAAGGGGTTATCCTGCTTTCAGGCATGCGCCTCATCAAAGCTGTCCTTCCCATGCCAGCTCACACCGAACTCTAAGTCCCCAGGCCCTTGCCTCTTCTTCTCCTGCATTTACCGAAACACTTCTCAACCTTTCCACCTGCTTAACTTTGGCTCACCCTTCAAAACTACCAGGAGATGTCTCAGTTCAAACAAGAAATGTTTATGGGAAACTGTATTACTTAACTACTGCTATATAACAAACCACACTAAAACTCAGTGGCTTAAAACAAAAGTCATTTGTGATTTCTTGCAAGTGTATGGGTCATCTGGAGGTCACTAACCTAGGCTGAGGCTGGACTCGACTTGGGGTGGCTGTGCTCCAAGGTGGCTGTCCCAATATGCCCGACATTGAGGAACTTCCCAGGACATGGAACTTGTTTAAATTGAGAGAAGTCCTGGGAACACCGGGAAGGTTGGTGACCACCTGGTGCTTCTCCTCCCCATCCTAGCACCAGCAGGCCCGTCCAAGCTTATCTTTTTCACGTCAATGGCATCAAAGAGCAAAGCTCACCTGTACAGATTCTTCTGCATCACAGCTGCTGACATTCCATTGACCAAAGCAAGTCACATGGTCATGCCCAACGTGACTGGGACAGGACACTACCTCCACTCATTTAAGCAAGTGACAGGGAGAAAGTGCCTATTTCTGAAGCTCATCTACCTAAGTCACTTAAGAATTCTTAGGTAAGCATATGCTCGGCCATTTCCAGAAAGATGCCCTCTACAAAATGAGGTCAGAATGAAGACTAAGGAAAGTTCAAAATCCAATTTACCTATGTAAGGGATAGCCTCCTATTAAAGTATAACTAAGGAAATCAAGTCTAAAAAAATGTTTTGCCATCAGCCTCTAAAGATGAGAGAGAGCAATGGGGACAGAGATGTTCAGTAAGCATCTGTCGGCGTCCAGGGTCCAGAGCTAAGCACAGTGCCTGGGACACTGTAAGTCCCTTGAATGTTTGGTGGCTAGCACTGCTCAAAGAGACACAGGATGGGTCAGGCCCAGCTGAAATTGCAGTATATAGTATCTTGAGTCTCAGCCACAGATGAACATCAAAATCATCTTTAATAAAAGATTCTTATTCAATAGTCATACATAGATGGGGTTCTGGGGTTTTTGTTTGCCACCTGTGTGTTTAAAAAAGCTTCATGGTCTATGTATATGCCCCCTAACCCAGTTAAAAACCACTAATCTTTGAGAGTGTTTATTTACATTTTTTTATAGAGAGAGCTAAGTTAAATACTAGTTCTGTGTTTCAATCAATAATATATAAGAGAAAAAGAAAATGGAGAAGCCTGTCATTTTTCCAATGCTAATTTTTAAAAATGTTTAAAAGAACATCAGGCACAAAGTATGAAAGGGGCTTCCTCAGAAGCTTTCTGTACAACACATGGGTGTCGGTGGGGCCCAGGTGGTGTCTGAAAGCCTGGCCCTCATCCCAAGGACCAAGAACAGACACTGCCTTCCACAGTCACTAGGAAAACAAAGTCGCAAGCTTCGTGCTGATTGTTTAAGTTCCAGAAGCTTGGGGTCAAAGGAAACCTTGGAGATGACCCTGTCGCACACTTTCCTTTCACAGACGAAACAGACTCTGGGAGGCTGTGTGCAACAATAGGATGCTAGCTGCATGGCTGCAGGAACCACATCTCAATAGTTCACCACTGAGTGGCCCAGCGCCCAACAGGCACTCCATAACATTTTTGGAAATTGTCAGGTCTACGTCACTGGCCAAGTTGGAACCCAGAGTCGGGCACAGTTTAAAATGATAAAGATGACAATGTGCTATAACTACATGGAGCCATTATTCATCCTCAGAGAGATAAAGCAGTTTTCCAAGCTCGCACTTCTTCTGTGGAGCTTGAATCCCACCTGTCTTCACCGCTGCCCGGAACCCCCAGCATCGCCTGTCCATAGAACAGACACATGGCATATAGAAAACATTCCTTCTGAGATTAACAGGGCAAACCGATCTCGCAAAATGTGTTGTTGTTACAACACATTCTAACACCTGGGCTAGAAAAAAAGGCTCCGGAAAGGAGGAAATTAACTTTGTCATATCTGCAACATTACGTGTAAAAGGTTTAACTTAGAGCAGATGGCTCTATTAGAAATAAGAGATTTTGCCTCACCTATGCCCCACTGAAAATTGTGTGTGAAATCTTGTCTTATATGAGGCCACCCTCAAAACACGACATGGCTTGCCTGTGGCTGACCAGCAGGTGGCAGAACAGAACAATTCATCCTCCATAAAACCCCGGGCAGGAGAGGCTGGGTGATGGCTTCACCAGGAAGGCGTGTTTGTATTCAAACACTGGCCAAGACTGGATCAGGAGCCAGCAAAAGATCCTGAAAGCTACTTATAAAATAAAAACAGTCACGTATCAACTCACTGCAATAACCTGTAGGTTAAAATTCAGAAATGTCTTTTGTACTTAGCGACCAGCATGGGCGAGGAGCTAAAGAAGTATTACAGAGAGGGCAATGTCCAGCCTTTTGGACACCCAAAGTGTCCACATCCGTGTTCCCCAAACTTGCCTGATCATCGTCATGACCTGGGGATGCTCATTAAAATACAGATCCCAGAGCCCCACCCAACAGGCACAGAACATCTGAACAAAGGAACAGGGACGTGGTCACCTGGCGGATTTGTCCGACAGCGTGTGGTCCAGCATGTACTCCGCAACCTGATGTGTGGTCCTGAGGTGGGCACTGTCACAACCTGCCCACAGGTGAGGAATCGCTTCCTGAGACTTGGTCAGTCGGGTCAGCCTCAAGCAGCTGGGCAGAACTAGCCAACCACGTGCTGCTCGGCATAGGGTAGGGGTTCCACTGCTGCCCACCAAGATTCACGTTAGCTGGGGGACCTACAAGGCTGCCCCACCTGAACCCCTGTCCCCCCTTTTCACCTCAATACCCCATGTCTCCCATCTTCCCTTTCCTGGTTTCTCCCTGCCTCCTGATTGCTGTCTGCAGCATGAAGGAATTTGCTCACTCTGGAGTTGAGACAGTCCCGGCTCAGCAGTCCCCTCTTCGTCGGCCCCTTGCAGCTTGTCCCCGCTAATGCTTCTGCTCTGCCCTAACCACCTCCCAAACAGAGGAAACGGCCTAACCACAAGCCTGACTGCCCACCCCTGCTGGGCTGGGCCCTCGTTTTTCTACATATTTCTATTCCGACCTTTCACATAGTCCTGGCTGTTCTGAACCTGTAGGCTTTCCCTTCCGCCTTATGCTCACCTTCACATCCAAACTCAAAGATAACGAATCTCCCCTTTGAACAAACCTGAGAACAGTCAAGACATCCCTCTAATCAAACCCAGGTTTCTCAGCTCTCACAATAGAGTCCAACCTAGCTAGCATCTAGGCTCTTCTCAGGGCCCCTTCCTCTGTAGCATTTTTTTTTTAAAGCTTTGTATATTTTTTTTAAGACTTTATTGGGGAATTGGGGGAGGGGAACAGTGTTGGGGAATCAGGGAAGAAGAACAGACAAGTTGCTGTCCTGTTTGTTCTTCAGTCTAGTTGTGGAGGATGTTGCTTCACTGGCCCATGTTGGTATTATCATTGCGCTCTTCTCCAGTGAAGCAATTACCCACGGGCCATTGGATGGCCGCTTGCGGCAGCTCATGAAAGCTCACGCCAGCTGCCGGTAGCCCGCTGCAGCCTACGCTGTCGCTGGGGACTCATGGCAGCCCAGCTCCAGGTTGAGCTGTTGTTCACCATCTTAGCTGTAGAGGGCGCAGCATCACTGGCCCTCATGTGGGATCCGAACCAGGGCCCTGCNTCCACTGAACCAGACAAACCTTACATCTAAAGATATGAGTAAACAGGCTTGGGCAGAAAGTACTTAAAATTCATTTATTGGTGGTACCCAGTAGCTGAAATCAAGTATGTCCCCAAACAGGGAAAGAGAGAAGAATGGAGATAGATGATAGATAGATAGGTAGATAGATAGAGAGATGATAGATAGATAGATAGATACTTAATTGCAATTCCCCACAGGTGGGAAACAGCCCAAATAACAGGGTCAGCTCAAATATTTATTGATCCAAGAGGTCTGCCAGGCAGGTTGATCCTAAAGCACAAAAGATAGGTCCCTGCCCTCAAGAAGCTTAAAATTTATTGTACAACACAGATATGCACACAGCTACTTTTAAAACAGTGCAAAAGAAAGGAGATTTAAGAAGTAGGGGCCTTGAGCCACGGTCCCAGGGGTCTGGAGGGTTCTTCAGGGTGAGAAATCTCTGAGCTGAGTTTCCTAGAGGTCGGGGATTTGGCCCATCAGTGGTGTCTTGGTAAAACAATTCCCTGGGGTGAGGATAGGGGTGTGGGAAGCCCTAATTTGTAGTATTTCCATGATGCAAAAATACTTATCAAGGTCAATTTCAAGCTATCAACAATTTCACCAGCAACCTGCTAAAATCCTAAAATTTTAAGAATTGGTTCTCACAGCCTGTACACACTGGCTCCAGTGTATCACTGAATTTGGCCAACATGATAACTGGGTAAGAAATTAATAGCCTCGTAATCACTAACTTTTTTATTATTAGTAATGGGGGTAGGGAGGAACCTGTAAATATTATCTTATATGAATAAAGGGTATGGAAATGTGATTAAGGGTCTTGAGGTGGAAGATGATACTGGATTAGCTGGGTGGGCACTAAATGCATCTTATAAATATCCTTTATCAGGACCGGCCGAGTGGTGCGATGGTTAAGAACTGGCTTGGGATGCCTGAGGGCCCCGGTTCGGATCCCACATATGAGGGCCAGTGACACTGCCCTCCACAGCTAAGATGCTGAACAACAGCTCAACATGGAGCT
>NW_017731470.1:2795698-2797036 GCF_001890085.2 Hipposideros armiger
AAAAAAAAGAAACACAAAAAAAACAGGCTGGTAAAACAGAGAGAGAAGCACAAATATCTTAATCAAGCTGAGCTGGATTCCAATCTTGATTTCAACACGTATTTATCGATAATTTGATCTTGGTCAAGCCTCTGAACTCGTTTCCACACAGAAACACACAGAGAGAAAAGCGCGTAGGCGCGTGACACACACACACACACACACACACACACAAACACACACACACACACGAATAGCAATACCGCCACCTAGTGGGGTTATGAGTCAAGCACGTAGCACTGTAGGAGGCTCTCAATGAAAATAGTTATTGTTAGACATATCTTTTTGAACCTGAGAACGTGCAAAATAAACTAGAAAAAGAAATAGGTAAGAGACTACTGCTACCATTTTTTCAAGGGGGGTGGGGAAACCACTAGTAGTAAACATTCCACTGTGGCTTAAGACACAGAAAAAAGGGGTAAAATTACAGAAACTTTCAAATACGATTTAACGTTGAAATTTACCATTTGAAAATGTCTTTGGAGATTCTTTGCACAATTATTTTGTATTCCCATAGCCATAATAAAACTAAAGAGAATTAATCATGACCCTCAAGAAAACTGTGCTACTCCCTGCTCCCCAAAACATTAAACGAAATAAACCAGATTATCACTTTTAAAGAATACACAGGAAGTTTCTAACGGGCACAGCACTGATATTCCCAAATACCTGTCAATCCAGACTGCATGAAAGAAGATCACTGAATGAAAATAGTAGAACACAAGGTTATTTTTATACAATAGTGATTGTACACAAACTAAAAGTTGGAAGGTATCAGGCACGCGGGTTGCTATTCTTAAGGAAAAATGTCTGGATATATTTCAGTAGGGCGATTTACATGTTGTCTAAAAACATAATTGAGCATGTTAAGCATAGTATCTAGGAGCTATTTTATAGCTTTTGAAAAGAAACCCAGATAGAGCAAAACTTCTGCCTGCAGACAATAATGAATCTTTCTCTAACAGCATCATGTATGCATCATTCTAAATACCAAAAGCCTCAGCCACGTGAAATCAGTTCCCCACAGCCTTATAAATCAAAGTTTACTTGTTTCCTCCTTTTCTGTTACGGACTCGCCCAAACTCTGTCATAGCAGTTTACTTCCAATTTTAAAAATAAAGGTTCGTTTCATGGAGCTTTGATGAACCCCATCTGAAGGCCATTAAAACATACACACCCACTTCCACCCAGACCAGACAATCGTTAGAATGCAAAGACTCAATTCACCTCCAAGCTGGAAGTTACCATAGCAATATATATATATATATATATATATATATATATATATATATATACATA
>NW_017731470.1:2797075-2805904 GCF_001890085.2 Hipposideros armiger
ATACATATATATATATATATATATATATGTATATATATATATATATGTATATAGTCCGCACCTTCCATTGTACACCGATGGTAGAGAAGTCTGGTGATGAAACCGCTGCCACCTGGGTGGTCGGAGGCACCATCGGGACTAGAACCCTGGTCTCCTGGCCCCCATCCGGGTTCTACCACACTTCAGGGCTGGCTCTGCAGTTAGTGAGGCCCCCTTGATACTCTTCAAGTACATCAATGAGTCATGTTTCCGTTTCCTCGAACTGTTCCAAGTGGGCTTTTCATAGCACAGAGTTCATTCATTCACAGCACTCTACTGACACACTTAGGAACTATGACTTACCTTCAAATCAGTGAAGCCCTGGCTAACTCAATCTAAAAATAAAAAGAAATCTAACCTTAGTGCTTAAAATACTTCCTTTCAACCTACTGTAAAACAACAGCCTATTTAGGAGATGAAAAGTGAGTCACTTCTTTCATCCCGCAGACGGGCTCCCCAGGCACAAACCCATGCACATTATACTGCATGGGGCCTTTTAAATATTTACTTGTTAGCAGTATTCTTCCTTTCAGGTCAAAGATTACAGTACTTAGCAACACAAAGAAAGCAGAGGGATGTAGTTATGAATTAGTAAACTGCTTTGCCAAGCCTTCCATTTGTTAATTCAGTCCAACTTCAAAGGGGATTTGAAAAGGAGGTTCAGCTGTCAGAAATTAACCCTAAAAACGTTACTGAATCAAAACGTGGTGACTTGGCCAGTGTTGCCCGAAATGGTGTGAAGGAAAAACGGCGCAGCTGTAGGTATGGCAGCAAAAAGTCTTGTCTCTTCCGATGCAAATAAGTTTGTTTAACTCTCAAATGAAGTTTTTAAAAGGTTTTTTTGTTTTGGTATCCACAGGACTTTCCCAGCCTTTCATATGCTAATGACGCTGTAAATTTCCAAGGATGGAAATTTCGGTTTATTTGATCACACTTATTATCTGGGAGGGGACTGGGAATAAAACATGAGCAACACACTACGCTGGCTCAGCCGCTTCCAAATAACAGAGTGGAGAAAGGGCTTTTCTAAAAACACCCGATATTTCTGTTCCTTAGCAGCAGTGGACAGTTAGATTCCCGTTCACAAGGATTTCAGGATAAGGTGGGAGTTTCTATTAAGTCAAATGGAAATTGGGAAAAGGAGCCTAAACAGAGCTAAATCCCCGAGAGCCGAACTTCTCATTGCCAGCAGGGCTGCCAGGTCCCCTGGGCTTCCGAGATCACGCCCTGGCGCTAAGCAAAAACAACCCTTATACCTGTTCCTGCGGAAAGCCTCCGAGTAGCTGTCTTTTCCCCCGAACTCTTTGATCTGCATGCTGTAGCCTATTTCCATGGTTTTGAACCATGGCTATACATCAGAATCACCTAGGGAGTGCTTAGCTCTACAGATGTTGGGCCCAGTGCCAAATCCACAGAATCCAACACGATTCCCAAGAAGCAGCTGCCAGAGCTGAAAACCATTGTTCTGCTTCCTAGGAAGATGAGGTCAATAGACAAATAATTGATTGTACATGTACCGTAAATCAGGCACATTGACATTAATAAGGAAAGGGCTACAGAGCCTGAGTTTAATGAGTCCCCAAGTTTACAGACTAATCGACAGCATTCGCAGGTGGCCTTTTTTTTTTCTCCTGGGCCATTTTCACAAAGAAACGAATATGTATTAGAGGAGGTACAGTGCTTAGAACAAAGGGTGCTCCGCAAAACTTGCTCACGTGCAGATGGCTGCGGCTGGGGTCTGCTGGTTCACACATGAGCTAAGCCTCAGTCCCCCCACACAGCCCACCCAATCATATGACCCTACTTTGGGGCTCAACATTTCATTACATGTCTTGAAACTTTGGAGGTCACCTGAGAAAGTCAAAACCAGAAATGTTCACTGTGCTAAAGCTAAGACTACTGTATATACACAGAACAGGGTGTAGGCCTCTGTGTGGTTTCTCATAAGGAGGTCCCACACTTGTGAGATAGAAGGTGATTTATAAAAACCAGTTTTCATCCTGTATTATATTTACTTAACTGTCTTGTACAAACAGGCCTTAAGCAGAGTATGGCAGAATAGAGAAGGAAGGAGTGAAAATTAAAAATATGTAATTTTTTTTTAAAGAACCAACTTCAATATATTAGGGGACCCTGGAATAGATTATAAAAAACAATCTTTCCCTTTTTCTTTTCTGAATTTCTTTAATCAGCAGATGAGGTACCTATCTATGTACACTGACTGGATAAGAACACTCCGGCATAAAGACACAGTTGAGAAATGGTTAGGAAACAAAACCGTGAGTCCTGATGGAGATGACAGGTAAGAGAAAGCGAGGTGTCCAGGAGCTGCCAAGGCGCCTTTGCACATGCACGTGCTATAGGATTTATGTGATTAATAGTTAACACAGACATAGTTCCAATATGATCCACCTTTCTCTGCCTTATTAATAGCATGTTAGAAAATAAGGTCATATACCTCTCTTTGAAAGCTTAAACCAAACATATTCAGATCAAAATTACCTCTTCCTTTGCAGCTGTCATGCAAAGCAAGCAGAAAACCATTGCTTTGGCAAAAATCTGAAAGTCTGAAGTAGTCAAGGATCAATCTGATAGAGGCAAAAGAACAGGGCCTAGGATTTAGAATTGACACTGTGTGACCAGTGGAGAAAGCCTGGATAAGTTGCTCCAACTGTGGGCATCTGACTATAAAACGAAGAGGTTCAATTACCACCCCTGGGGCTCTCCCAGCTCTAAGTCTAGGGTTCCCTGATAGTCAGCATTGACTCTACTCTGCAGTTTCAACAAACAATGCAACATCCCAACTATTGTTAAACTACAATGGGAGGCCTCCAGGGTCATGTGGAAATAATTTTTAAATGAAAGCTTTTTCATCAACTACACGAAAAGCTCATAATAAATCTAAAAATAGACTAAAAGGATTACGTGGACAAGTTAAAAAAAAGAATTTTGATGGACTAAGTGGATTGCTGAACTATCACAACATATTTAAAAGCAAGTGAAGAAACTGAACAGTATTTCATTTGTTCAAATGCTTATGATTACAAAGGGGTGATATACATTTGGCAAGATATCCCAAGTTCGTGAAAAAATCGACAGCACCACAAAACAACATCCCAAGGAGCTTGTGTAATTCATTTACATTAGCAGAGCTGCTCCTAAGGGTCCCAGATACAAGGTGGCAAGGGGATGAGGGCGTTCTCCAAGCTTCAGTGAGATAACCCTTTAACATATCCTCCAGAGGCAGCAGCAGCAAATTATTCCTACCTTGCACGAGTTGAGTTCAACAGGGAAAAAAAACAAAAAAAACAACTCTCTCAAGGAAAGCTTCAAGTGTACAGGATTCCCACCTTGCAATAAAAAAAGTTAGAACCGCCAAATACTGAGTAGAATACAAAAGGCTAACGTGCCTTACTTCTGGCAGGCCCTCTGTCAATGACATTCCCTTTTTGTATTATTTTAATGTTAACATTGCCCTTCTTGCTTCTGTTAGCAGCTGCATATTAGGGAGACCCAGAAACGACCCATTACAGTTAGTGCAAGAAGCCAGACAAACCAACTCGACTGTGAAACTTTTCAAAAGACGGAAACCATCACAAGTTAAAAAAGCAATTAAGTATGAGCACTTCCCTGTATACATGTTATCTTCCAATTGAAAGTTAAGAAGAAATCAAGAAAATATAACATTGTTTTCTTAAGTAACACACAGCACAGCCTTGTATCAATTTGACAAAGTTACACTGAAATATCAAGGTGTCTACTAGGTTTTCCAACAAGGGTTACAGGTAAAATAATGAAGAAAAATACGTATTTGTAAACAAAAAAGTAAAGGGATAACAGATATCATTTCTAATAATGTGAAAATCTACCGTAAACTTAAGATCCCCTATTTCTTAGTTTTCCAACTCCAGGTATAGAAACAAATGAGTGTTTATTTTATTGAGCTAGTGCATCATTGATCAAGTACCTAAAATTCTCTAAGACCATCATTTCCTCATTTTCCTAACACTTCAGTGCAGCTGCCTGCCTGCCCTACTCTTCCAAACCTTGTTGGTGACTCCTAAGAGAGCTAGCCAGTACAGGGTGAAACTGCCACCTTCCTAAAGATCTGTCTTTCTTCTATGCACCGCTGAAAAAGTCCCTGAGCATGGGCCCTTGTCCCACAATGCTCACAGGTTCAGATTTGTTTCAACAGACGGAAAGGACAGCAGCTTTTCCTTGGAGGGTGGGAGAAACTATAGGATTCCACCAATGCTGAATCCGGCCTCTGTTCCTTCTAGGATGACAGCACCCTCACACCCCAAGCACTATAATGAAGATGGAATGACAGTAAATGACCTTCTTCTGCACACTGCTTTTTTAATTCAGATCACTCTTGTGTTTTCAATCATTAGATTGGGAAAGGTATAGGAGTTGAAGTTCAGAGCTCAGAGTCCAGCTTCCTGTCAGATCCTTTGTTTGAGCATCAGCAGATCACCTACTCTCTGTGTGTTTGAGTTTATCCAGCTGTAAAATTAGGATCAGATTTGTTTACCTCTCAACACAGGCATACGTACATTGTAACCCAATAAAACATTCGGAGCTACCTAATTGTTTTGAATTCTGCCATATAGTTTTCAAAACAAGTTCTACACAATACGGTGTGTTATGGTAACCTGTACCATACGAGAGAGATTTGGAACTCTTTCAGGTCTTTTTTGCTGGTATTAACAGATGCAGAAATAATGGCGCTAATGAAATTAGAATTGGTTTATCTAAGCAAGTGTGTAACCCCGATACCCTAGAAACCTCCAGTTTCTCGTTGAGTGCTTGAGATACCTTGAGATTATCAAATGACAGATGTTCACTTTGGTCCAATCTGATTTCCAAGCAAGGTCTCAGGTTGAGTGAGGTTAGTAGTACCTGTAGAAGAAACCAGAAAGTAACTTTCCAATGTCACCTGCATGCCTTCCCTGTTGATTGGTGCTGAAAGAATTCAGGATATAATACTTGGATGCCCAGATGAACATGTAGTAAATTTTAAATGAAGCAATACAGAGGTATTTTGATGTTCTCTTGCTGCCTTCTTTCGATGGGAATTAGCAAAACTTATTCTACACAAAAATTGTTTATCAGAACTATAAAGGATCATTGTTTCTGAGTGGCAAAAACCTAAGAACTTTCTTTCCAAATGTTTTTAAACTTTTACTTGTTAATCAAAAGAAAATACTGCTAAGCAAAATTAATTCCAATCCATGCTTTCTTGGGTTCAGACCATTTGCTTCTTATTAAATTACAGTACATTTAAATGGAAAAATAATTTTTGGTGCTTTTGTTATAAAAATCCAAAATCTTGTTTAAATTTTCTTATCTTAATGTTTTTAGTAAACAGAACGTTCAGGCACTTAGATCTTAATATCCTCATTAAAATTTGTATGTTTACAATTCTAGGGACCAAGTTTAATTTGTGAGAGGGAAAATTATGTTTACCAATAATCCTAACCTCCAATATTTCAAAACGTTTTTAAAAAATTCATCCCACAAAAATGGCCACTTCATTCTGCAACGTGATACACCTCCATGTAACATTGTGTATCAGAATAGAATAACTACTTGGGAAAAGCTGCCTCTATTTCTAAATCACTTGTTAATCATCTGAAAGTATTTTGTCATAATTATGAAAACATTAAATTCAATAGAAAAGATTTTATCCCAATATTATGTGTTGTCATTTACCTTTTAAGATAGTAAATGTACACAATAGAATTTATATTAACTTGGAAAACAATGACTATAAAATCTGGTTCCACTATAAATCTAAACCATTTATCCTGTAACTTTGATCTATGAGTAAAGTAAGCCTCCCCAGGATTGTTCGGCATCTTTTGATTATCCTTCTTGGCCTGCCTTTTAATTCTTTTATTTTAACACAGCAACCATATCCACTGTTATTTTGAAATTCTGTTCAGTTATGTTCTCCAGTTTTATGTACACCCAGCCTCCAGCTAAGCCAGCACGCACCTAGGTCATGAAGGAAATGTACGGCACTCTTTGTAGTCTGTTGGAAAACCCTTTAGCCTTTTGTCACGCATTCAGTCCCATCCCTGGACACATGTTGCTATCGCTCAACTGCACGTGTCATGCAGGAAAAAAAGCATGTGAGGAATACCGTTCTTTAAAAAATTACTCTTTGATAAATGTAAACTGATGACTAATGCCGATCATAGGAGCTCTTCTTAAATCAGGCAAAAGCACTATATAAACCCAGGAATTCATTTATTTTAACAACAGAAACAAAAACTAATGTTAAAGAATAAGGAAATATACATGCTTTAACGTCTCCGCACGACAATCTATCAGATTAGAAACCCCTAAACCACAATAAATATATCACTGTTCCTTAGGACTACAAGACAGCACCATGCATGTACTGAAAAGTGATAACTAAGAATTAAACTGGATTTTTTTAAAGATGTGAAGGTGAAGCATCAGATTTATTTTTTTAAACATGTTTTGAAGTTATTATCAATTGGTAAGAAAGTACAAAGCAATTTACAGGGACGCCCCATGAACCCTCCACCCAGCCTCTCCTAATATTAACATCTTACATAACTAATAGTACAATATCAAAACTAGAAGAGTGACAAGGGTACAATCCATACATTTTATCCAGATTCCACCAGTTACCTATGGAGCTGGTGTGTGTGTGTCTGTGTGTAATTCTATGCAATTTTACCACATCACTTTGTCGAACCACCACCACCATCAATATAACATCCCATAAGACACCCTCATGCTATGCCTTTATAGCCACACCTACCGAATCCCTAACCCCTAACCACCACTAATCTGTTCCCCATCTCTATAATTATGCTATTTCATGATTTTTTTAACTCCGCATAAATTCCTTGAAGTTCATCCAAGATTTTTCATTTTGTGTATCAAAAGCTCACTCCTTTTTATTACTGAGTATTATTTACTATTCCATGGTATGGATGTACCATAGTTTGTTCAACCACTGAAGGATATCTGGGTACTTTCTAGCTTTGGGCTATTACAAATAAAGCTACTATTAACGACCGTGCACAAGTTTTTCTCTCTCTGGGATATATGACTACGAGTGCAACTGTTGGGTCATACAGCAAGTCCATTTTTAGTTTTCAATGGAAGGGCCAAACTATTTTCCAGAGGGTGGTATCAGCAATATAGGAGTGCCTCACTAGCATTTGGTGTTAGTTTTTATCTTAGTCATTCTGAGTGGTATGTCAGAAAATTAAAACCATATCTCATTATGGTTTTAATTTGCATTTTACTAATGGCTAATGATGTTGGACATCTTTTCATAAGTTTATTTTTCATCTGCATAACCTATTCACTGAAATGTCTGTTCATATCTTTGCCAACTGTTAGGTCCTGAAGATTTTTCTCTTATTTTTTTTTTCCTAGAAGTTTTATAGTTTTATATTTTACACTTAAGTCTATGATCCAGTCTGAGTTAATTTTTGTATAAGGTATAAGGGTTAGCTCATGGTTCATTATTTTGCCTAAGGATATACAGTTGCTCCGGCATCATTTATTGAAAAGACTACCTCCCCTCCCTTGAATTGCTTTTCTCCTTTGTCAGAAATTGAGCACATTTGTATGAATCTGCTTCTGAATTCTCCATTCTGTTCCACTGATCTAGTTTCTACCCATCCTCAGCACCACAATGTCTTGGTTACTGTAGCTATATAGTACGCCTTACCTTCAGAAAGAATCATTAGTCCCATCTTATTTTTCTTTTTCAAAACTGTTTTGGCTATTTGATGGCCTTTCCCTATCCATCTGAAATTTAGAATAAGTTTGTCTCTTTCTACAGAAAAAATTGCTGAGATTTTGATAAAAATTATGTTAAATCTAAGATGGTATGTCTCTCTAGATATTTAGGTCTTCTTTGATTTCTTTCACCAGTATTTTATAATGTTCAGCATATAGATCCTGTACATGTTTATAATTATTTCATTTTCTTCAGGGCAAATAAGGACATTGCATTTTAAATTTCAGTTTCCATAGAAATGCAAATGATTTCTTCGTGTTGATAGATTCTTAAATATTTATTCAATCTAATCTTAGATTTTTCCAACAATTTGGGGCATTTATCATTTCCCATAGATAACGTAGCAATTCAAAGAGAATTCACTTGAACTGAATGTGGCATGCTTTTTTGTTCTTTTCATTATCAGTATATGAACATGTTTAGAATTACACCCTCATCATCAGATGCATTAAGAATCCATGCATTTAAGACACTGTTGTGCTGTAAGAAATTGAAATATAATTCCTTCCTGGACAGTCCATAAATTTCCAATGGACATCATCATGGTAAAGCATGTGAAGCACCCACAGAGAAATCCCTCCAAAGAACCAAGAGAAATTGCCATCATGAACAAAAACTAATTCAGCTCACATTGTTACTTGCTGGCCTCAGTTTCCCTTTATGGAAACAAGGAAGACTCCTTACACTCACAATTAGCTACTCAAGCAACTGGCCAAAATATAACTATCAGTTTTAAGCTTTTAAAATGAAATCATTTGCTGAGAAAAGAATAACAATTTACACTCCTCTAGCGGAAACCATTTGAGGATTTTGAGCATTTTAAAAACAAAACACCTGACCGGCTGAGTGGCGTGTTGGTTAAGAGCAGACTTGGGACGCCAGAGGGCCCTGGTTCGAATCCCACATATGAGGGCCAGTGACACTGCCCTCTACAGCTAAGATGCTGAACAACAGCTCAACCTGGAGCTGGGCTGCTGTGAGTAGCCGGCGACGGC
>NW_017731470.1:2806069-2870058 GCF_001890085.2 Hipposideros armiger
ATGGTGCCAACTTAGGCCCGTGAAGCAACGTCCTCCACAACTAGACTGAAGAACAAAAGGACAGCAACTTGTCTGTTCCCCTTCCCCCCAATTCCCCAATAAAAATCTTTAAAAAACAAAACAAAAAAACACCGTCAAATATATGGTGATGGAGGGAGAACTGACTCTGGGTGGTGAACACACAATGCAAAATACAGATGATATAGCAATGTATGCTAGAAACCTATATAATTTTACTAACCAATATCACCCCAATAAATTTAATAAATAAAAAATAAAAACAAAACACCACCCAGTGCTCTATTCCCCCGGATGCTGTGATGAATGTAATGATTTCCCTGTGTTCCTGGGTTAGCACTCGGAAGCTTGGTGGCACATGCACAGTAGAAATAGTGCTTAGGGGAGAAGGTCTTTTACCAAAGAATTACTGGACACTTACTGTGTGCCAAACCCCACACAAGCAGCTCAGAAACAAACATGAATGACGCCTCCAGCGGCCCGTCGTCTAAAGACAGGAGGCCCATTTAAAAGGTACCGTTATAAATTCTTACAGATATAACCAAACCTATTTTAGTCCTTCTCTCACTTCAAATCTCTTACTCTAAGAACATCTCACCCCTTTAAAATGGAAACATGTCATATACACTAAATGCTACCAATAAGCACAGCTAAAACTGGTTGAAGGGCAATATAATTCAATATAAATTCCAGATCGATTTTCATTTTTCTTTGAGAGGAAAAGATCACATGACTGTACCCACCACATGCAGAAGACGGAACGTGGAAAACATATCATGAATTTGAAGGTTTACCTGGAACTAATTTAAAAGACCACACAGATTCTGAACAGCAGCGATGTGCAGGCAAGTTGGCCACATGCAAGGGAGAGGGCAAGAACAACGTGTTCGTGGCCATATAATGTTCAGCATTCGGTTACACAAAAGATTCCTCAGAAACATTTTAGATGTTTCTTTATGAGTGTAAGCCTTGCCAAATGAGTTAGCCACCCCCAAAATCACAGTTCTGCTGATTGATTCAACAGCTCTAAATATTTTAGTTTAGGAAGTCAAACTTTTTCTAAGAATATGACACCTTCCCCTCCTCATCAGTCAACGAAAGAGAAATAGAGAGACGTTTGCTAGACACCTTTCCATAGCTGAGGTTCCCCCAAAGATGACTGGGCAGGAGGCTAACTACATTCGGGGTTTTCCTATACACCGACATTTCTTCTCGAAACCCACGCAAGAGAAGTAATTATCTAAGACAGTGAAAAGCTGATGAACACTAAGCACACTTTTTGCAGAAAGCACATATACACACAAATGTTACCCCTGAAACCCATGGACATCAGGTTAAGAATCCAAGCCCTACAGTGCAGAAACCAAGAGGCTGCGACTGTTCCTGGCTAACCCCTTGCAGAAGGCACATCTCCATCATTCCACACCTAGCATGATACCTGACACTAAGTAAAGAACTCAAGAATGAGCTGTTGAATGAGGATGAGTATGCTATGTGTGCTATGATTTCGTTGTTCAAATTGTTTCAAACTGAAGGAAAAAATATCTGAGTTTCTTAATATTAACTTTACTGACACATCTTCCCTTTTTTATTTTTAAAAAAATTATAGACTGATAAGACCTTGCAAAACTAGTACAGAGATCACCATACCTGTCACCTAGCCTCCCGCAAAGGTGAGATCTTACATAACCATAGCAGATGATCAGAAGCAGGAAATCCACGGGCACCGCACAGACCTAACTTGGATTTCACCATTGTTTGGCAGGTGCTCATCGAGTTACCTTTGTATGCAAACAAATAAAAATGTCAACACTCGCATTCTCACCTCAAAAGAGCTTGCCAGAGAAAATATTGCAGCAGTCAAAAACAGCACAGATTTTTATCAGCCCTTCATATTAACAGAAGCATGTGGCAAGTGGCTCGTGAGCAGAAAAAGGACAAAAGCGGTAGTTCTCTTCACAGCGTTGTAGTTCCGCTCACCTGGTCTCCCCACTATGACTTCATTGTTTGATTTAAAGGGTATTTTTAAGACATTAGGCACAACCACAAAGGCAAAATGTCCATCAACGTGAGATATCATATAACCAACGTGATTTTGCTGCCGAGAGTGAGTCCCAATCTTCATCTGATTAAGTTTCTACATACTGTGAAGGGTCTGTCCATACAGAGGTCTCTGCTGAAGGAAGCTGTTTGCAAAGCTGGGAGGAGAACGGCTGGGACTCTGAACCAAGCAGGAAAAAAGTGTGCTAATATAGAAAGTAGACAAGTTCTGGGGTGAGGAGTTTGGGGTTGATGCCATATCTTTCCATGCCTAATCTTGAACATCCCACTTAACTTCTCTAACTTCAGCTGTAACTCAATGAGAATTTAAATTAGTGTTCTACTTTTTAAGTAGGGATTTTGTGAGCTCACAATTAATAATCCAGGAGAAGGAGCTTCAAAGCAGCAAAGGGTTTCATGAATACGAATCCTTATTCCATTCTCCCGGCCCTCTGTTGTGCCTGCCCTCCACCCCACCTGCAGATCACACCCTATACAAGCTCCTCCCTCTGGCCTGGAGAGGAAACAACCCTCTTGCAACCAAAATAACTTCCTTCTCCACAGAGTAGGGGCTGTTACCATGGTCTCATTCCCATCTGCTACAGACTATGATTAACTGATTTATCCACCATCATACAATTTCAGAACAACAAAATGATACCAAGTCCCACAATGTCCATCATGATGCATGTTTCAATGTCTATTCGTTTACCAAGTCTAGCGAGTCGTCTACTTATGCCACATATTGGCCTTGTCACTTCGTGTCAACTCTACAGGCTGGACCAAATCCTCCATGATAGGGGCCCGTCCACTCCTCAGGTCTCGCCAGGAGCTGCTTGGCATGGTGTCCCCAACATGTATATTCCCTGGCACAAGTCATGCTGTTTATTGCTCTCCTGTGTTCTGTGACTCACAATGTCTCTGCTCACCTTCATCAGTCTTACCTGTGCTACTTCCTTAAAGCTAAGGTAGGATCTCTCCTCACAGAGGAGGTGCCCCAGAGTTAGATAAAATGCTCTCCAATGCTACCATACACCCTGTCACCCTGTGCATCTGCCTGTAATGCCCCCCAGTTTATGAATTATTTCCTCTTCTTTACCTTTGTCTTCCATCTCATAAAGAACAGCAGTACCTTCTTAAACCTTGTATCTCCGCAAATTTGCACATGGATGACACTCTAAGAACTCAAGCAATAAATGCATCTAGTCACTGAATGCCAGCCGCTCTGTTAACGTTTTGAATGGAGATGAATCAGCCATAGCATCCTTCTTATAAGTTTCTAACACCATTGTAATGAACATTACTTCTAAATATACCATCATCTGATACAACCAAAAGAAAAAGAAAGTGTTCCCAGAGATCAGCCCTGAAACTGATCAGAAGGCAAAAACCCCTTATCTGGTCCATCATCAAAAAAGGGGGGAAAAAACCTTATAGCAATATGATTTTCAGTTTACATATTACCTTTAAAATTGTGTAAGCTTCTTTGAGGTTGAGTTGGAAGTAAGATGGAATGTGACGATCAGGAGTAAAACTTTGATGCTCTGCTTTTTTCTTCAGTGTACGAAAGCTTGGGGAACTCAAGAAAAACAAGCCGCTTTGCACAGAACAAAAGCGGTGACAAATGCCTCATACATGTGAGGACTGCCAGCGGTCATAGCCGCAGAGTGGAGTTCCTTATCTGCCCCCCCTTTATCCCGTTTGGCTTCAAAGTTAAATGCTGAGGTCTGTTTCTAACGGACACCTATTCACATAGAGGGAACATCTCAGGAGACCAAATGGATGCTCTGTAAGGGCTTTAAACTCATACCTACCATAAAATAAAATTAAAAGTCCCACAATCTGGACTCCAACAGTAAGTGATTGAATGAGGAGGTACAGTAATCTCCCCTTCTCTGTGGGGGTTGTGTTCCAAGACCCTCAGTGGATGCCTGAAGCTGCAGATAGTACCGAACCCTACATATACTACGTGTCTTCCTATACATACAGACCTTTTTCCTTAAAAGAAGCACTTTACGGCTTCTCTCTGGCCTATCCAGATTGCCAGCAAGACGACTCTTGTACTTTGGGACCATTATTGAGTAAAATAAGGGTTACTTGAACACAAGCACTGGGATACTGCCGACAGCTGATCTGATAATGGTGATGGCTACAAAGTGACTAACCGGCAGGGAGCGTCTACAACACGCAGACACTGGAAACAGGGATGATTCACGTCCTGGGCAGGACAGAGCAGGACAGTGTGAGATTTCATCATGCTACTCAGGATGGCGCGCGATTTCAAACTAATGAATTGTTTATTTCTGGAATTTTCCATTTAATATTTTGGACCATGGTTGACCACAGGTAACTGAAACCTCAGAAAGCGAAACCTTGGACAAGGGGGGACTACGGTCCTCTCAGAAGATGCAGTGGCTTTACCTGAGCATCCTAACAGAAGAGCTGCGGCCGCCCCAGCTCCCCTGCGCTGGTCTTCAACCCTGCCAGACTCATGCAGGAGCCAGCCTCTCACAGGAGCCAGCCTCAGGGCAAAGCAGCAGCGACTCAGCAGGGAAATCTATTCTACAACAGTGAGTTTCAACAAAAGAATTCTAGACCAAGATACTGCTTTGTCCAAGCATATATTTTAGTTCACAAGAGCGGAAATCATATTAAATGGAGGCTTTAGTGTGTTTGAAAGGCCCTAACACGTCTGTCAGAAAATCATGAAAACTTCTTTCAATGATATGTTTTTTTCATCCTGAATGATTTCTGAGATAAAGGAAGTCAGTTTTCAACAGCAAAACAGTCTCAAGATTTTTAAATGTGAGCACTAAAAATCCAAAAGTTATAATTCATACATGCAACAGAATTTTAGCAGTTGATCTTTAAAAAAATAATCATAACTCATTTTCTGGTTCCATACGTGCAAGTCAACTGGTAAAAGAAATGGAAATTTTATACAAGTTTCAATGCAGTATGTATCCAAGATTCTTGCTTTCTCTATAAAAGAGGCATTGTTATAATGTGCTGTGTCTGGAAGACAACCTTATTTCTTGAGCCTATTAGGTTTGAAAAAATTTGGTACCTATACTGAAAGTTCTATTCCTACTACCTTTTCTTATTCCATCAAGAAAATTCCTGGTCCCTTACTATGGAATACAGGCTGCAATTATTACTTGGAACAAGAGTGATTTGGAAATAAATAAAGCAGGGGGGTCTCCTTCAACTGCCACTATAAACAAAACTCTATAATTTGTAAGATAAATAACTGTGTTAGTTATATCATCATATATAAATACATTCAGTAGATGACAGAGACTACCCCTGTCTTCCAGGGGATTAGGAAGAAACCTTGAACACAGGAAAGCTATTTATATGACAGGAACATGTTGCTCTCCCCCACTGTCCTGCACACCTACTCTGTCAGCGACGATAAGGTATCAGGCATGTGAAGAGAAACAATGGCATTCAGAATATTGATGAGCCCATGAAACTATGCAAATTTACAGGCCTATATGGATTTTTCTGTAGGGAGAATAAAGCTTACCCAAAGAGTGGACAATCCCCTAAAGATGAAGAATCGCTGATATAGACGATACCTGCTGGCGAGTTCCCAACAAATATATTATTTCCAAATAAAGTGACCAAGAAAGGCAGACGAGGAAGTAGATTTTCTGTTGGCCTCAAAGGGGGCAGAGTTTCATAGGCCAAAGCTAACCAAAATGGCGCACTTACGGAATGGTGGGAGGGTGAGCTGGGGACCAAAACTATGGCAGAGCATCAGCGCCAGGGATAACACAGGACACAGTAGAGGCCACTCAGGAGAGCTGGAAATCTATCACCAAGGATTACACAAAGTCCAAGGTTCAGACTGCACAGGTTCAGTTCCCACTAACCGCCACTGACCATGTGACCTGGACTAAGTTTCTTAATTTCATTTTCCTCTATAAAATGGTGACAACAATATCACCTACCTCAGATGCTGTTATGAAGATGATACGAGATGATGAGTGCAATGTGCTTAGCACAGCACCTGCTACACCGCAATGCCCAGTAATGATCACTGCTATCACCACTATCATTATTGCTGCACTGCTACCGCACCCCACCCCCACCCCCACCCCGCCCCAGGAATGTCCACTGTCAGGGAGATGTGCTCAGTGGCACAATGCAGCTTAGGCTCCTGGCATCGTGCCATATTCCTCCCATCCATGTGCCCTGAGGAGTCACCAGGACACTTGCAGCTTTCTTCCCTATACCATGCCCACCTGCTTCAACTGTGTAGGCTGTTTGCTTACACAGGATTCTTCCAAAAGCTCCTCCCAAAGTGCCCGAAACAAGTTTTTGAGACGACTAAGACTTGAGAAAAAATAAAAGTTAGGCCTGGAGGCTCTATTGGTTAGGCCTTCAGTAGCAAATACTAGAAACACAACTTAAAGACATAAGCAAAAAGTGAAGTATCTAGGGGTAAACAGCTCAAAAGATGAGATCACAAACTCTCCTGTCAGCTCCATTTACCTCTGTGTTCCCTTCTCTCTTCATAGTTCGAGCCAAAGACCAAGGCTGACTCTGGCTGGTTCAACAACCCTAAGATGATAATTCTGTTCTGGGCCTGGGGCAAGTACCCACACTTACTCAACTGCTCCAAATGCCACAGAAACTAGGAATGAGACAGGAAATCTCCCAAGAGAAAATAAAGATGTTATTAACTGGAAATGTAAAGAAAGGTGCAAATAACACATATCCATCAAAGGAACTCATAACTCAATTCATGCCTTTAAAAAGCAGCACAGAGGGGTGACTGGTTTGCTCAGTTGGTTAGAGCGTGGTGCTGACAACCCCAAGGTTGCCGGTTCAATCCCCGCATGGGCCACTGTGAGCTGCATCCTCTTTAAAAGAGCCAACTATGCCATTGTAGAATGAAAGCAATATGTAACCAATGACCATGACTGTTTCCCAATAAAATTTAATTTAAAAAAAAAGCAGCGCAGTAATTTTTGGCATTATATTCCCATTTGTTTAATGGTATCTGTTAAAATTGTTTTGGCTACAAGTTGCAAAAAAAAAATAGCTCTATTTATTGATTATATGACTAGAGCAAAGGCTGCACTAGGAGACAGATTGTGACTGGTCTAATAAGCAAATCATGAAAACTGTTTTCCCCTGTACTTGATATCTGACTTCTCAGTTAGGGTGTGGGGGTACAGACAGCCACTGACCCAGTGCTGGCAATGACAGGAATAGCCAGTCCACCAAGAGGCTTTTGCTTCCTGCTGAATGGGCGTTCCTCCTTCCTAGAGCTGAGCCAGCCATCTTGTGACCAGGAAGTAATAGCATAAGGGGAAAAGTCAGCATATGAAAGGTAAGCTCAGCCTGGATGGCATCACTGAGAAGCTGAGCCAAGATAAATGAGAAAAATAAAATTCCTATTTAAACCACTACAGCTAAAGTTACATGCAGCTCCCGGCATTCCTAACTACTCTGGCTGACCAAGGACCCAATTTCTATCTTGCTTCTGCATGTTGCGCTTATCGGAAGATGGTAGCAGCTGTTACAGGCATCACAGTGAGAAATAATGCATGCGAAATAAAGAGTTCTCTCCTTGTGTCTTTCTTTTTAAAAGAGGAAATGCATCTCAGAAATCTTTCCACAAGTCTGTTGCCTTATATTGTGGGCTAAACTACATCACATGCTTACACCTAAACTCAGGTGGAAAGGAATAGAGAATTTCAATGATTTACTCTTGAATTGTGGTCATTTTTCTGATGAAGGAAAAAAAAGGTTCTGGTAATAAGTATTGGGTGAATAAATGTTTGTAGGTAACTTACAATGCCAGCTATACATTGCAATCAACAGGTAGCATTTTAAAGTATTTTTTATACAAACATACTTCACAAAAGTATAGAGTTTAGAATGACAGTTTCTCAGTGTACTTCTACTGCTTCAATGCAACAGTGATTTCATATTTACTATCATTTCAAATTAAAAGCATTATTACACATATGCACTAAATGAAGCCCCAGAACATGTCATACAATAAAAATGTACACAAAAGCTAAACATTAAAGGCTGCCTAAAAATATAGAAAATAAATGCTATATAATAAAGTATGTTGAAACTACCATATACTGCTGGGAGGGTACATTAGTACAGCCACTTTAGAAGGCAATTTGGAAGGATCTATTAAAATTTTAAATGCACATGCTCTATGACTAAAATATTTTACTTCTTAGTATCTATTCTGGTGAAACACTCACATACATGTGGAAAAAAGAAATACAAGAACTGCATCCTAGTCTGTCATCCCCAAAAAACAATGCCAGAATCAAAAACATTGGCAACAAGCTAAATGCCCAGCCACGGGGGAATGACAGAAACTATGGTACATCTAAAATACAGAATAGTAGGTAGCAATAAAAAAGAATGAGACTAGTAGAAATGTACTGTATGTAATGAACTTCCAGATATATTGCTCTCATCATCAAACTTATTATGAGACTAGAACTTAATTATCCCAACCACTAAAAAGAAATGATAATTATGTAATATGATAGAGGTGCTAATTATTGGTGCAATGGTGGTTAAATTACAATATGTATAAATGTATCAAATTAACACATTATACGAGTATATCTTAAATTTACAATGTTATATGGCAAATATATTTCAATTAATAAAGATGTTCTGTTAAAAGCAGAAAGTTGGATAATGTACACTATACTAATATGTGCAGTTTTAAGGATAATTTCCATGGGAACACATAATTCATAAAAAATGTCTGGAAAGATATATAACAGAGTGAAAATATTGGCTGCTTCTGAGGAGGGGTCGTATGGTCAAGGAGTATTGTAATGCTTGAACAGTTTACTATGAGAAGGTTTCCACGCACAAAAAATATATTTATAATTGAACTGACACACTAGTCTTTCAACCATCTTCCTTTTTAACTAGTCTGACACAGTTGCATTTTATCTTTTACTTATGGGCTTTAAAAATATTTTCCCTGAACAAGCTGGTTTGCAGAATTTAAATACCACTACACAAATTAAATATACACTTTTGAAAAATTAACTTCCTTTGCTGATCCACTGCATTTACAAGCCACGTGACTGAAGGGGGCGGGGCCTTTTTTTAAAGGAGAAGGCACTGGTGATGATAGCACTTAGTTTCAGCCAGACTACAACGCAGATTTACGCCTTCCTAATGAGCTGTCCTAAGCTGCATTTGCTTTGGCTCTCTACTGAGAGCTAATGGAATTAGAAGTAGATTTAAAGCAAATCCTAAGAAACCACCACACCAGCCCCACCCCCTTTTCTAATGAGACGTTTACTAATTCTAGAAGGGAAAAGGGACTGCTACAAATAGGTATGGAAAGCTGCTTAAATGTTGCGTGGTATTGTGCTTTAAACAAAACGCAGGCCAAAATATGGACTATTAACAAACAGCCTATAACAAAGCCCAAGCCTATGTTTCAAGGCGTTGTTCCCATGCTGAGACAGCCTTTATTAGTTCTGATTGAGGTGGAGTTTCAGATGAGGACATCTGGCCTCTTGCCCTTCCCCATCGTCAGAGCCACTGATGGATGTGCGCTGTGAGCAAGTCCCTTCAGCGATGGCCGCCACCGACGGGAAACACCAAGCCTGGGTCCAAAAGCGTGAGCCAAGTTTTCCCCTGCTGACAAATTCAGGCAAAAGCTCTTTTTCCATTTCATCAACACTCAGCATGGGAATGGAATGCCAATAAAAGTGAGGCAGTCCATCGGCCTAAGAATCCTACTAGAGGAGGACAAAGCCCAGCAAGGGGAGAGTTGGACGCTGGGAAATTCCCCAGAGGCACACTGCTTGCCTGCCTCCCACCCCCTTGTGGATGACCATCTGCCCTGCATCCCGGCTTCAGTGCAGGTGGGACCACCAAACTGCCGCTGCTTTCCAGGTGCTCCCCCAAAGCACCCTGGAATCTGTGGGCAACAGAATAGAGGGAAACTGTCTGGTAAGGACACTGAAGTCCCCGGGGAAGTGATGGGGTAGGGAGGTGGGCAAGGCTGGGAAAGCAGGAGAAAGATGTGGGATGGGTCAGTGCAAGGTTCACATCTGGGACTGGCTGGGGCTGAATGCTGGTGCTTCACTCCACGGGGCCTGCGTATTTCCGTAATTCCTAAGCAGGATCCTGACCCCTTCTTCTTCCAACGTTCCTATCTCTAGGGTCAGCCACGTTCAAGGACATTTTCTTGCGTGCTGTGGCAGACACTGCTGGTGCGCCTACCCAATATTCATTTCCTACTTCTTCCTTCCTACCAACAGCAGCTTTGATATTGTTGGGGATGATAATGCACCCAATTTTTTTTTTTAAAGACATTTCCTTTCCTCCCTTACACAAAAGGCCATGTGATATAATTTTGGCCAAGAAGATAGGAGTGGAAATTGATGGGTGAGGCTTCTGAGAAATCTTTTAATAAGATGAGGCAATTCAGCGGGCGCCCACCTTTTGCCCTTGGTCTTACCTCTTCTTCCTACTTGGAACCTAAGAAAGATGCTGGAGATGAGGCAGCCATGTTATGACTATGAGGTGCAAAGACATACACTAAGGATAGCAGAATGGAAATACTGGAGTCTGGTGGCCTCATAAAAACACCATACCAGCCCTGGACAGCCTACTTCTGAACTTCTCATTACAGGAGAAAAATAAACATTCACACATGTTAATCACCATTGTTTGGGATCTGTTACTTGTAGCTGGATGAGGACTAAATGAAACAAGTGCTTGCTACATAGTAAGCCTGGTTCTGAAGTGACTCACTAAATCCCCTCAATAACCATACAGAGTAGCTACTATCTATCCACATCCCCATTTTCAGCTGAAGAAACTAAGACACATTTAAATAACACCGTAGATCCAAAACCTAGAAAACGGCAAAGCTAGGATTAGATTTCAGACAGAATAGCTCCAGAGCTCTGGGAAAGAGCAAGAAAGCCCAGCCCTTCCCAGGTCTCAGCCCCCAATGTTATGGGAACCTCAGCCCCACAGGCCGCTGCAGTGTGCGCCAGGTCACTGCAATCCATCCACACCTTCTCTCCACTCAGGAGGAGAGCTTTCCAGCCCATGCCATCTAGGCAGCTACCTGACAAAACCTGTGTTGTTGCGTGCTTCAAGGTCCTTGTACTACACATTTAAAATGTTGCCTTCTAGTCCCTTCTTGTCAATGCAGCTATTTTGTTGGTGAAAAGGTTTCTATTCATAAACATACTCCCAATCACCTTTAGCTACAAAAAGATATTCAAGTTATAGCTGAATGAAAGTGGCCAGCTTTAGAACTCTTTGATACAGAAATAACCAAAGCAAGCAAGCCAGGCTCTTTAACAAAATAATAACATTTAAAAAAATTTTAAATAATAAGAGGAGGAGAGGAATGCAAATTCAAACTAATGTCCACTGACTTGTGCAATGCCCAAGGTTATGCCAGCACCTGTGACTCCTCGTTATGTCTTTACTGATGTGGGAGCAGACTATTTCAAAATATCTGCTCTGATCAAATTTAACAGAGTCCCAGAAAGGGGCATCCCAGTCAGGACCCTCTCTCGTTTCAAGCGCTGTAACTTTCTGCTCTAATAAAATTATCCTCTGCTACAGACTGTAAAAAAACAAACAAACAAAACCCAAAAAACCAAAGTCCCAGAAATAATAAACCTAAAGCCTGACTTATTATTTTCTGGAAGCAGAGCAAATCAATTCATACACAAGTTTTATTTCTTATCGTGTTGTTTCTGAAATACATGCTGAAGAGACTCGTGCAGACTCTATACATTGTCGCACAGCTATTACCACTGTTGTACAGTTGCTATGCTTTAAAAATTCCAAGTGTACCTTCATAAATATTAGATACTTAGTTCCAACATTTCTTGAACACAAGATACTAGTCAATGAACAACAGTTAATTCAAGGAGAATAGTCACTGTACTGAGTAGCAAAATTTATAGTAGGGGCAGTCCCGGCCAATTCTTGATATTACAAGTCTCTAGTGAAAGAGGTTGGGGTACAAGGGAGGGAAAGAGGCAGGGAGTAAGAGAAGGAGAGACAGAAAGAAAAATCAGAGAAGAGAAAGTTCATTTAGTGTACCTTCCCACCCCACCCCAAGTATTTGGGTCAATGTTTAGCAAGTGCAAGTGTGCTCCTGCAAGTCTGGATAAACCAGACCACAGGGTCCACTTAACAACAACCTGAACCCAGGGGAGGGGCCCAGAACAGGTCTTGCTAGATCTTCAGAAATTTGAAACCAGTCTCTATTTCCCTCTCCTCCCACCAAAACCATCTAGGAAAACAGCCTAATCAGCGAGAACCAGGTCAAAGAAACACGATGAATTCAAGTCACCCAAGTCCCTGTTCTTAGGGTTGATCCAGTATGAAGGGCAGAGATGAATCTGTCCACCATCCGTCAAGCCACACACTGAAAGGAAGTGGCCCTGAAGGCTCTCAGGGAGGGTCTGTGCAGGACCTAAGAAGCACCAGCACTGCTCTCCTAAAGGTGCAACAGGGATGCGGAAGTGACCCAAAATTCAGCGCTGCTCTTCATAAGGTTACCATCTGTTTGGGAAGATCAATTACCTCACTCACGAGGTAACAAATCAAGGGAAGAAAGCAAGAAATAAATCAAGGGGAATTATAATTAAATGCAAAAGTGGGAAGGGCAACTCAAATACTACAGTAAGTCAGGGGAAAGGAGGAAGACTAGAGACACAAGAGGAAGGGGTGGCCACATGGAGATGGTGACACTTGTGTATAATGGAAAATGTTGGCCAATCAGAGCCGGGAAGGAGGTCCTTCCAGGAAGTGGGAAGGGGCACAGGCAACATTCATATGAAGTCAGGTTAGTGCTATGGCTTCTTACAGGAAATAAGATCAACTGCAAACCCCCACCCCAATGAAATTTACTCCTAAACTCACAGGAAATGCTAATCAGTCAGCTGTCTCCCCACTCCTTCTTTCATTCCTACTGTCCACGAGCCACCCTCTCCATTCAAAGACATCACATTCAACTATCATTTGCTCATCCATCTGTTAATCAACTCCTGCCTCCCTCCACCCATCCATTATTTATTAGAGAAAACACTGTTCTCTAGGACATGGGTCTGTCATGTTGAGAACAGTTAAGAAAGTCATGCGGGTAAAACAATAGAGAATGAATAACAGAACTGAGTGTGTGTGTGTGTGTGTGTGTGTGTGTGTGTGTGTGTGTACCAGGGGTGCCAAAAAAATGTATACAAGTGGACACTGGTCAACATTGCTCAAGCAGTAGTTCGCCGTAATCAGAATAATCAGAAGTGTCTGGATGCTGATGGGAACCACTTTGAGCACCTCTTCTAATTGCATAAGTCAAATGAGACTTATATTTATCTTTTGTTATCAGTATATATTATTACAATTTTAATACAGCTTTCCTTTCTTAAAATGTGTACACATGTTTTGGGACCCTCTATATATACACCTATGCACATATATATCCCAACAGCCAGTTATCAGCTAAGCATGGCAGAGATTCTGAGTATGGCAGGAACCCTACAGAGCTGCAGGTTCCACCTTCAGGTTACTCAGGGAGGACAGGCTGAGTAATACATCAGAGGGAAAAGTATGCACCCATCTCCCTCTGAGACCTCAACACAGGCCAACGCTGTTCAAATTGCCTTGCGACCAGTGAAACGCAGTGAACTGCAGGTGGTGACAGCTTCACAATCACACCAGCGGCTGTCCCCGCTGCACAAGTTTGGACTCTGACCACCAAACACCCCTAGTGAAGCTTCATGTCTATTCTTGGGCTTTGGCTAAAACTCTGTAGATACAGAGACAAAGCCAAGGAGAAGCTTCAAAAATAGGAAACACTTATTAGCAAATTCATTACCTAGGGGGATGGGGGTACTTTCATATGGACATGGTCTTGGATGCCACTATTGAGTAAGCATTCATTTACAGACACTTAAAACAGAGACTTCCTCCTATAGGGAAAAGCTATGCAGACATTCTTGGTAAAGCTAAAGGAGGAACACCTGTTACAACAGTATTTCCTAGTCAAATACCATATGCTCTCACTTATATGTGGAATCGAAAAAAAATTGAATGAACGAGCAAAGTAAACAGAAATAGCCTGAGATATAGAGAAAAATCTGATGATTGCTAGATGGGAGGGGGATGGGGATGAGGGAAAAGGGGAAGGAATTAGACAGAATAAACTGGTAACTACAATATTGCCGCAAGGATATGAAAGACAACTTGGGGAATATAATTAATAATGTTGTAAATATTTTATAGGGCATCAGATGGTCACATGTCTTGCTAGGGAGACCACTTCATGGATGGGGTAGAGGCCTGATCACTGTACTGTACACCTGAAGCTGACGTTGTATAATATTGTATGTCAACTATAATTGAATATATATACAGTCATGGGACATGGAGTATAGTGTGGGAGTGGAGTCAAGGGAATTGTAATAGATATGTATAATATCGGGGGGGGAGGGGAGTGGGGCAGCGGATTGGTTGTCACTTTGAGGGGTAAAAAGTATAACTATTGTCCTGTGTTGTACAGCTGAAACTAATTTAAAAGAATGTTTATTTCACAATTAAAAAAAAATTTTTTTTAAATGACACTTTGTTAACAGCATTTTGCCAAGGACATTTTGCTAAGAGCAACATGCCTGGGCCCCACTCCCTAGTTCTGATTCACGGGGGTGAGAGTGATGCTCAGGTGTATGCATTCTGAAAGCGTTCCTCCAACTGGCTCCAACACACAGGTAACACCTGATTTTACACCATGGTCTTGAATGACTTAGAACACTCTGGGCAGTATGCAGGACCCTTGGCAGTAGTGATGTTCAAATCTTGTCCGATTCAAAAGAGGAAGCACTTTTCAAATAACGAACAGAACAAGCTGAGGGCAAAGCACTGTGTGAGCATCCTTTCTGACTAGCTGTTTAGATCACTGCAGAAAAACCACTCACCGGCTTAATCTGACCTGGGAAGGATAGGATGGCTTGATAACAAAATATGAAATCATTTTAATGACATATTTAATTCTACTATTCAGAATAGGAAGGTATAAAGGGAACTGAAGAAACACCATTACGGTAGAGAAAAATATTTTTCCTTCTTTCTTCTGTCTCTACAGAATTTTATGCTCTTCTAAAGCACACTTCTGTAGGAAAGAAATAATGACCTCCACAGACGGATCTGCCAGTAAGGAGGTACCACTCCAGTCACATCCGGATGACACAGGAGGCCTGTCAGACTCCTGGCAGGGAGTTGAGCAATGATGTGTTAAATCTAATTTACAATGCTTGATAGTAAAAATACATACACACAACGTCATATGTAAATTATACCTCAACAGAGCTGGAGGAATGTTTTTTTAATAAATTATAAAAATACATATTGATCACCACCTAAGGAGCCAGTGTCCATGGGTCACGACCCTCTCCATCTCTGGAGTCGTCTGGCTTCAGCCCTCGGTCGGCTGCCCTGCACCTGTCTCAGCAGCCCCTCCCCCTCGCTCTGCATCGTCCATGTCTGAGAGTAAGAAAGGAGGGCACCCGTTGCCTAAAATAATAAAGTGGAAAATGTGTAGATGCCAACTAGTCCTTCGACATTTCCCCAAGGTAAGTGCCTATTTATAGAGGCAAGAACCTAATAATGTGCTTATTAAAAGCTCGGTCCATTACGAGTAGAACAAAAATCATTGACTCTAGCAGTTACGGGAGAGATTGATTGGCTGTTACTTTTCATACTCACCATTCCCACCTAATTAAAGGCCTTGCCAAAGACAATAGATGGTTAAGTGAAAAAGCAAGTTCAAATAGTGTATATAGTATAGTATCTTCTCTGTGGAGTTTTTTAAAAGAAGGGGAGAAACATGTAGAAACTTGTGATCCATGAAGCTCTAAAGTTATGAATTCCCCTTTGTGTTCAAGCCAAGAAAGGAGTCCACTATTCCAGAAAGCTTAAGAGCTACTCCTCTAGAAAGGAACTAAAGGTATAAATGAGCTGACAAAATCGAAACCATACCCCACTCCAAAGAATCAACTGGTCTGAAAATATACTGGTACAATGTGCATAAATGAGTGATAACAATGCGAGATAAATTCATGGGCCAAAAAAACCCCACGGAGATTGGAAAAGTTTGAGATATTTAACAATATGAGCCAAACTGCAGAAAAAAATTTTTTTTTCAATTTGTAAGAACTGAAGGGGACTAGTATATAAATGATTATGAAGCAATCTTTAAGTTAAAGCCACCCAAACAAAAGACGCCATAACCTAATGGTCAAGTTTTAAAAGTGTATTAAAACACACACACACACACACACACACACACACACACACAAACACACACACACAAAACAAGATACTCTTTAGGACCTGCCAAGAAAGAAGATGAGATAACATTTAAGATGCAAAGAAAAGAATCTTTCAGATTTAGGTGAAGAGAAAGAAGAGCTTGAAAGAAAATCTGCACAAAGGAAATTATCGGCACAGGCCCAGGATTGAGGCAAAACCCTAGGTTCTTTTGAAGATAGAAGCAAGTGTTTTGTGGCCTAAATGATCTGAAACAATTCATCAACAAGCCCAACACTGGAGAAGGTCACAACAAAGGCAAATAGAGTAACAAGAATTTATGAAAGACACTCATACCCCCGACCAAGAATTCAATGTTAGCAAAATGTTATAACCGCTGATCACATCAGTAGATTATTTTGAGAAGAGCAAGGGGTAACAACAGAACTTCACAAAGGAGTCCATTACTGTAATGATGATAGGACTTATTCAAAAAGCTAAACTCTACACCAGTTTTGAAAAGCAGTCAAGATGGTGGTTGCTAACATAAAAAGGTAGAACTAATTTAAACAATTTTCCCACAAATGCTAATAGAAAAGTGAAAATATAAGTTTTTTTTTGGGGGGGGGGTCTATAGTGCTATTCCAAAAGCATGTTGAAACACCATGAAACACAAACATCTAACATTAGGACAAATACACTTCTGAATTGTGAGAGGAATGCATTCTAGAACCAAAAACACTGTAATAATATTCCCGATTAATTCCAGCAAGCACAGCCTCTTTCAGCTGGGGTAGTCCATGGTAACGGTGACCAGTGTCTCAGGGTGGGGGGCAGATACAGAAGCCTGAGACAAGTAGGGGGCTCTCCCAAGTGCCCTCCCCTTCACAGGCCTGTGAGCCAGTCTCCAGTTTTCAAATATCCTCTGATGTGCTGAGTACTGAGAGCAGAAGTGGGGAGCAGAGACGGGCGACTAAGGACAATTCCACTTGGCTCCACACACAAGCCGGGGCTGAGGAGGAGAGATGGGCTGGTTGGGGGGATACCTGCGGCTGGGGGGGGGTACCGCTGTAGAAGCAGCCCTCTTGATGTCTTGCTGAGCCAAAGGAGGAGAAAGGAGCAGTGAGATGGAGGGGAGTGTTGGACAGATCAGGCCACAGTAGCACCAACATAAGTGGCTCCCAGCCCTCTGCTGTTTCCCCCCTAGAGTCACTGCTGATGCATTCAACTGAGTTAAGACAGCTAAAGAATGACTCCCGAGATGGTTGAGAAGGGTTAACTACACTACAAATATAAGTCAAATATGTATCAAGTTCAGAGTTGCCTATATATTTAATAAATACATACCATTATCTTCCAATTTAGTTCCAAAGAAAAAATCAAAATTTCAAGTCCATCCCAGGACAAAAGCAAAAAAAAAAAAAAAAGGAAGAACTCTAAGAATAGTGGAGAATTACACAAATTTCTCAATTATGTCTGGTAGCTTGTCTTATGAAATGTCTCAAATGTAAAAGAAAATACAGATAGGGCCGGCCGAGTGGCGCATTGGTTAAGAACTGGCTTGGGATGCCAGAGGGCCCTGGTTCGGATCCCACATATGAGGGCCAGTGACACTGCCCTCTACAGCTAAGATGCTGAACAACAGCTCAACCTGGAGCTGGGCTGCCGTGAGTCACCGGCGATGGTGTAGGCTGCAGCCCCTGTGGCAGTGGGTTGCCATGGGCTACCGTGTGTAGCCAGCAGCCAGTGTGAGCAGCCAGCAGCCCCCGAGCACTGCCATGAGTGGCCGTCCAATGGCCGGTGACCGACTGCCTCATCTGGGAAGAGCGCAACGATCACAATACCAACATGGGCCAGTGAAGCGACGTCCTCCACAACTAGACTGAAGAACAAAAGGACAGCAACTTGTCTGTTCCCCTTCCCCGATTCCTCAATAAAACCTTAAAAAAAAACAAAAAAAGACTGATTATACTGGTAACAAAATTAAAAAGAAAAGAATAATAAAACTAGCCTCTTGATAAAGAACTTAGAAAAGGAAGAAAGTAACAAACCAAAATAAAATTAGAAAAGGAAAACTCAATAAAGAAACAAACATAGCAGAGAAAGGAAATGCAATGAAAATGACAACCAAAAATAGTAGATGATTCTTTACAAAATTAACATCAATACATAAAGTTAATGATTTATTTTTTCAAACTAAGAAGAATGAACAAAATTAGAAAGGGAACAAAACTTTAACTGAAGATATGTGAATCAGAAATACATTACTAAATTTGATAAATGGAAAAAAAATCTATGTTGAAAAAGGAGAAATTTCAAAATTTTTAAAAATTCCATTCCTTAAGAAAAATTCAAGTGAACTAACTGGAAAGCTCTGACAATCTCTAAAAAACAAATCATCCTTATAATTAAGGCGACCACACGGCATGGTGTTTATAGTTCTAATTTCAAACAGTCAGTGCCAGTATTACACTAGTACACTTTTCCAGATTCCATTCTATATTTAACTCATTTAATATAATCACTCTACCTATCATAGAGAAATTATCACAAAATACGAATAAAGCTGAAATGTTAATTAAGAGAAAATATTATTTTGATCCCAAATATTGAAAGAGAAAATTAATGAGGATAGTCAACGCTAACATAGAATTAGAAACTCAACAGAACTTTTACAAAAGGAAAATCATGATTTCTCATATTAACAGGGGAGCCTACATATCGCACAGTATTTATCTTAGTAGATGGCAAGAAGGCTGTAAACATCAGCCTTTCTAAATATAAACCCCACCGGAGGAACACAGTGATGCAGTGAGGCAAGGGTCTGTCCAAAAGTGCTAATGATCACACACTTAAAACCAAGAATCAACCTCATGCCTATTGGCAAAATACTTGGAGCCATTTAAAAAAAAACAACAAAAAAAACCAGCAACAAGGTGAGGATGCCATGTGTCACCACTTCTAGTTAATGTTGCCTTCAAATTGTGTAAATCAAGGAAAGGTTTTATTGTATTGCTTACTTTATGGGGTTGTTGGGAGGACTGAGTGAATTAACCAAGACCTCGGTCATCACCATGCCACGCGGCAGAAGGGACATTTGCAAAAGCTTTGGCAAGGCCTTGCAAGGACTCCTCATCAGAACAGAATTTCTAAAACATTGGTACCTGTGTCTCCTCCTTAGAATTACAGGTTTTCCTAACGTTCTGCCATGTAAGTTTCATGTCTTTGGCACACTTCCAGGCTAGAACGCATCACCCTTTCCAGGGTAACTGCTCTAGATCTCTTGAGAATAGGATTTCTTGAGGAATCCTTGAGAGCAGGATTTTCCTTTGTCTCCACAGTCTTGGAGAAGACAGTGCCACTGAACACAGTGTGAGCTCAAAAGTATTTGTGGAATAATTGTTATTTCCTTATTTTAGCTTATCTCGGTGGAAAATTACTGTTGCGGGGTGCTTTTCCCTGCCTTCAGCATCAGTCCAGCTTCTTGTCCCGCTCGGAGGGAGGCACTAGTGGCTATAACAATCCACTGTTAGAATAAAGATGGCTGTTTCCACACAGTCTGGTTTCAATGAATCAAACGATCCCTGGCACTGAGCTGCCCAAATTATTCCATTGGACTTATAGCCAACAAATCAATGTTGATCTGGGAAAGAAAAATCTGGAAACAACCATCCAATCCTGCCTGATTAGTCCACTTATTTTATTTATCTCAAGACTTTTTATTCGCTGTTTAGAACCAACTCTTTTAGGTAGGCTGCCAATGCTGGAATCTCTTCCCTCTAAAGGCAAAGTCTCAAAACAGCTAAAGTCACGGGGTCTCAGTTGACATCCGTAGATGGGCTTATTGCGTCATCCATACATTTTGCTAAATCCCTGACATACTTGACATACCAATGAAGGCAAGGCTTTAACTAAGTGTTAAAAAGTAAAAACGCCTTTCCAGGCCCCTTACGATTGAGGGCACATTAAGAAGGTAAACTGGGTCCTTTTTTTGCAACAAGCTGTTCTCTGGGGTTTCAGTATCAGCTTCTCTCCTTTGTGACCCTGACAAGGAAGGAACCACTTGAGTAAAATACTCCTCTTTCCCCTGCTGCACTTGACAAGCCTGTTAGGATGAGGGACAGCCAGATGTTGAGCACTCTCCTTCCAATCTCCTAACTCTCTCTGATGAAGGGCGGGGAGGAGAGGAGAGAGAGAGAGGGAGGGGGAGAGAGAAAGAGAGAGAGAGAGACAGAGAGACAGAGAGAGGGGGGGAGGGAGAGAGGGAGAGAGGGAGAGAGGAAGAGGGAGGGAGAGAGAGAGAGAGAGAGAGAGAGAGAGAGAGAAACAGAGAGGGGGGGGGAGAGACAGAGAGAGAGAGACAGAGAGAGAGTGAGGCGCTACTTGCGCTTGTGTCACAGACGACAACAGAAATCAGTGAAGTGCCCCTGCTCCTGGAGTGACCTCCTGCTCTCGTCTCCGCAATTTAAGACTATGTAACACTAAACATTTCCTCTCTGCCCCTGTGGAGAGCTACTGTACTATCTTAGTACATTATCCCAAATTTCCTCTCTAGATTTGTGCTTTGCTTGCCCCTACCATGACAAATAATCAGCAGTATTACCTGAAAGAGAAAAAAGTCCACCAAGATCAGCTGTATTCTTACACACAAATGATGTAGCTAGGGGGAGCAAAAGACTTTAAAAATTACTACACAGTAATCATGTCCAATAAATGTTTTTCATAAACAGATAATTTGAAATGCAAGAGGTTTCTGTAAAAAAATATTAATAATATAGTATATAGTGGGGAAATAAGGAGAAGACTAGAGATAACTTGCTCCTACCAGAGAATTTAAAACATAGCTAATTGTTCGGTGTTGGAATTGATTGTTGCATTCATTAAAGGCCCCGTCTTACAGATTCGTGAACTCATACACAAGGTTTCAATATTCGATTCAAATATATGCCTCCACCAACTTACAAAATTGCTAAACAGTGGGATGAGAACACTGAGGACTTGCCTCCTGCATTTTCTAGGTTAATCAGACACTATTTCCCATTCCGATATTCTTACCATAAAACTTACCTCCTCCTCCTTTCTGCAATGCACCTAATTAGACATTTGTAAAACTTTCTTTTATTTTGTAAAAAGATGACAACGATAACATCTAAGGCTACACAATTAAAGAAATAAAATAGTTAGATAAAACAATGCAAAATGGTACCTAGTCAATCTTCACTCAGCTCAGAGTAAAATTTTTTTTCTGAATAATGTCACAATTCCCCAAAAAATAAAAAATACAGGAGTTGTGTGGTGCATGTATATATAGGCATGTGTGTGTGTATATATCCATATTAAAATGTCAATTAAGTAATGGTAAAAATCATATACATATTTCATGTATAAACTTTATCATAATAGACAAATACAACAAAAATACTCCTATCAAAGAATTAAGCAACTGTGCCCGCTAAGGGTCATGACAAACTACAGTAAATTAGCAATACTAAAAACTTAGAGAAAATCTAAGGTTCACCAATAGGCAAATAATTGAATTATAGTACATACATATGGTGGAATGCTAGGTTTCCATTAACAATTACAACAAAAATAGATAAGAAAATGTTCATGCTGACGGTAAATGGAATAAAATCCCGAATATCAAACTACAATAGTCTATATATAAATGCACATACACATGTAAATCTCAACTACCCCTCAAAATCTAACGTAACATTAGAAAAAAGGCAAAACATAACAGAATATACCAACTCCATATGACGGGTTGCTCTATTTTCCAAATTTTCAGCATTAGCAAATATTGATGATATAATCAAATAAACAGGGTTTTAATTGTGACTGTCACTTTTAATAATCAAGACTAAACAAAAACATTATTGTATCGCATATATATTCTTACTCCGTCAGTATACTTCTGAAAAATCTCAATTTCTGCCGCACAAAAAATACCTAAAACAATGTGAAGTCTAATTTCACCATAGTGAAATTTGAAAGACTTGCTATTTCTTTCCCTTCTAAGGGCAATGTAAGCATTAATGAGATGTCAGTGAGAAAGTCCTCTACTCAGCCTTTCTAGCTACAAAAATACCAAGCTAATGTCAAACCTGTTCCCAAGACCATAAAATTCTATACCCAGAAAATTCAATTCTCAAACTATTCCCTATGCGGTTTGTCAATTTCTGTAGGTCAACATAATCAAGAAAATTATCTTTCTTTTGGCCTATACTTTCAGGATGAATAATTATTATACAAAACGTTCAGTTGTTGTGTACCAACAACTTTACTGTATGGTATGTCGCTGAATCTATTCTCCTTTGTACATGAAAACAAGGTCTAGAAGAGTAGCCCCCCTACTTACTTCCTCTGGGTTCCCTACACATGAGATACTAAAAGTGTTAATGATAATAACAGTAAGTTACACCAACACAGCCCATTCCATAACATCTTAGACTACTGATATGGGAGTGCTCTGACAATTAATACAGTGACTTTATATTAGGATAATACCTACACACACACACACATACACACACATATAAACCGAATGAGTTCTTCATTCATCAGAGAGGAAAAAAGTCTTAAATTTTCATAGTATTCATCAGAATATATCAGTAGTACACTAGATAAGAGAAATTCACTTACATGAGTTCTGAAACTTATTTAAAATATTTTGATCAACACATTTCCTAGAAAAGCTTAAAGATTTAAATATATACCCATACAAAACTATGTACATGCATCTATATAATCACTCACTATGATCAATATTAATTCCCTACACCCTGTTCATAATATGTGTATCTTTGAGAGCATTTTAATGTTGGCATTATAAAGAGCAAGGCAAATTTGACTTTCTGTATGGAGTTGATGATCAATACCTTTGTCTTCATATTTTGTAATACTACATCCTACCCCAGTTAAGCTAAGTCCCAATTTCAATGTTTTAATTTCTCCCGATTATCCTGAGAAGAATTATTAAATATATCTCAAAATACTGATTTTGAATTATTTATTTCTGTGCAATTAAAGAATATTCCTCCATTCTTTTTCCACGGTAGTCAGTGACCAAGACTGTAAGTCATTCGAAGCCACACTAGTTAGCAGAAACTGTTACTGCAGAAACCAAATAGCTGCAAGAAATTGTTGTCCCCGGCACATAATTGGGTGCTTATTACTATTTATGGGATAAACGAATGCCGAATACACTCAACATTTTATCAAACACTGACCGGTTTGAGAAGAAAACATCAGACACGTTATTATCAGACACGTTATTAGGTGCTCTACCACTTTCCATCATTCCGCATCAGCCTCTAACAGGCACTGGCAGAACTGTAAATGATAAAACACAGTTATCTCTGATGGCTGCAAATTCAAAAACAGTGTTCAATATTGAAATCATCCTAAGAAGCACGACTGCCTGTGCAAGTAGAAATATTCTCTTCACAAAGCGACTGACTGAAAGGCTCTGTGAGGAAGACAATAGTTCCGCTTCCCTCCCATCAGCCTTGCCCCGAAGCTACAACCGTCCTGGAGACCCGGACCATAGATGAGGTAGCACATCTTTATCCCTAATTACTTCAAAGAAAGCCAATCCCATTACGACTTGAACGTATCAAATTTATTTGTTGCCCAATCATTTCTATGATCACTATTACATTAAATTACAAGAAGCAAGGGCCAGAATTTTTTTTTTTTTAATGCACAGATTTAGTTGTGGGCACAACTGTTACAAAAGCATTCGTGGCAATAGGATTTTCTTCTAACCTTATACAAAGTGTCAAACCTTAATAAACAAATAGATAGTAATAAGTTGATTTCTATGCAAGCTGGCTTCATAAAAATAGTAGCATAGTCTGGGGAAATAATGACCATACTCTTTCATTATGTATTTTTCAGATTTTCTTCAACAGAATGTAATACACAAACCAAAACCTGAAAATAAACAACCCAAAATCTCTATTAAAAGATTCTACAACATAAAACGTTATAAATGATAGATGTTGAGTACTCTTTCCAAAGCCATCTTTGAAAGAAATAATTATACCGTTGGATGAATAGCTAAATGTGTTTTTTCAAAACGCTGAAAGGAAAACAACTCATTCTGAAGTTATACAGTTTCCATTTTCATAATGAATTTCATCTCAGCCACACTGCTGACAGCAATTCTTAAACAATATTTGTCCATCTGGATAAATATGCTTGAGCTCTGAAATGTGTTATTCTTATCTTAACCTGATTCATTATTTTATTTTCAACAAGAAAAGCATACTTACAGTAAAGGAGGCAGAAAAGTTAAGTCCTAATTGAAACTACATCAAAAGGAAAAGAAAAAAAAACAGACTTTCTATTTAAATCAGCTGAAAGCCTTAAGCATTCAACTGACTTGAGAAAATGAAACTTGGTTACACTATTCCTAGGGACATTTGCATCTTTTCCTCAGAAAGCCCTCATAGGACCTTTCTCTAACTTCCAGCCCTTTGCCGCCTTCTCAGTCACTACGGATCAAGCTGAATATTAATGAGTAAAAGCAGCCGGAATATAGGAAGCTCAGCCAAGAATACTAGGACAGACAAGAAAAGAGCTCACTATTTCAAGAAAACATCTTTTAAGAGTTCTGGGCTCCCAGAAGTCAGGCCAAAACAGAGAGAAACTGCCCTTGGATGAGGATAAATAAGTTTGGCTTTGCCCATAGGGGATGGTAAAAGAGTTTTCTTCTTCTTTTGTACCATCTGTTTCAATAAAGTTAAATCTGGGTTACAGCCGATTCATACTTAATCAGAATTACTGGATTTTGTCTGGAGAGGAGCTACAACAGAAGTCATAGTGTTAGTAATCAGGAACTTGAAGGAAATTTATCATTTTTTTAATGGCCATCTGGAAAATGTCAAATTACTTCTTCTCTCCATCTACTCCTGGGAGCAATTAAGGATATTCCCTGAAAATATCTTCAGGGTAAAAAAAACATTATATAAAAACTTGAGAATTTGGCATAGGTATATATCACTCACCACAAGTAATTGCCATATAACAACTTTCACTCATTAACGGCTTAAAACACTGAAGTGTACAACCTTCTTATCCTATGTACAAATGAACTTTTGAATTTTATCTACTTTTTTGAAGAAAATCAGCTTTTTGTTCAGAATGCTCTATTTTATCATAAATATCTGATAGAGTTCTATCGGCATTTCAAAGTCCTCTCAGTAAGACTCATTGTGTTACACAGACGATAATCCCAGGGAAAACTGTAAACAGCCCTATCTTCCAACATTTTGTGTCACCGTGCAAACTGGTAAAGCATGCACATTTGTAAACTTTCTCCTTCTTACTGTCTGCAGTTTCCATTGTCTCTATCAAGTACCTGTTATTGCCTATAGGCCTACTGTCTATATCAAGCACCTATTAGTCAGTTGTTTTTTACTACAGGGTGGCCCATAAGTCACTTTCTCCTTTAAAAATTGAATAAAACTTTTGTTTGTTAATTAATTTATTGTTTTTAATAATGTTAAGTACAAAAATGGGATTTTTTTTTTTAGCTATTTATGAAAAATGATGTCATGTAAATAACCCTCACTGGAAATAACACATATATGCTCTCTGAGTTGAAACAATGGAGCGCTGATTTTTGAAATAAAATTCGACAATTTTTACACGTAGCTCCATCATGTATTTTTCCATAATAAATTTTCAAGAAACAAACTTTTAAAACCTGAAACAAAAAATTTTTTTAAATTAATGACAAGCACAATTATTAAACTTTTAAATGGGAAAGTGACTTATGGGCCACTCTGTACTTAACGCATCTTAGTGCTCATCTAGTCCACACCCTCCATTATATAGATAAGGAAATTCTGAGGCCCAAAAGTTCCCGTACATTACAAATGGCATAGCTAATAAGTGCAAGGAAACTAGCATTATGACTTGTTAGGCTAGGGAACAGAATACAGAATTAAAAACTAGAATAGAATTACAGAATAACCAAATTTATTCTGTAACTTCTAAGTATTCCATAGCATTTTCACAGCACCTACCAAAATGCCTAGCGTATAGCAGGCATGTTAAAAATACTTATTGGTTGATAAAACCGAAGCTACCGTCAATCTTGAGCCCATTCAAGCACATGGGAGGATATGTGAATTATCAGACTACACTCTCCAAACATTAAACCGCCAGCTTTGCTTTAATCAATGAGCAATGTTTCTAACTGGTAAGTAATGTTTCCGAAATATCGCAGGCCTGATCAAAAGTAGACTTGAAAAGCAAAAGGAAAATAAAACATTTCTCCAATCTACCTGAAACCAATCCCAGCTGATGACCATTCTCGTCCTTATTTGAAAGAAAATAGCTGCAGTGAGGGGAACACCTTCTGCTTCCAATGTGCCCAGCCCAGACACCACCACCCATCACTGCCTTCTCCTGAATACTTGCATCCATCCTTCCTTCCACCCTTCAAAGATGAAGGGTCCCTTATTTGTTGCCAAATTCCTCCAGGTTGTGAAGAAGTAGAGCCCCTTCCTACTCCATCCAAAAAGAGGATGCCTCACTCTATGCTCCCTCCTTCTAAGGGAAGGGGGGCCATCACCTCCCCCCACTTTCTTCTATATCATCAACCTCGTATAAGCATTTCAATGCTGCTTCCATATAAAAATTTTTTCAACGGAATTACAGCTAAGCTTCTTGATTACGTAGCCTAACTCAACGTCATCACCTTCTCACTGCCCATTTTCCCTCAACTGACTACAATTTGGGCTCTGTTCCCTTCACTCCAAATAACTGCTCATGAGAAGATCCATCAGTATCTTCTAACTGCCAAATCCAAGTGGGTATCTTTGACACCTTAGCAGTGGCTTCTCTGGAACTTTCCCCTCCACTGACCACTCTCTCCTTTCAGAAACTCCTCCCATGGCTAAATAACACGGTCTACTCTTCTGGTAGCTGTTCTCAGTCTACTTTGGGAGATCAATTTCCTCTGAATATCCCTAAAAGTAACTTCTCCGCAAGGCCCACATTCTACCTTTTTCTCATGTTTTATCAGCGCTCACTCAGCCATCTCCACACCACCATAGCTTCAAGTACTACTGTCTACTCCCTCATTGCTTCCAAATCAAATTCCCCGCTCAGATGTTCTGGCTGTTGGCTACCAACATATTCCCACAAAGGTTCTTCAAGCAATAAATTTATTTTTCTCTCAAAATAGCACCAGTTTCCCTGAAGAGGATACGCTCTCACACCTCTGAGAGCTTGGTATATTTCCTCTCCTGAGACACCCTCACCTTGACATGTAGCTATTTCACACTACAAGCATTCTTAAACCCCTTCTCACTCATCCATCTACAAGCATAGATACTTAAAAAACAAAATAAAACAAAACAAAAACAAAAACAAAAAAAACATAACACTTTCCCAACCTTTCTTGCAGCTAGGGATAGCCAAGTAACTCAATTCTTGTCAATAAGACATAGATGTCTTCTGGGAGACCATGGACAAAGGTCTCTGGGAAAGAGAAAAATATTTTTTAGAGGATAAAAGGAGAGAGCATGTAAGTTTTCTCTTGCTGCCTGGCCTCCACCTCTCCCCTCAAATTCCTGCCTTTACACAGTCCTGTCAAGATAATAATGTCTGAAGCTGCAGCAGCTCTCTAGAATCATTGCCTCTGAGTTGCTAAAAACAAAAAGCCAATCAATATGAGTGAATATCCCTAATCATATAGTTGGCAAAACACTTATATCCAGAAAATATAAAGAACTCCTACCGTTCAGTAATAAGAAGACAACCCAATAAAAATGGACAGAAGGCTTGAACAGGCCTTCCCCTAAAGAAGATATACAAATGGTCAACGTAAAATTTTTTAAAGAAGGGGTACAGTGGTACTTTAGAAACTTTAGTCTGGCAATAATGTAGAAAGTAAAACAGAAGTGGGGGGAGAGGTAGTAATTAGAAGGGAGATCGAAAAGGAGGCCAAGCACACGGAGGTAAGGGTCACAGAGGGGAAAAGATGATAAAAAGGAAACTCAAGAGTTCAAAGAAAGACACTATAATTAAAGGGTAATCATTCTCAAAGTATTTTACTCTCAGGTTCTTTTAAGTATTTGATCTGGTTCATAAACATATGCATCAAACACTTAAGTGGTTATTTTCAAAAGACTGAAGAACAGAGTAAGGATAGGTAAGCTTAAAATTTTAGATAAATAACAGCTCAAAGATGAAAAAGAAATCAAGCCAAAACAAAAGCTAGTAAGTGAGATGATTTTTTAAAAATTAACAGCAGCTACCATTTATTAAGGGCTTGCTATGTGTCAAGTAGATGCTAGGCATTCTGCACACATAATCTTTATTCCTTACAATTCTGAAGATATTAGTTCTATTTTTTTTAATGGAGAAACTGAGTTTCTCCAAATGAAGTAAATAGCCTGAATAAGGACACATCTTTATAATCGGCAGGGCCAATATTCAAATCCATACTCATCTACATATGTTTATAGCTACATGTGTTGCATAAGATGAAGAAACAACTGTAATAGCACCTAGAAAAACCCTGGCACACAGTTTGCCGTACATAAATATATCTTAGTCATCAAAATTATAGCATAATTAGGTACCATTTTAACAGAATCAGAGAATTTATACTTTCAATAAGAGATAAAACTTATTTTTCAAGTTATATATTATTATTCATTTAAAAAAGGAATCACAGAATAAGAAGACAGCAAAAATTTCTCAAAAACATTTACTTTCATATTATAATATTCAATAAGAAGCAATTCCACCACCACCATCACCCCAAAAGTATCAGGTAGTCAGTTTAAAAATCTATCTGTATTGAAAAGGTGAAAAACATGTAACACAAAAATAAAACAATCTTTTCAAAAAGGACACAGGCATTGCTGTATTATTATTACTGTTATTATTTCAAACTCTGATTTTGATTTAGAGGAGCAGGGACTCTGAGATAAGGAAACAGGTGATAGAAGAAAACAGATGAGACAAAAGATAAATTATTACTTTTTAAATAAAAAAAGTAACTTAAAAATTGACGTGTTTTCTATATAGATATAAATATTTTATGTTCTAGTTTAAAATTCTGGCTCGAGGCACAATTGGTATTTGTAGAGTACTTACTCTGTATAGGCACAAATTTAAGGAATTTTACATACCCCAGCTCCTTTCATTCTAATTAGCTGATTTATATGGTCTCTAACCTTGAATACAAAGTCAATAGTTTTGAACCCTAAGCATCGAAAGGCATCTGGGGCCTGATCAGAAATTCTAGAACAACAGTTACCTGTCACTGAGGAGCTGTATGATAGGGCCCTCAAAAACCATAAAGGACAAAAGGAAATGCTTCAAAGTCTCATCTTATTAGGTGGCTCCATTCTAGTAATTTCTCTTTTTGGTGTTATTTTATGATTTAATGATGTAATAATACAGTGATATACAGTGATAACAAGGCTCATAAATACCAGCATGATCTAGCAGCAATCTGGACCAAGTATAACCATCAAAAACAGCGTTCCTCAGAGGCGTGGCCCGGACCTTCTCTGGTCCCTCTCCTTCGTCCCCTCCCCTTCCCTCTGCCAGGAAGGCTCTCCTACAAGCTTTTAGCTTCCTGACCCTCCCTCACCTCCTCCACCTCTGCTCAAAAGTCACCTTCTTAATCAAGCCTGTGCAGCCTATTTCAAATTATAACCTACCAATTCTCTCTCCTTGATTTACATTACTCTGCTTTATTTTTTCCATAGGACTCACCTTATAACCTACTATACTGTCTACTTTGTTATTTTTATTGTTTGCCTGTTCCCCAGGCTACAATGCAAACGTCCCCAAAGTGGGACTTTGGGTCTTTTTGTTCACTGAGGTACCTCAAAAATTTAAGAGAAATCTGGCATAAAGTAAGTGTCATACACATGTGTACGTGTGTGTGTGTGTGTATAATATATATATATATATGATATACATATCGATATCTATGATATATATAGATATACAGATCTATCTATCTATATATATCATATACAGATATATAGATATCTCACATATATAGTATGAGCTTTTTGATAGTTTGCACTACATCACTGCACTTTTACAAAAGATTTCCATTAGTACCCTCTTTTGCTGACCAAAAGAAATCCAAAGAGAACTTTTTACTTTTACGAAAACAGGCAGAACACAAAAACAGTGTCCAGCATTTGTTTTGCAGAGCACATTATAGAGGCAGGAATACACCAGGCAGCAAGAGTGGCAGTTTTTACTGTATGTTAGTGTTATTTTAGATTGTATGTGTTATTTTTATGATTCTGTAGGTTATTTTTTGAGTCTGGGAACACTCAAAAAACTTTCCACATAAATTGATGGTAATTGCTTCTTCACTTTACTCCATTTTGGCTTATAAAAGGCTTCATAGGAATGCTCTGCTTTCAGATGGTGAGGGAAACCTGTACCTAAAGTTTTAAAAAATGAATAAAATAGAGTATGATAAAATCTGAGCAAAAAGATAAACGAAGAACCAAAATTTCTTTATAGTCTTCCAGGTGGGAAAAAATTTAAAGAGGAGCAGTCACCATAGAATGTTGGTCAAGTTCCCAAGAACTTTCTCTTATTATATTTAGAGGAATACAAAAGCACTTCCAATGTGTCTCTTTTTCAAACATCTTTCAACTCAGTAATTCCAGAAACATCTAAACATTCTTAACATACCACATAAATCCCTTGTTATACAGGTTTCCAACAGGAAATTATAAGAAAATCAGCTATACCAATATTTTAAACTCCTAACTCCAAATAATCTGTTGTAAGGATCAGAAATAACATATGGAAAAGAATCAGCATGTTATAGATACTTGAATTAAAATTATTATCAATACTTTATGTAATTGGGGTTAAAAAAAAGATCAGTGCCTTTCCATTGAGGAAGAAGTTGGAAAACATTACTCCCCTCAACATAATTGGACAACTGGAATTGCTGACATTCTATCTAGCCAGCAACCACAGGGGGCAGGGGGAGATTAAAAAGCTGTTTTCATTAATTCAAAAAATAATCTGAGGTGGCAGCCAGTAAGCTCAGGTGGTTAGAGCACAGTGCTCATAACACCAAGGCTGCCGGTTCGATTCCCACATAGGCCAAGGAGCTGTGCCCTCTACAACTAGATTGAAACAACTACTTGACTTGGAGCTGATGGGTCCAGGAAAAACACACTGTTCCCCAATAAACTTTAATTTAAAAAAAAAATCTGAGTGTGGACTTTTAATGCTAGCATGTGTCCTAGATTCTGGGTTGTAGTCTCGAGCCAGTAAGACCTGATTCTGCCCTTATGATGCTTACCATCTTGTAAGAAAGTGTTTTTCTAATAAAATTACTTTCACACAATCATATAGACGAATCCCAAAAGGGAGGGAATACTGGTGTATTTAAACTATCTGAGCCGATGAAAAATTTTCATTAAAACAGTGCACACTACCACCTGAAAGAAATCATCTGTGAGACAGAAGAGTACTTTTATGTGAATGTAGCTGTTCTTGTGTCAAAGCAGTGATTGGGGGTTTTACAAAATGCCAGTGATGAATGAATAAAACTTGGCTCTTCATCTGTATCCACTAGGGAGCAGCATTCACGTGTCAGCCTCTCTTTTCTGCAGTAGTCACTCAAGAACAGTGAGGCACCAAAGCACCAAAGCATTGGTTACCAAATTGGATACATTTTGTTCTGTAGCTTCCTGTCCCAGGGGCAAATATACAAAACAAAAAAATGAAGCAACGTACAGCACAAAATATTCAGCTCAAGGCATTATGCCAAGAAAGCAGCAAAAAGTTTTATGCTTGAGCCAAAAGGCTTCTTGGTTTCTTTGAAAATTTTAAATCGTGACAATTATCTTGATGCTTCTTGATGAATCAGATGTGTCTGCAGAACCAAAGCTTGCCGGGGAGTTTTGTGTACTTTCAGGAATAATTATTTCCGAAGCTTATTCATTTTTTTAAGAAAGCAGCTTACAGGCAGATTTAGAAGCTAGTGTGCTTGAGTGAAAACATTTGTAATCAGTCAGCCTACAGGGGCATTTAGCTGGAAACGTCAATTGAAAAAAATAAAAAGAGTTTCTGGGGCGAAAAGGAACTTTAAAAAACTCACCCCATCAAAAAATAAGACTTTTAATTATCTTATATGCATTTCTCTTTCATCTTTGTGGTCTAAAATGCTGCCAAATTTTTCAAAGTCAGCACTACTTTATAAAGTTATGATGGGAAAGCTTGTATTTAATAACGGCATTGAATGGCATTCAAATCTCTTTAATGGCTATTTTATTTCTTCCCCTCTTGATATAATGACATTAGTAAATAGCACATAATACATTGATAAATCAATTTTAATAGCTACTTTGCAATGACTTATATTTTACTTTTCTAGCCCATAAATACAAATGATTGCTAAGTAGGTATGAAAACGCATTTTTGCTAGTGTTTTCACTTATCTATTGCTGCATAACAAACCACCCTAAAACTTAGTGGCATCACAAACAATTGTTTTGTTTGCTCACAATTCTGCAGTCTAGGCTAAGCTCAACTGGATGGTTCTTCTCTTCTGCTCATCATGCCAGTTGTCACAACGCTGCACTGAGCTGGCATGGACCAGTCGGACACTGAAAGGGCCCTACCTCCCTCTCTCTCCATGCAGTAGTCTTAGGGCTTTTCTTTTTCTGGACTTCTCAAGTCTTAGGCCTAGAACTTGCAAGGTGCCATTTCTGCCGATTCTGCCGGTTTAACTCTTGAGACCGAACCCACATTCAGAGGGAGGGGCCTACACAGTGATGCAAATACTGGGTGGAGTAGTTTATTGGTGCTCCCCAATGTAACAGGCCATAAGGGCAATTTATATTCCACCTTCCAAGTTAACACTGTATTTCTTTGGGTTAGTGCCATGGGAGAGGCAAGAATAAAAAGAGTTTTCAGGCAAAAAAATCTGAAAGAGAGGTAACAGTAGTAGATGCGGTAAAAGGGAGGGAGAAAATCCTTACTGGTAAGATGAACATAGGCAACCACAAAATAGCATAACTCAGCGGTTCTCAACCTTCCTAATGCCGCGACCCCTTAATACAGTTCCTCATGTTGTGATGACCCCCAACCATAAAATTATTTTCGTTACTGCTCTATAACTGTAATTTTGCTACTGTTATGAATCGTAATGTAAATATCTTTTTGTTTTCTGACGGTCTTAGGCGACCCATGTGAAAGGATTGTTTGACCCCTAAAGGGGTTGCCATCCACAGGTTGGGAACCGCTGGCATAACTGAACAGGTTTGGTGTAAAAATCTGTACCTAAATATATTGTGGGGTTTTTTTAATTGTTACATTGTTTATTTGTAAAATTAAGGAGTTGCACATAGAAACTTAGTCATTATTCACTATGTATCACATAGGTAATTCTCAAGAAGCTGAACAAGGAGAATGATACAACAGGTTATTCAGGAAGGCGTATACACTATGCCCTCTCTGGCCATCAGAGTGACTGTCAGCTGACCACCAGAATCACGGTGGAGACAGTAGCAAACAGTGGCTCACTCTTAATACCCAGAATTCACTGACTCCTAGCTACCCTGGGAGCATGTGGGTTCTGTAAGCTTCTTCTCGTCCCTCCCTGGGAAAGGCAGAGAATACCCTCAGTCCCTGTACCACTCTATTTGGCAGCTTTACTTCCTCAAGACAATGAAGCCATTCTGGAACTTGATACTCTATGGAGCTTTCATAAATTAGACCTACATGTGATATAGATCATTATTTCCTTCTATAAGTCCATTTTAATTGCCTCGTATTTTGATAACATACCAGAAAATTCATCTTTTAAGCCTGACCCATGACACGTCGACCAACTTAATGTAATATTTAATATTTTCAAAGAAAAAAATCATATTACAACTGACTTTAAGTGGCATTTCTTTAGGTTTTTCTAAATGTGGACTAGTACTTTCCTTTTAATCTATTATTTAAATTTGAAGAGGGCATATCTTAGAAAAAGAAGAGAACAAGTAAAACCGTTGCTGAGGAGCACAAATAATTCCATTCAAAGAAACTCACAAAACATGTTTTCCTCCACTTAATATAAGGAGCATAGGGTGTTACAACACTAGCTTTCCTTTTTATTTGGAAACATCTACTAATAATGCTTTCTTTCTGCAATATGCAAGGTTCTTTCATCCAGCCAATTGGTCAAATTAGCATTTCTATTATTTAGTTAGCTTTTAGCTGAGCCATCCTGCCACCTGTTGGCAGCTCAGTGGCAACTCAGCTCGGGCCGGGCATCGAACCGCTGTTGCTCAGAGCTCACACTCTTGCGCGAGCTCTTAACCAACTGAGCCACTCGGCCAGCCCTAGCATTTCTATGATTTTAAGCTATGAACAAGGTTACAAGGTAGAAGAGCTTAAGTAGAAATAATGAAACTTGAACACTCACTCAGAAATCTTCTAATCTTGCCTTCTCTTTCCTGAGGCTGCAGCCTGTTTAGATGAAAGGTGAATGGATAGGAGTGCTTTCTGAGGAGGAGCTACAGTAATAATAACGGGTCTAGAACAGGGGTCAGCAAACTTTTGAGACGGAAGAGCAGCCAGGGGTCAACAAACTGCAGCTTGGGAGCTGCAAGGTCTGAAGTAAAATTGAAAATGAAAATAAAACTATCATAGTTTCTTTTATAAAATTTTTAAAGGATATTCACATAATGGTAATTATGCAAAAATATATTTATGGCTCTTGAATACTTTTTAAATTGTTGTGAGGGACAGGATTGGCTCTTCCAGGGGTCGGCAAACTTTTGAGACGGAACACGCCCAAAGAGCCACATGTGGTTCACGAGCCGGAGATTGCCGACCCCTAGACTAGAGAATAACTATAAACTCATCTGAAGGATCTCCTTAATTAACGGAGTTCCATAAGACACTTGACAGAAAAGTCAGTCATCATACTACCCACTGGCAAAGAGCTCAAAGCACCTGCATGAGCAAACTTTTTGTTACGTGGCTAGGAGATACTGATCCAAAGTGACAACAGGTTGTGAAATACCATGATGCCACTGAGCAAACACTGAGAGGGACAGAGAAACTCATGCTCTGACCCCAGAATGCCATCTCATAGACAGGATTAGACTGAGTAAGAATATGTATAAAATCTAATTTTCGGGCTGGTTAAATGATTTTACCTAAAAAGTAACACAATAAGTATACTCAATGCCAATGCTGCCTCTGTATGCTTCATATTAACAATATAGGACAACAGTAGCAACAATATTATGTGGTGGTTGACAGTCTTTAAAGACCTTTCACTTCCATCTTCTTTGGTCTGTGAAATACTTCTTATTTAATTTCTACATTTGCCAAAGATGTATCAGTGATACCTCATAAAATATGAAACAAATTTCCCTGTGGTTACATCACAGAACTTTAAAAGCACACGTCTAACATACCACTTACAAACCCAGAAGATCGTAAGCTTCCATTCATTTTTTATGAAGATGCAATTATTGAATAAGTATCATTCAGGTAACAAAATGAGACTTGGCGGAGGGAAAAGAAACAAACAAACAAACAAAAAAACATTTGGGAAAAACACAGTACAACACAAATTAGAGTACTTATCACCAGAGCTCTCTAAGCCACGGAAAATACCCAACTATAAAAGGGAAGAAACACAAAAGTGTGGGTAGAATTTCTAACAGAAAGGCCATTGTTTACCCATAAGTTCCACACTCTAGAAATATGAACACCTGCCAGGTGATTAAATACACCCACATGCAGAGCGTTCCATGGCTCTTTCTTCTTAATTACCACCGTTTATTATAATCACCAACAGGTAATTTCTAAGCAACGTAAGATCGGTGTTGGAACTGAGGGGAGCTAAAGAGTCGAAATCAGGTCAATCCACCCTCCTTGGATGGTCAGCTGTACACGTGCCTGTCCCCAGAGAAAAACGGCTGAGCGTCAGGATTTCCCCTGCAGGCTCCTCCCTGGGCAGCCACACAGCTACCACCAGAGTCAAGTGCGTGGATTGCACTGGGGCACAGACTAATGACATCGCTCAGTGAAATTATATTGAGGAGGGTGTAACTCATCAATTCCCCATCCTGCACCCAAACCAGCGGGGCTTTCCACACCCAGCATACCTCCAAGTCCAATTAGGGGTCATCTATGTTGAAGCATTTAAGCCCCTCTAAAAAGCTTTCCTATTTAACCTTTTGCAAAATATCGATACTCTTGGCAATTTATTTGCTTTAATGCCACAACCAAGTATGAAACTGCTGCCTCAGTTAGGACAGAAATGTACTACGCCTTGAATAAGATTGTAAAGCTAAGACTCTCCATAGCAGCTTCCCTCAGCCCACAGAGCTATAACTTACATCACAGTGCAGCACTCAGACACATTATAGATGCATATATACAGACATATCACAAACACAGACGTTTTCAAAACACACAGAAATGCATATGCAATGAGTCTCACGAAATATCTCTTACCTTTACTATGTATGAGATGCTCCGATGTTCTCTGTTCTATTTCTTTTCTTATGCTGCTGATTCCTAATTGGGTCCCACCAACCGACTAATTCGGCGGCAACCAGAGTTGGGAAAACACAGCTCCCTCTATATAAACACCAATCCATGGTTCTTCATAAAATCTCTCCTGCCAATCCGTATTGGTTTGACATTCCCTGAAGATGAGGCTAAACCAACCCTGCAAAGAGGTGACCGATTTGGAAGTAGGGCTCTTTCTGAAACTCAAGATGAGTGAAAGCGGTGGCAGGATATCCAGGGCAAATGAACAGTACCTGAGCATCTCCAACAGCAAATCGGTCACTTATCACTGTATCGAAAATACTTTATAGCAGGGCTTTTGGGACAGGAAAACAGAAATTTAACAAGACTTTATTTTTTTATTATTATATAGGCAAAAAAAAATGTTTTAACTGGTAACATCTAGTGTCAAAAAGGATGTGGGAAAATGTGTGCAATGTTATTAGGACTGTAATTTTGTACGGCCTGTTTGGAGAGTGAGTTGGGAGCATATCACTACATGTTCAGCATGCAAATCCTTTGACCCAGCAATTCCTCTAGTAATTTATGCTAGGCTTTAACAGATGCAGAGATAAGTTTAGAGACATGCACCACCGGTGAGGAAATACTTAGGTACGGTACAATCACATTCTTTAAAAATATAAACAGAAATGTTAAAAAGACCAGGTATTTCTATGCCACTGTTTCTCAGTGGGAGGCTACTGTATTCTGAGCAGGATATTTCTTCCTAAACTAACTGCCCCCACATACTTAAAAATACTCCCTGGGGGAGGGTGGTGCTATCTTTGATTGAGAAAACCACTGTTTCATGTACACTGCAAAGAAAATAGTTTTTTTAAAAAGATGTGACAAAAAAGTTTAAAAAGCAAGCTGCAGAACAATACATACAGTATGACTGTAATTATGTGAAAATGAATCAGCCACACTCTGGTGTGTGGGCTTGTGAATGCAGTGAACTGGAGGGTGTGTGAAGAGTGATTTACAAGTTCTGCTCTATAAGCTCCAGTATTGTTTGATTAAAAAAACAAAACAATTTTTTTTTCTGTACTAGTGGTTTCATTTTATGAGGGTAACAATATTTTATTTGGGGAAACTAAAATCCGTAATATATTCACAAACCTTAAGCGGCTATTTTGAGAGTGGCGATTGAGTAGTGCCTACTGAACGAGTTATAAAAACTTAGAGGGAAAGAGACTATGAGGAACGAATATGTTTCTAATGACATGCTTGAGTCATGAAAGCCCTTTTTCTTCCTTATTAAAGTGATAAGATCTTTATTTAATACACTAATTAAACACACATAAAAAGAATCTAAAATGTGGAAATTAAACAGCTATACTACTTAGGTGTGAAGTCCCCACTGTCGCCCTCTTTCCACAATACGTGTAAACATATGGCCTCTAACCTCTATATCCAGTGTGTGTTTCATGCTTCCTCTCATCACAGTTAGCAGCTGGGCCACCTGCCTGCCCCACCAGGCCAGCAGCCACGTCCCATCCACCGATCACCCTGTGCTCTACCTCTAAAAACTGCTTTGCAGTAAGAGGCTACTGAATGATGGTTTTTTTTTTTTTAATCTGTGAAACAAATACTTAACTTGGCATGCGTTTTAATTCATTTACAGTGTTGAGATGAGTCAGAGAAAAATGGGATCATCGTCAGTCGCAATAGTCGAAAGCAATTACAAAATTACAATGGGTCTTTCTAATAGAATGAACACTCATTTTTTTTTTTTTGCATTATGATAACTTTGAAACTGAAAAGAATTAAGCAAGGCCACATGAAGTACTTTCGTGTTATGTCAGCAATGATTTCAAAAGGATTACACCCAAATAGACTCAGCAGGATAGCAACAGCATTCTGTGACACACGGCTGCCCACGCAGCACCCATTCCCACGCAGCACCCATTCCCCGGCTTTCTTACTAACAAACATCAGCCATGGGCCCAGGTGAAAACACAAGACCCCCTGTGGTGAGCACACACAGTTCTCACCAATGGAACGGAGTCAGAAGGTACCAGAGCGAGGTCACCTCCCCAAAAGGCCTCATTAGACGCAAGCTCGCCCCTCTTCCCTCTTCTTTCTGCTGTGAATAAGTTCTGGAGATGCGGCAGCCAACTTGTGACCCCAGCGAACCTCCATGACAAGGGCGCCCCCACCCCCCAACAGGAGGTGCCTGGTGTTTAACAACATTGCTGAGCAGTTGCATGACCTTGGACTGCCTACCTGCTAGAGTTCTTTTACTTGAGAAAAATAAATGTCTGTTTACCCCAGTGCAGGTGCTTTCTGCTGCAGACAAAAGCCTTCTTAGTGATATATTATCTGGGGGGGTTGTTAGCACCATACTCAGCACTGAATCCTGTCGCTGTGACTTCAAAAGGATCTAGAATAATATGGAAAATAGACGGTCTCATCTAGGGAACAAAACCATATATATAAGCAAGAAGAGGACAAAGCGGATAATGTGCATGTGATGACACAGGCAGGCACACCCATGACCAACATTTGCCCTTCACCCCGAAATAAAATCAGCGTTCCATTTCCAGACTTGTCTGTACCTAGGCTCCCCTTCTTTTGGCAACAACTTCTTTTGGAATTGAACACTTTTGGATCGCATCAGTAGCACCTCCTAATTAGCCAGCTAAGAAAACATTATTAAGAAACCTGAGGCAGGTTCTCAACACCACAAATTATCCTAACAGGACAACTAAGAAGACAACTGTACGTTTCCTTGCATACCACATTTTAATTACACATTTCTACATTTAAAAGCTGTAATAACCAATTCTCATTTATTGGGGATTTCAGCCTGATTTACCATTGCTTTAATCTGTATGCCTTGTCCTCCACCCCACAAATAATCTCTCTCTCTCTCCTCCACCCCACAAATAATCTCTCTCTCTCTCTCTCTCTCTCTCTCTCTCTCTCTCTCTCTCTCTCTCTTACATTTCAACTCACAGTTGATGTTCTTCTATTATTTGAACTGGATTTCTATGCTGACCAATTGGTCAATCGCACTCACTAATGAGTCACTCTTTGAGAAGGTTGCATGACTTACTTTTCAGGTACTTGAAAAATCAACACAGGTTTCGTTCTGTAGGAAAACCAGAGTTTATAGAATTGGGTTTTTAATTTACACTTTAGGCATGTATCCCATAAATTTTTTTTAAAATGTACATACATTTTCAGAAAAGTTTTATAAGCAAATTATCAGAGGCCTTGGATGACATTAGAAAACTCAGGGCCAAAGGCTCCTCTTGGCTTTAGAAGATACACAATTCCTGGCATGTCATCACAAAAACCAATGCGTAATTCTTCAAAATAATATAAATTATCAAACATGGGAAAAATTTAAATTTCATTTCTCATATCTGTAGTATAAAAGGACTTACATTTTATTACATTTGTTAACAGGAATAGAGCGAGATTTAAAAAATGAAACAAAACACCAGGGCTGATCCACCCTCTCTCTGTGAAAGCATGTATTCAATTTCTGTGTAGAAGTTGGAAGTTTCTAGAATGTCCCTGAACTGTGTAGAAAAAAATGAACTAAATCTTGGTAAGGAAAAAGTCTGTAAAGAATTTCAACAAGAAAATAACTGGGGGGGGGGGGCGGATTTAAGATATAATCTTTAGAAATGTTAAAAGGAAAAAGTGCCTGAGCATATGGTTTAAGAAATCATATCTGATGAGACTATCACAAAACAAGCTTGGGAAAAATCTTTTGTTATATACGGTCATCTCCTTAAACTGAAGCCCTAGCTATCACTGAGCTCTGATATGGTCTTTACCAGTCCTTCTAACTTTAAATTGGAATTTTAAAAAGTTTAAGTTATTTTGACAAAATTCACTCTAATGATGAAGGGATTTCTTGGAGCTGGCAGGAAGGAAAACTTCGAAAACGTTCTGTTTCTTTTGAATTTACATTTGTACCCTGGTTCTCCAATATATATCATGTCTACAGCCCAGTAAAGTGAGCTATACTTGCACCAAGACAGGGCTACTAGAATGAACGTGCCCTCACTCAACATTTACACAGACTGAGAAAGGGCAAGAGAACATGGACGTTTCATGTACCAAATGTGCTTGAGGCATTTTCCAGAATTCCTCAATTTTATCTTATAAAATCAATCTCATACTTCTCTGACTTCTAGTAAAAGTATAAATAAATTTGAGACATTTCTGAATGGCAGCTGTGAAGGAGAATTACTATTTCTCTACCACCAAAGAAAAGCCAAAATAATCCTGGGCATCTACTGACAAATTATGGATCTGGTGTGAAGAGAATGATGTTCTAACACCTAACAACTGCTACCCAGTAGTAAAAATACTTACTGGCATTTTGACTTGTTATGATAATTGAATATAATCTGAAGTCAGGTAACTAACATAACAGGCTAATAATTACAAGAGGGAGAGTTATTTTTCCCTACCACACCCCTTCTAAAATACATAACTTGTATGATGCCCTTCCATCACACACCACCTCACATTGCTCTTATTCCTTTGCTGATTCAAAATACTACATCTTTTGTAAAAAGTCTACACACTTGAAGACCCAGGAGCCCCAGGGCTTTTTTTTAACCTAGCAGTTTAACTGCAACTGGCGACAGGAACCACGCCTACAGAATTCCCCTGCTGCAGGAACACACCCAAGATCTGTACTATGTTTCTAATTTGCTTATTCATTTTTTACTCTTCCTCTACCTCTTCATTAGACTACACTGGAACACCTAAGGTTTCAATGTATACTTAAGTCTGAGGACAGAAAATTTCAGGTTAACATGTGTCTTAGTACTTCCAGTTAAATATTTAAGGAATCAAACTCACAAACTGGATTACACAGAAATGTTTTCATAAAAGTACTCCTCCCTTGAACTCTGGGAACTGTGACCAAAGAAAAGACACAGAAAGCTAGATTTATTCTGTCCCACATGCCCCCTTAATTTATCAATCCCATGGGAACGACTTTGAATTTGTCCATACATTTTCAAAATTCCAATAATTGTTTAATGACGTTTATCCAAATAGTAAAAATGGTTAAACATGAGAAAATTTACATTTCATTTCTCAAATTGCAGATTTACCTTTTATTCTTTTAGTTAATAGCAGTAAACCAAATACCAGGAGTAATCCCATGAAACTTTGTATTCATTTTCTGGCTAGAAATTTTAAGTTTCTAGAATGTCCTTGAGCTAAATAGAGAATGAATTAAAACTAGATAGAAAAAAAAAGGGTTTTAAAGAATTCCAATGAGAAAACAAATTTATTCCTAGAATAAACCTGTTTTTCAATAGAATGATCTTAGCATACATGATAGTCCTTTATGTTAAATAAAATTAGTTTTATGAACAAACAAACAAAAAACAGGAATGTAGTTTAATTGTAACCCATATCAGAAAAATCCAGTTTGAGGCTACAATATTACTCTTTTAACATTTCTTGCCAGAGACACATTAAGGTATGAATCAAAATGTTATGATCCTGGTCCTTGGGAAACCATTATTTTTAATTGATAGTTATATCATTTGTCATAGTTTGGGATTTTATGACAATATACCATGATTAAATGTGCTATATTCTATCCCCCACGACTGGGGTTGGGGCTACCTACTTCTTTGGTCTTATATACGATACTATGGTTCCTTTAAAGAAGATCCAGTCATTTAACTTGCCTCCTCCCATCTTTCTCATTTCAAACAAACAAGTGAGTCACACATGAATGCGGCAAGGCTGGCCACTCATATTTTGGATGCTTGAGCATTCTGTTCAAACAAGTATGGATATATGATGACTATTAATTTATCCTGGTAAAATCACTAATAGGTTTAACAGGTTGAACCAGATCTTATGCAGAATATTCAAGACTAAAGAAAAAGCAACCTGGACTAGAAAAAATAATAATAATCAGTCAATCATATACCTGTACATGTTTTAAGAACGCATTTCATGGAACTCACATACACTGCTGGCAGTAATGTATATTGGTAAAACATTTCTGGAGGGCACTTAGATAATACATAGCAGAAACCCCCTTTAAAAATAAAGTTGGCTACCTGTGACCCAGAGATTCTACTTCTAACAATTCATTTTCAGAAAGTAATAGCTAAGTACACAAAGATACATGCACAAATATGTTCACTGAGAACCATGTTTAAAATATAAAAAAAGGAAGAAGAAAGAGATACTAAATGTCCAATGAGGGGATTGACTAATAATACAGAGGTTGCCAAAAAACATGTATACACATTTTAAGAAAGAAAAAAACTGTATTAAAATTGTAATACTCAATATACACTGATAACAAAAGATGAATACAAGTCATGTGTATACATTTTTTTGGCATCCCCGGTATATATAATATTTCCCTGTAATGGAATACAACAGAAGTATTAAAAATAATGTGTTATTAATAACAGCAAAAGATGTCATGACAGGTTTAGTTGAAAAAGCAAGTAACAAACAGCATATACAATATGCTATCCTTGTAAATGACTGAGTATATAAAAAATTTTAGGTACATCTATACAAAGAAAATGCTCATGTTAACTGTGGGTAATGAGATTGTAAGCATTTCTTTTCCCTTCTTGATGCATCTGTGTTTCATTGAAATGTTTCTATAAAATACTTTATACTCTAGCTTTATCTGGGCATGACTAGTGAAGTCATATCTGAATAAATATTTGACAAATTTAAAAACAAACACATTGGATAATGGTTCACTGTGGTGTCCAAACCACCACAATATATTTCACACCTGCCAACCAAGACTATGAAGATGTTGCCAACATGTCTTGGTATTTTGGGGTCACACTGTCCACTTAGTACTTCTTTCAACTTCTTTCCAGCATCAGGTCAGAGCTAAACTCTTTCACTCAACAGTCACATAGTGACAAATTCTTCCCTGCTAACCAGGTTGGTTACCCAAGCTACCCAAGCTAGTAGGAAGTCCTAGGTTGCAGGAAGTTCATAGAGTCATTGGGGAAATAGGCACGCATGCCATCAGGGTAATATAGTAGTGTTGTGGGCCAACCAAGTAGCCCCCTCCCCCGCAAGACCTTTAAGTTTTCTTTCCTATAGAAATGTTAAGTCTTCTCCCTAGTTTCTTAGTTCCTTAGCCACTGGCTTTGATTATCTTTCTAATCAGTTTCTGAAATCTAGACTAAAGATTGTCCCTAGACTGAATCACAGAATATCTCTCACCCACCCTGGCTTTAGATAACTACTTAAAGCCTGTGACTTGCCAATATTCCCCAAGCCATTCTGGACCTAACTCTTGGGTAATCCTATCCCAGAGACTAAATAGATTTTAACATTTCTCCAAGCCAGAATACTTATTGATTGTGAAGCCTAATGCTGTTTCCAAATTGGTAGCCACCCTACACCAATAGCTTTGAGCCCTGCTCCTTAAGAAATTCATTAATTAAAATCTATTTTTACTCATTTAGGGGCCTTGGGGACACAGAGCGCACCCCAGCAAGATTGCCAGTCACAACCAAAGAAGCCAACACGGTCTTCCAGGCGGATCTCGAGACCCCTTCCTCTCATCTAAGATCAGGCAGGGCGAGAGTTTCATGAGTCCCCAGATAGGTAGGCCAGCTTTACACCGCTGCTCAGCAGGAAGCAGTTCAGAAGAAACAACCTCCTGTCCCTCAACTTCACATAGAGATTTTATGGGGATCACTTCTCTCAAGGGGAAAACAAGGCAGGCAGTTAGAGGCAGGCATTGGGTCTCTACATTCCTGCATGTCCCACAGAAGCACTGCCCAAAAGACCTCCCTTCTCCACCCAAAACTTCTCTTTTCTTCTAATAAACTCCTTTTCTAAAGAGATGAGATCTATCAGGTGGTCCCACACCCAGAGAGGAACAGCCCATTCTAGAGAAAGATGATAAATCTCCAAGTCCTGGGAAGTCTGCCCTTTTTGACCTCTTCCTCCCTTTTCTGAGCCTCGCCTTTGGGCGTGGCCCACTCCAAACTCTTTGCAATGTAATTTCTCTTCTAATAATGGGCCCTTGAGCCATTCTCTACTGCTCAGGCCTACTTCTACTTCTTTGAAATGTACTCTCTCTTCTAATAAACTACTTTTTCACTACTTTGCTCCAGTATCTCGTTCAATTCTTTGCTCAAGTTGCCAAGGACCTGGACTTCTGCTGAGAAGGGCCCATTCTCTGACAACAATAGCACAAGAGAGTCCATACAGGGAACTCACTGAGCAAGAGTACAATCAGATAACTGCTTGGAAAGAGAATTATCTGTCAAAAAACTCAAAGAATCTGGATGGTGCTAAGTGCTAAAGAACAGGCTCAGTAAACAGGAAATGCAACTTGCCTCCAGTTATGTTGAAATCTGTTAATCAAGGTTCTTCAGAGAAGCAGACCCAATGGGGGTTGTGTGTGTGTGTGTGTGTGTGTGTGTGTGTGTGTGTGTGTCCATCTATCTATCTAGAGAGAGTCATTCATTTTAAGGAATTGGCTCGTGTACTGTAGGGGCTGGCAAGTATGAAATGTGCACGGCAGCGGAGACCCAGGGAAGAGGTAATGGTACAGCTCAAGTCTGAAGGCAGTAGTAGGAAGGAAGGACTTCCTCTTCCTCAGGGGACATCAGTCTTTTATCTTAGGAACTTCAACTGACAGAATGAGACCTTCCCACCACATTATGGAGGGTAACCAGCTTAACTCAAACTCTACTGATTTAAATGTTAATCACATCTAAAAAAATACCTTCACAGCAATATCCAGACTGGAGTTTGACCAAACATCTGGGCACCATAGACAAGCCAAGCTGTCACATAAAATTAACCATCACAAAAGCCAAGTTAGAAAAGTGAAATAAGAGACAGATGAGATCAAATTAGGAGTTCTTCAGCCCTTCATCTTCATTTGTCTATTTTCCATCTTCCCTTTTTCTCACACAAACTCATGTCTACTGACCTTATGGTTAAGAGGAAGAAGGCTTTCAGATATTCTTGGCGTCTGTGCCATGCTGTCACACAGATCAACTTAACTTTCTAATGACTCAGAATCTAATTCTTTGTGATCTGTGGCTTCCTCGATCACCTCCACACAGATTAAGCCCAAAATCTATTTCCGAAGAACTCCCACTGCCAACATTCTTCTGAGTATCCCCTGGCAGCTTAAACTCTAAAAGTCCAAAAGCTAACAAAACTGTGCAACGAAACCATTTCCTCCTTCCTGGCTTGACAACGTCTGCAGCCGCCATGCACATTCCACGGGGCCCCTGCTCGGGACACATTTTCAGCACTCTTGGCTTGTGTTTGTCCTTTGACCTTACCACCAGCGCCTACCAGCACCATGACGCCATCGCTAAAACCAGTGTGTAATTCTTCAGTGCTAGGCAAGAAGTCCGTTGAATGAATAAATGAATGTTGACCCCAGTGAGTCATCAACGGTGGTAAATTCTATTGCAAAATAGTGTCTCCTGGTTTTTTTCCTATTATCATTACACTAATCCAAGCCAGACCACTTTATCTATATCCTTGCTTTTCAGCTCCCGTCTCAGTTTTCTGTTTCATCCTACACATTACTACCACTTACTCTTCTTAATTAGAGCTACAACCCTATCACCCCTCTGTTCAAACACCTTTAGTTTCCCATTGCCCATTCAATTGAGCACCAAACTTGTACCTAGTGATGGAGTCCCGGCCAATGTAAGCCCCCAGGCGCCCTCTCTGCTGTTATCCCCACTACCCTCCTCCATCATATTGTGGCAATGGGCCCTAGACAAAGACCTTCCCAGACCATGTGGTCACCAAGGATTTTAGGCGGGCTTCAGACATTCCTGAACTGTATGGTCAGCAAGACTTCCGCGTTTAACATTTTCAAATTCCTACCTCACCTGAGAGCCAGTCAGGAACTGGCACAATGGCCACATGTCCTAATAAGGAACCCAAAAACCTCAGGGTATATAACCCAAAATCCCACCTGAGTGGGGGCTCAGCCTCTGGATGTGAATCCGCTGAGCCAGTGCCAGCATTAGTAAAAGTTGCTTCCCACACCTTGGTGTCCTGTCTCTTTGTCTGGGTTCCCGCAACAATATATTTAACAAACGCCATGCCTAGCTGGGGGTGAAATGATCTGTCAAACAATGCCAGCTCTAAAGGCACTCGACCTGCAAGGAACCACACAGTAAACTCTGAACACAACATAACGTATGGATGCTCAAAGATGGGGAGGTCCAGGGTCCCTTGAGAACGCGGGAGAGCAGTGAGGCACGGAGGGATCGGGATAAGTCACAACACAGCTCAAATGCCACCTCCCTACAAGAGTCGGTAGATTCAGCCAGTGGGACAAACTGTAGGAAACAGTCTGTTTTCTATGAAAACATCCACTTGAAAACAACAGCAGTTATAATTTAGGGGGGTGGGGGATCAATGAGGAAAATGGGAAATTAAAATGTTTAACTAAAGATTCATAAAAATCATCTATTATAACTAAACACAATTCAAAAGGAATATCTACTGTAATGGCCTGATTATAAAATAAGATTACACACACACACACACACACACACACACACACACACACACACACACACAGATATCTAGATCAATTTGATCTCCCAAATTAATAATCCTGAGGCATTTTTTCCAGGAATAAGTCTGTGTCAAAATGAGAATATCTAAAGAGCTTGAGCACGCACCTTGTCACCAGATTTCTGCCATATAACTTTGTCAAAAATCAAGTCCTTGTGCCTCAAAGGACAGCTTTATAGTAATGGCAGATATTTTCAATATTGCTACACAGTGAGGAGGGGACCAGTGAAAACTGAAAAACAACCCGAATGTCTGTCAATAGGCGGATGACTAAACAATGTGATGGGGACTCTGAGAACAGACACCAAAATGTTGAGAGTCATTAACTCTGAAGAGGGGAGCAGGACTGGTGAGTGTGGGGAACAAAATTCTGTGACATTGGAAACTTTTCAAGGAGAATTTAATCATACAACTAATACATGAATACAAACCAAAAATATCAATGTGCTAACAGATTCCAGATTCAGGTTTTTTAAAATTCAAAAATGTTTTTAGCAACACTGGATTAAACACACACTCTCTCAATATGACAATTTTGAAAAGAATGCTTTCACTGAAATGTATAGAATAATATTTTTGTCAGGGTTTTTTGTGGTTTTTTTTTTAAATATCAAATTGCGTCTTTCTGTTTGCAGCTATGAACGTTCCAGAGCTGTATCCCATGGGAAAATGTTGGGTTCTCATCACTGCTGCTATCAACATCCCTTTAATACGGCAATTCCTTAGTGAAGAACTAGAAAAGCTCAGAATGCAGCAACAGGCCAGCAGAGTCCCATCTCTGAACATAATTAATAGCACGAGCATCACAAGAGAACCCAGGTAGAATTTTAAAATGCCTACTCCTGACCTGTTTCAGAGTTCAAAGTCCAATAACAATTTACAACATCAATGCTTTAGCTGAAGGCTTTTTCTAAGACTCTAAAAGGTATATTCTGCTATATAACAACGTCCTTCTTACTGAAATTAAAGACTATTTCTTTCCACAGCTGGTCAATAGGAGGTAAAAGGAAGGAAAGAAAAAAAAAAAAAACCCAAAACAATGAAACAACCTTCAGCGTTGTTAAAAGATAGCTTGAAATAACAGAAAACTTCACTCAAGAGTTGCTTTCTAGGCTACACCAACATTTTAGATTTTCATGTTATAATATGAGAAATGCAAAAAAACATCCAAGTGAAAGGATACAAAAAAATACTAAGGAGGACCCCATGACCGTCACTCAACACAACATAATTTCTCTTAGGAAGGGCTGAATGGAAATGCATATACTTGAGAAGTTATTCTAAAGAACAGGGAAAGAAAAGGCGGATAAAATGTCAATGTTTGGTCAACCACAATGATGTTTTCAGTTCTCTTCTAGAATTTCATTCACTCACCAAATCGCAAGTAAGTCAAAATGCAGAACAGCTAACAGAAAGAATTGCAGACCCTTTAACTGCCTGCTCAAGGAAGGTATCTTTATCGGTTCATTATCTTCTCTACTTTCATATCCTTTCCATATACTCAGTAACATTAATTTAGAAAGGGAAATATCAAATGAGGTATTGATAATTGGCGAGCATCTGTGATTTTCAAATCCTTCTGTTATACATCAACTGCCAATAGTAGTTACATCTGGGGAATAGGACTATGAAGTTCATTGCTTCTATAGTTCTACAATTTTAACTGTTAATATTTAACTCTTCCTCTAAAACCAGAAAAAAAAAATCTAATATCTTTGCTACAGACTATGTGAAAAACTTGGGACTACTCAGAAAGAGCTCATTAAATGGGCATATGCCGAATAGTAAAACAGCATGGACAGTCTCTACTTTAAGCAGGATCCCAAAGAAAATATAACTTCCTTTTATTACCCAAAATAAAGAAACATCAGCTGCATTCAGTAACCAAAGTCATACTGTATAGTGAAATCATCAGAAATTCAGGTCTTATCCTATTCATCCATTCTGTCTGAGGTCATTCATACTATCACATTTTGTACAGCTGCTTAGGAATTTAAAAACAAACAAAACCCCTCTTTCTTTTTACTGTGGAGTCTAGAGATCATGCAATCTCATTTACCTACTCTTCAAATGAGGAAACAGAGCCCTAGAGAGGTGATACAACTTGCCCAAGTGTCACAGTGTCAAACACTAGAATGTAATCTTCACAATTCTAACACTCGTTCCAACTTCACCCATTGTCACCCCCTCCCATTTGGATCTCTCTCTGTGTCTGAACATTGGTGAGTGCGTGCACGTACAGAATCTTAAGGACGTTCTTGAGGAGGGTGTATTTTAGCTGAACCTCAGAGACAGATTTTATATATATATATATATATATATATATATATATATGAAAAGCAAACCATTTTCTCATTTTTATTATTATTTAAGTAGAAAAGAAAGACATTTGGAATTAAAGGGATTTTCAACTCAGCCCAGAAATACATGTACCATTGTGGATACACAGAGTAGAAAGGGCAAACCATTCTGGCATAGACTATAAGCAGTAGCGTCATTCTCACATTTAACAATATGCTCAGCACAAACTCCAAGCTTGAGGCCCTGACCAATCAAAGCAGATGTCAGTCTAAAATAATTGATCACTAATCCAGATGTTCATCAATTCCAAATAGGGCATGAACAGGAAGTATAGGGGCAAACATGAGCAAGTTATAGTCAGAGAACTGTCACAAACTAACCTAGCGACGGGGGGGGTTACTGGTAGAGAAAAATAGGAGATAGACATTTATTAATATGAATAAAAGATAAGTTAGATCTTTGTAACACTTTCATCTCATAAAATTTTTTCATAAGATTTATCTCATTTGATCATCACCACATCTGGATATTACAATCCTCCCACATGGCAGAGGAGGAAACCAGAACAGGTGACAGAATCGGGCCCAAGTCACGAAGTCAGCAGAGGGCTGGAACTGAGAAGCCCGGCTGGTCACCATGAACAGTCATACAGCAGATTAGAAAGTGCCTTGTACATCAAGATTTTATACTTTCTTTTGCAGGTAATAAGTTTTCAACTTAGAAAGTGACATAAAGAAGAATGTTTTAGGAACATTCATCTGGAAGCAAAGTGCAAGATAAATTTGATAAGCCAAGAAATGATTGAAGAGGGAAAACTCTTAAAAGACTACTGAAATGATGTGGTCCCAAAATGACAAGGCCTGTGTCTGGTTGTAATGTTGTAACATAAGAAATATACATATATTGGGTTTGGGTTCCTGGCACAGAGCTTCCAGAACTCTTGGAATTTCCTGAGTGATAAAGGTGAGAGGAGCATCTTTCGTTTTGCAAAGCAAGCCCCTTTCAACCACATCTGAATTTATATTAATGGGGTGACTCCAGGAGATGGGGCTGGTTACCAGAGGATTGGAACTTTCAGCCCCACCCCAACCTCTGGGGGAAACAGAGCAGCTAGAGATTGAGTTCAATTAACAACCACCAATGATTTAATCAACCATGACAATGTAATGAAACTTCCATTAAAAATCCTAAATGATGGGGCTCAGGGAGCTTCTGGTTAGTGAATGTATCCACGTGTTGGGAAGGTGGCAAAGCCCAACTCCACAGAGACAGAATCTCCTGTGCTCAGGGCTCTCTGGACCTCACCAGTGTTCCTCTTTACCTGTATTTTCTATCATATTCATATATCCAAAAAATGTTAAGTAAGCATTTCTCTGAATTCTGTGAGCTTATAGCAAATTATCAAACCTGAGGAGGGAGTTGTGAGAACCCCCAATTTACAGCCAGTTGGTCAGAAATACGGTGACTACCTGGGACCTGGAACTGGCATTTAAAGTGGAGAGTTGGTCTGGAAGAACTGAGCCCTTAACCTGTAGGGTCTTCGCTAGCGCCAGGTACTGAGTGTCAGAATTGCTTAATGTGAGGGGGAAACCCACACGTCTGGTTTCAGAAATGTTGGGAGTCGTATGCTAGCCTTGGTGGTGACATGGCAAAACTGCCCCCCCAAAAAACAGGAGTGTGTCTCCTTTCTATCATCCTCAATGGAGTGTCCAGTTCACCCAGAAGACATTACCCAGCCCTGAGAGAAAAAAATATGAGAGAACCTGAAGACCCAGCTCCTATCTTTCCTCCTGGGACCAGACAGGTAAGAATGGAGTGGGGCTCACTGTTAATCCAGTCCCTGTCCACTCTGCTCCGTGTTTAGTCTTTCTGGGGACATGGTGGTCCTGTGACTCATACTACAGAATAAGAGAGATCTGATCTTGTTCAGGAAGAAATTGTTCACTGGTTGGATACATAATAAGGGAAACAAAGGAGAAAGCTGACCCCTACATTCTGGCCTGATGGCTAAGAAGTCCCAACAGAACAGGGGAGGTGAAGGACGCACGGGGAAAGGCGTCGTTTGATAAGACAGACACGTAAAAGGGGGCTCTAGGCAAAGGGGGTGAATTGAACACAAGCACCAAATCTGGAACCCTCTCAAAGTCCCATTAAAACTGCAGCAAAAGAATTGTTTTAAGAAGATGGGGAGAATGGGAGAAGAGGAAACAAGAAAGCTTTTAGAAACTGGAGTAGGAAAAAGCTTTAGCAGGACAGGCCTGCAGGCCTGAGGAACCAGTCCTAAAGCAGCTTGGAGGAAAGCTAAGAACCTACACAATTCACACTGCAGAGTTCTCAAAGCTCAGGCATGGGTGGTAAGAAGCACTTCTGGAATAGAGGCAAATTCATTTTCTTGGAAAGCGGGTAACTGCTAAAATAAGGGTTGGTTGAAAATTGCTTACTCAGTCTGAAACCTAGATTCCCCCACCCTACTCTCCAAGCCACCAAGGCCCATCCCTCACCTGCCCTGACAGAAGCCTGGGGGTTAACTCTCAGAAGAGGTTAAAACAGGGTTTCTGGCTTGAGAATACAAAGCACGGTTGAGAGCCTACCAAAAACAGAGGGATTAACAGATGCATTCTGAATGTTCAGGCCCCCAGCCTTCTTTCCACACTGGCCCTAAAAAGCTGACAGCCAGGACTTGCCCGCCAGCTAAGAGATTAGAAGAGTTTTTCTCTGTAGAATCTGACCAGCCTCTGATGACCTAAAGTTACTGACAGCAGGGTTCTCCCCACAAAATCTGCCCACCCAGTCAACAAGCTCAGTTCAAACTCTTAGATTTTCCCATCAGCCTCTTCATTTCCCCACTTAGAAAATAGTAGACAACCAAAGACTACCAGAAACCTGAGGGAAATCACTAAAACAGGAACCAAAACAGAAAGAACAGCTTGGAAGAAACACTATTCAGTCAAGAAAACTTATAAAACTCACTAATGTGCTAAAAAAAAATGAGAGGAGCCAGTGATGAACTCAGAGCAGGGTGCTATATAAAAAAGCACTCGGAACAACAACAACAAAAAAGAGTTTTTAGAAACTAAAAACCTGACAGCAGAAATGGGAAAAGCTCAATAGAAGGATGGGAAGAGAAATAATAAGAAATATCAAAACAAAGACATGGAAAAGCACAGAGAAAAGATCAAATTTACAGATCAGTCCAGAAGATCTAACATCTGAAATCACAAGGAAGAGAAAATTAGAGAGAAGAAATTAAGAAGTAGTTCAAAAACTTTTTTCAGAACTAAAGCAAAAGAGTTTCTAGATTCAAAGGGCTCATCAAGCGCTTAACGATATTCATTACAACACACACAGACACGCCGAATGACATCACTGTAAAATTTCAGAACTCCAGGATTAAAGAGCAGACCCGAAAATCCGCCCAGAGGCAGAGCTCCACCAAAATGGAGTAAATCAAGGAGGAGGTGTTCTAGGAGGCAGACATCAGAAGAAAGGAAATCTCCAAGATGACAGGAAAGGAGATCAGAGTGACAGCCACATACAGCCATGGAGAAAAGTCAATCTGGAGGAAATGAGATCAGAAAGCTCTGGGAGAAACTTCCTCAAAAAAGATGTAATGGATATAAATTTTAGCGTAAAAAGAAGATACCAATAGGGCAGAGTTTGAAGTTGAGATAATAACAAATACATAAACACACACATACCCAAAAGGACCATGAATGCCAGGGAAAACAAAAGGTGTGTAGCAAAGTAATCACGTTGGACGATATGGCTCTGCCCTGAACAGCGTGCACTGTCACAACGTAAACCCTGAACGCTGAATTAAACAAAACTATAATATATGTGTGCAGGGAGGGTGCAGGGCGGGAGGTATACGTGTATGGCGGGGTGAAGGGAAGGAAGGAAAAAAAGAGCTAAACCCTCACCTTGAGGAGACAAGACATAACGCCTTAAAACTAAAAAAAAACAACAACCAAAAAACAAAAAGCCATGAATAGCAAAACCAGCATGATGTTTAGAGACATGGAAGTAAATTTCTTAAAAATCAGCTAAAGCTTTTAAATGACTACCCACACCCAGAGGTTTTTCACATGAGCCAGTCCCCACTGCTCGTTTCCGTGGCCATCAAGCCAGCTCGTGATCCAGGAAAATGTGCAGAGCATGAAATGAATCACTGCAAATCCTCTATAGATACTAAAGGAAAGTCAAAGCAGGTAGTTCAACTGTCCCATGGCAGTTACACCTTTGAATGTTCAGGACAATACATTACCTTTCAAGGTACTGCAATGATTATTAGTCAATGAAGACTCTGATCACAGCTTCCTCCTAATGCTTTCTTTCCTCTTCATAGGTTTTCCTCTGACCACCTATCACTCAACAATACACTTAAAATGTTAAGTGTTTAATTATTATCTCTAACCCAAGAAACTAAAAACCACAATATATTAAAAAGAATACTTCAACTTGGTCTAGACCCACCATGCCATCTGAGAGGTAATATGGTCTATTTCTAATATGAAATGGGGTACTACAAGATACACCTGAACAAAAGGGACATAATAGGTAATTCAGGACACACTTCCAATCATTTCTGAAGCAGATATTCACTGTGGCTCAACTTATAGTCCTACATTATGACTCAAAACGTGAAATGTATTCCTTTAAAAGACAAGTAGAGTAGGGGCCGGCCGAGTGGCTCAGTTGGTTAAGAAGCTCGCTCAAGAGTGCAAGCTCTGAGCAACAGGGTCACAGGCTCAATTCCAGGCCCAAGCTGAGCTGCCAACAGGTGGCAGGATGGCTCAGCTAAAAAAAAAAAAAAAAAAAAAAGACAGTATAGTAAAAATGTTTCTAGATTATTCCTATTATCACTTCTCTATAGTCCAAATAATCAAGAAAAAACTGAATAACCAAATATACCACTTTGCAATTTCACTATAAAGACTATGTATTTTATAATTATGCTAAATATTAAATTTTAACTGTTCATATATTTTCAATGAGAAAGTCTGAGGAATTTGCAAAGGGATTTCCTGGGGTGGGGGGGTATTAAAAAAAAAAAGACTACTGTTATATGGTTCTGCCCCATTAAATATAAACCGACATTTATGTTGCTAAGATTTAAGTGGCTAGAACAGTTTCCCAGACTCAACGTTTTTACCTCTTCTTCCCTTTCTCTCTTCATTTTTATAGCTACAAAGAAAACTGTCAAGATTCATTTCTGGCTACAGAGATGGGGAAGGCCAGTTCCATAGAACACAATCATTGCACAGTTCTAAAAGCTCTTTATTGAATTCTCTTCAAAGTTCAAGTTAAAAAACAGAAGTTCATTTTCACTTTGGAAATCGAACTTGAAAGAAAAATGTGACCTCCCAGAATTTAATTCCTGCCAAGGAACTCCCTCAAGAACATAAATTGTTAAGACATGGCCACTTGGGGAAAACATTTTCAAGTCATGTTTGACACGCGAAGCTACATGGGACTTGACAGGAATAATTTTTAACAAGCTCAGGTCTGTCTTTTCTTTACATGTTCAACACGATTTAAAAACATGTACTTGACCAAAAGCTTGTTGGAGACTATAAACAATTCGGATCCTTTTACAGAGAACCCACAGGGGAAGTGCAAAGGATCTTTAATGCTTTGCGTATTGTTTGTTTAAAAAAAAAACAACTACAATCTTTCAACAAAAATCAAATGTAAATGCATGCCTACATAAACCAGAGGTAAGTAAAAGCAAAAAAATAAAAAAATTAAGTGGGCTTTTAAAACTGATAAAACTGCTAACCCTCGTCCATTTAAACTCGCCTAGAAAACAATTTAAAGAGGCACTACAAGAAGCCCCCTACTTCCCAACAGGTATAAATCCTCTGCATATAGTTGCCAGTTGCCCCACATGAACCTGCAGGTGGCTGGTGGCTCACCTTCCCTCACCTGGCCTGCAGCTCTCACTTGTAATCAATGCCCACAGCCAAGATTCTGCTGAGCGCGAGGCCTAAAGTGCTCCGTCTCACACACCCACGAACCCTGGAGACTATCCTATCCCCTACTTCCAAAGCTTTCTACTTACACATCTGCTATCATGAAATCATATAGTCCATGCCCCAACCCCCAAGAAAAGGAATTTTGAGGCCTGATCCCAATCATTCATGTTATAGATGAAGCCAGGGTCACACAGTTTAAGGGAGGGGATGGGAGGGCAGAAAAATGTGATCCTGTATCCTGGTTGTCATGTTATCGGCCTTTTTCCAACAGGAAATTCTTCAGGTTGGACATACTTTGGGGGAGCTGCCCTGTGCCTGGTCATGGCTTAGAAACATGGTTTAAAAGAGAAAATGTATTTCAAGTTCATAACAACTTACAAACGAATAATTATAACTTGACAGGCTTCTAAATTAAGAGATTACATGTGTGATAAAACCAACTCATTAGAACTCAGCAAACCAAAACCCATAGCTAACTTGATTTTAGCAGATCTCAAAATGTGAAAAGAGGAAAATGACATCAAAACAAGCTCATATCAGAGATGTAATCAAAACACTGTTTTTGGAGAGCATCCTGAATAAAGTTAATCCAATATTCTAGACCTTCAGAACTGAATTAGCAAACAATAATCTGAAGTCCCACAATAAATCCAATTATGAAACCTAACCATCAGCTATCCAGAAAACTTAATTAACCAGGGCACAAGCACACTCATTAGGAACTTTACACTATTAGAGTCCAATCAAATGATCAAGTCCAATCCTTTATTCCAATGTCTTAAGTTCATTTACATTTAGATTTTAAAATACAGTCAGGAAAAAAGAACTATAAATAGTAAGAGCCATTCCAAAGTATCTATAATATCAACTAATATTTATTGTTCATTATGGGCCTGGCACTACTCTATATAACTCATTTTATCTGCACAACCATGAGTACAGTGACTAAAGCAGTTTCCCAGACTGTCTAGTGCCCACTTTACAGAGGAGAAAACTTAAGCACCGAGAGGTCAAGTAACTTATTCAAGGTCACACAGCTAATAAAGCTTGTCTTTTAACCACTATGCCTTGCTGCCTTTTATCTAACCACTCCAATTATCTCTGACTTCTCCAAATTAAAGTGGATTATACTGTATGGATAGATAACATAAATAAGAAAGTAATCAATTGAAAAGCTGAATTATACTGGGTAAAGCAAAATAGGATTTTGCTACCAGCAATAGAACACCACCAACCACTCAGTTCGTTTATGCTTGCACATTTTTCTCATGTTTCTTCAAATGTTTATGTCCTATCCACAAGTAAAATTTCCCATGTCTGCATCAAGTTTTCCTAGTTACGTTTCTTGAAGAGGCACTAAAATATTGAAATGGGGGGTTTATGTAATCAGTATGTAAAAAGTACAATCCTTTCCCCTCCGCTTTTGTTTAGAAAGTATGTCCCTACCCTATGATTGTGGTAAGTCACCTCCCTTCTCTCTGGATGCTGTTAAAGTTCCTGGGGAAAGGGAAATCAGAGAGGCTGCCCTTTGCCCTGAGGACGATGAACAATTCCAGCGGCCAGGTTGCTAATCTCCAACTGGTAAGGGCCCACTAGCAAGTGTGCCTCTGAAGCACAAATTGGCAGGGACTCAAAGACGCTTACAGCCCGACTGTCATTGTTGTACGGTAATGAAGCATTAGTTCATAAACCTGTATTGTCCTGGACCAGAGGCAGGAGCTTTTTTAAAGAACCCCCTGGGAATGTAGTGTTGGCAGCCCCAGTCGCCGCCCAAAGCAGAGCACTAGCTACAGATCTCTAAGCGGATTCACTCCCCTGGCCTGGGGCCAGCTGATACCACAGACAGAGGTTCTCAAACCTCAGAATCAGAATCACCTGGAGAGTGGCTGACATGCAGACTGGCCCACTGAGTAGGTCTGGGGTGGGGCGACGATTTTGCATTTCTAGTTCCCGGGAGATGCTGATGCCTGGCCCAGGAATCACACTGTGAGATCCGCTGGTTTAAGGTAATGGTTATGAGTTGCAATGCCCTTGGCTGCTGCCGCCAGCCAGCACCAGTAATTAAAGGTATCTGCCGTCAATAAGGTAAAACTGCACTAGAAGAGTGGAGGATCTGCCAGCTGGTCTCATCACTGCTTCTTATCCTCCATCATTAACTAAGCAACATCCGGGAGGTATGGACTTGAGATACCATTTTACACTGCCACAGTATTTAAATACAGCAAGCTTGGGAGTGAGAGGGGAAAGGAAAGAAAAAAACGTTTCCCCTAACATATCAAAGAACAATAAGCCAGTAATCCAATTTGTTCCTATATTACCTATCTTCTGACACGGACCATGAATGTCTGGCAGAGGAAAAGAGACCAGAATAGGGCCAGCCAAGTGGCTCAGTTGGTTAAGAGCTTGCTCAAGAGTGCGAGCTCTGAGACACAGGATCACCGGTTTGATTCCCAGACTGAGCTGAGCTGCCAACAGGTGGCAGGATGGCTCAGCTAACCAAAAAAAAAAAAAAAAAAAAAAGAGGCCAGAATGATGGGAAGCATTAACAAAAAGACTATGTAGAGACCCGAGTAGCTTTCATCAGCACAACTCAAAGACGCAGACAAGGCCACGCTGTTGGGCTAGTGGCACAAGGAGTTAAAATAACCAGAATAAAGTGAAAAATACCTATCAACCCCTACCCACGCTCAGAAATTGTTCAATATTAAAATGAACTTCAAAGCTCACAAAATTACAGTTATTCAAAGTGCTTAAACACAAAACTCACCTGTATCATATTTTGTTCTACCACCTACCAGTTGTGACCTTGGATAAATTACCTCTCCGGGCCACTCGCTAAAATCAGTGAAATGGGGGTGATAATATGTCTCTCTTACACAGTTTTTATGAGGATTAAATGAAACTGGCACATAGTAAGTAGCCTATAATGTTAGCTATAAACATCCTATAAATGTTAATATAAATTATTATTAAGATTATTATTGAGTACACCTTGCAATTTGCTAACAGCATATTTAGATTATGTAAAAAGTACTAATGGACATTTCTCCCAGCCCATTTCACACCTTCATTCCCTGCCACCATTATCATGAATAAATTTGCCCAGTCCCTCCAATTTTTCTATATATATTTTTCAATTAAACCATCCAACATTCAGAATAAAAGGAACCAGCTTAACCCTCATCTTTCCACAAGAGGAGAACCAAAGTTGCAACACGAGATAGCTGACAGGCCTTTGTTTTTAAGTCTTGTTGAGCTCAATCTAAACAGATCCCATATGTTGCCAAGAACAGACACCAACCAAGGTGACAACCTTGAGACAGATGTCTGATTACCATTTTGATGAAGGGGGAAGGGAAAGGTTTATTTGTTTTTTTAAGGGAAAAACTGTAACTTCAGAGGGAATAAAGCAACGCAATTTATTAGTACAATAGGTATATTGCTCAACTAAAGAACAAATAAGGAAGAAAAGAGACAACTCTCTTTTGAGTCTATAAAGATACAGATAACTGTCTAGGTAAACAATCCTGGATATAAAATGTGGCTCATTTTTCCAGAAGACGGGAATAACATCTAAGACTTAACAATCGACTGGACTGACAGAACCTCAACACGTCTTCTCCTAGACTACCTCGTGAGTACAATCGAAAGGTTCACAAATAGCTAAACACAGAGAAGAAACCCTAGGGAGCACCAGAATAACAAACTTCTGTCCACCAATAACTCTTGTGCAAACACACAGGCTCCTGAGAACATCGAGAGGACTTCACGGGCATCAAAGCGAATAAGAGCTTGTCAGAGGTGCAGCCAATGCCTCTCCTATTTAACGCAGCCTCTGGATGTCTGTGGCCTGTGGGAAAATCTCACAATATAAACTCAGTCTTAAAAAAAAATCAGGACACAAAATTATATACAGAGAGTGCTGTCCCCTGTTCCGTTAAAATTGCTATCTATTGCTATCCCTACATGTACACAGACCCATACATATCAACATATTCACCAAAGCAAAAAGAGGAAACGGACACTCGCTAGATCATGATACTTTTTTTCTTTGTATTTTTTGTACAGGTTTGAAAATTATGATGACTCTAGGTTAATTTTATAATCAGGAGGATGTTATGTCTGTCAGTGTACTGCATTCTCATGGCATACCAGGTACTACAGTCAAGGTAGTTAGAGCCAACTCAGGGAAATTAAAATACCAAGCCTGACTTCAAATACATTCATTTAGCTAATGAAGTCACCATCTCAGAACAAAACATTCCACAGTAAAATCTAAATGCAGCCCTATAGCAAGGTAACAGCCCCCTCCCAAGTCAGGAAGTAATTAGCATTCAGCATGCAGGATGTCCAGATAAAAGGCAGAAAACGTCAGCTTTTAAATAAACTCAACTTCTACTGTGTTGTTATGGACATTTAACAGAAGTCCCTCCCGGCTTGTCCTTTCTTAATACAGGAAAAGCTTAATCATTCCCTGGGAAGCTCATATGTAAAATTTGGCTAAATCAAAGCATGATCGATAAAAATAAAATTTAAGAAAGTACTTAAATGAAGAATCCACTTCAGTGTTACCCAATCTTATTTTTATTATATATCTGAATAAAGAAGAGCAACAGGATAATCCAGAAATTGTCTGACAAATGAAGGGAAAATAACACAAGTTAATACTTTTATGTTTGCATGAAGAAACTCTGAAAGAATAAGGAGAAACTAATAAAAATGGTTATTCTGGTGGGGGGGCGGGACAATGCACAACAGGGGACAGAACAAAAGGGAGACTTCTCTGCATAGCTTTTTCTACACTTTTTTTTTTTTTTTTTAGCTGAGCCATCCTGCCACCTGTTGGCAGCTCAGCGGCAGCTCAGCTCGGGCCGGGCATCGAACCGCTATTGCTCAGAGCTCGCGTTCTTGAGTGAGCTCTTAACCAACTGAGCCACTCGGCCAGCCCTTCTGCATAGCTTTTTATATATTCTTTTCAACAAGGTAAATGTATTGCCTATCCAATAAATTAATGAAAATGTATGCTCAGATTGTTTCAGCTGCATCACACCGTGGAGGTAAAAGAACCCAGGCTGTGCAGTCAGGCAGCCCAGTGCTCTCTGAGATGCCACCAGCTAGTGAGCCTCTGAGTCCAGCTGATATATTCTGAGAGATGGAGGACAGCGTCCTTGCCTAGATGGTGGTCGCAGCAGCCAGACCATTGGCTGGAAAGCCACAGTGCTCTCAACAGTAGTTCTCAGATGCCAACATAATCAGGCATAATTTGATTACACACAGATAGCAGAGTCCCTGCTTACTTCAATTTCCTTTGCTCCACATCATGGTCTCTGAGCCTTCAGAACATTTGATCAGATATCCAACGCTGTCAGATAGAAAGCCCCTGTCATATTTTACCATGTGTTACTGAAATTTAAATCAGCCAATTATTACATGGTCCTCTACATGTTACCGATAACAAGTTTACCAGCTTTTAATCAAAAGAGTGGAAAGCAGAAGGAAGCATAATAGAGGATTTCCCTACAGGAAAAACCTAAAACAGCTGTCTGTCCTCCCAAAGCAAGGCGTTGCTTTTCTACATGGGGGAAATTTCTAGTGAAAACAAATCAGAAGAATAAGTGAAAATAAAGCAGTTCTAACAGAAGGAAATTTCCACCATTCCACGGGGTGGGGGCAGACTCTCATTCTAGAAGTCTTTGTTTTTTATAGAATATGATTTTTAGGTAACACAGGCTTAAACATTTAAAATCAGTATTTTATATGTGTGGAACTGCCACTGTCCCACAAATTTACAGGCAGGTCTTAAGTTAGATATCTTCTAAAACTCCAATTTCAATTGGTAATTTAAAATCCAGAGCAGGTTTTGTTATATAATGGTTAATCCTATTCCTTGATGTTTACTTACATATCTGATCATCCGCACAAACTTGTCACATACCTAAAGGAAGGACCCTGTCTCATTCGGTTTTCATCCTTACAACTTGGCACTAGCAGAGTAACCGGAAATATACTTCCTGAATGGAGGAATATCGCGCCACCCTAAATGGACAAGGTTCCTAACACAACAGAGACCGGAGTTTCCAAAACAGGGTTAATCAGATCGTCTTCGGGTACCTGTTAGCCAGGCCTGTTCCTGGCCTCAACCCCAGACTTGCTGACTCAGGATGTCCAGGAACCCTGGGAATCTGTTTTTAAACAAGCCCCTAGTGCACCTGATGACTCTGAAATTGCGGGAAACACGAGATGAATGAAATAGTGTGAACGATCGCTCTGAGTTCCAAGATGCCCAAGGGAAGTGGAGGTCCAAGCTGAGCCACTCAAGTTCTGAGCGGGAACCTGAAATCAGGTAGGAGTAGTAGGGTTTAGGCTCTGATAGTTTCCTGAGCAACAGAGGTGAAAGGGGAACCTAGAAAGCTAAGTGGATGCTGAGAAACGGAGGTGAAAAGGGCTTTGAGAAAGAGGACATCTTACATAAAGGCCCCAAGAGAGAGGATGGCCCCCCCAAACCCCACAAGCCAAACCCCTGTGAGGCAGAAAGAAACAACCATCCTTCAGGCATTCCTGTCAGGAACTACATATACTTTCTGTATATACTTTTGGCTCCCTGCGCAGGACTCTCTGGTTTTCAAATGAGAAGTGTTTTTATATTTATCTCTGACACAGCTCTCCTCTGGACATGGTCAGCTTTCATCTTCCAGGCTTCGGCTGAGCAGCCTCACATAGACTGGGCCATCTGTGGTAATATATGGACAACAAGGTACACACGGATGATAACTCAGCCTTCTCTGTCATCTAAACAACAACAGTAAATGTTAAGTGACAGTTATGTGCCAGGTGCTATGCTAAGTACTTTAGATGCATGTCTCAAATTTCTTGGCCATCTGCCAGTAGTTTGAGAGGTTTCCAAACAAAAAGAGAAGAAAAAGGGAAAAGACCAAAAGACAGGGTTTTTTTCCCCTCAGACAGCTGACCGGCCATCTCTTCTTGGCGTGGGTTTTCCTTATCTGGGTACATAATTTGAAGAGAGACAGTACCATAGAACGGTCAGAATACATAGGCTCTGGAAATAAGCCTGTGTTCATATCCCAGCTCCATCACTTTCTAGCTGTGAATGTGGGCAAACAAATTATTTGTCTTAGTTGTATCATCTGTCAAACAGAAATAATAACAGTATCCACCTCATAGAGCTGTTGCAAGTATTAAAGTATCTAGCCTGTAGCGAATGTGCCAACATTGGCTGTCCATATTATGAGGTAATACAAAGTTACCAAAAAGACAGCCCAATACCAGAAATCAAAATTGTGCTGCTGCGTAGATATTGGTATCAGTAATGTTATTGTTTGAGTGATCTAAACGCTTTCACAGACATGTCATTTAATCCACAAGGAAAGGGACTGAGGCTGGGATCTCCAGGTCTTGTTTCAGAAGAGCCCTCATTCAAAAACACAAGCTCTACCTCCTTCGCTACATGTGTCTAAAGTGCTGCTAGCAAATGTAACATGTGAAAGGAAGATACCATCAACACTATCCTGTTGATTTTGAACTTCAAATCCTACAGAATTCATTCATTCCAGGATATAAACCAATTTGAGGAGAAATGAAATTAAATCATTACGTCAACTACGAGGTGCCTACTTAAGTGCAAACCACTTTATTTTATACTTAAAACTTGATTTTTTTTTTTAGATAGTAAAATGATAGCCAGGGAAAATGATGGCCATTATTTTCCTATTTCTGAATTTTCTTCCAAAATATTAAGAATCTTTCATATTTCTCTCATTAATATTTTTTTTCATTTGCTAGCCTCAATCCTAAAACAGTACATACAGATGAAATTTTAATATTGGCTTTTTCTCTAATATAAAGGAAAACTAGATTATTGCTAGAGTAATCATTTCAACCTAAACGTAGGAAGCTTTTTAAGCCAGGTAATTATATTTTCAACATCCAAGAGTCAATGAGTAAATTGAAATTTTGGCTTAAATGATACACCCTCATAATTTAAAGCAGTAACTCAATTTTTGGAAATCTGACACATGGCAAAAGCATGTAAATAATTCTTTCCATAGATGTTAACTTTTTAACGATGAGGAGGAAGCCATGAATGGACTGTGGGCAGGATATACACAAATCTGAAACAAGTACCTGCCTGATCTGTTTGGAAAATGACGTGAAGCTCCATGCACTGCATGGCAGTAAAGTGTGAGTTGCAAGAGTCCGTCTGGTCGTGAAGTTTATTTCAGACACAAAGACCTT
>NW_017731470.1:2873327-2874875 GCF_001890085.2 Hipposideros armiger
AACGATAACCTTAGTTAACTTAGGGAATTTGGGCTAAGGACGTTAGTCTATTGGTGCATATGTATACAAAGAGAAAAGTGATGTTTAAATGTAAAACAAAACTAGCAAAAGAAGTTCTTGACCTTCAGCGAGATTTTTCTTGTTTCTTAATTCCCACAATAGATCAGTTCACCTTGCAGATCAGCCTCATCACACTATTCCTCAAGGGTGAAATTCTCCTTCACCCACGTACAAACACTCCACACAGAGAAGGCACAGAAGCAATTAGTGATTACCGAGATGACAGTGACATTCCACTAGGGCAGTTATATCCTGACGCATGAGGTCATTACTCACATTAAGCAGATATATTGTTTGTGTCCAACAACTTTATGAGACCACTTTGATTCCCCATCCCCTGACTTTTTTGTTGTTGTTGTTTGGTTTGGTTGAAGTCGGGGACCGTGAGACTCCCTAGTTGGGAACTGTCCACAACTGATCAAGAAGCGTTGACAGCACAAAGAGATGAACTGTAATATGTAAAACTATCACATAACTTCACAACTTGAAGAAAGATGTATTATAACAAGCAATCTCACTGGTATTAAAAGTACTGAAAACTTGAACTCTTCTAGTTTAAGGTAATGTATAGCTAAGTTTTTCTTGCATGCAAAACATGGAAAACCAGCTATTCGAGACTGCATATGAAGTGGTTCTAAGAAAGACAGTATTTCATCCAGAGCTGCTGAAATCTCCGCGTGATCTCCGCGTGTGTTACACCAACACCTCCCCTCCCACCCTACACCCATCATCCATCCCCAATTTACTCTTTACACTTAGGATTACGATCAAGTCCGTGTACTAAAACGGGGAGAAACCACACAAACATCCCACTGAAAGTTTCTCTGCTTTGGGCTATCAGGAAATTCCAGTTACTTCATTCACTGGAGCTCATTAAGCAGCTGACATGAAATGGGTGCTCCGAGAGATCACTACCTCAGTCAGGACTCAAGACTTGATTTTCAGGGTTGGAGGAGGTCAGACAAAGACGAATGGGATTCAGAGTCTGAGGTCAAGGTCAAGGCCCTTTGAATCACAAAGAGCTGGTGGGTCACTGGGGAGCAGGGCAAGAGAGACAAAAAATAGCGCCAGAAAAGAATCCTGAACTAAAAGTCTGCATACTTTTGTTTGCAGGTAAGAGCACAGGCACCTGGTGGGCAGACAAGTGACAAGCAGCCCCAGTGCTCGCTGAGGTCCCCAGGGATTTTTACAAACAGGTCCTCCTAAAGTCCTAAGAACGGTAATCATTATATACCCATATCTACGCTGTATCCCGGCTTCTCGAGCAGGCTACCTTCCCCCGACCCTTGGCCCAGGACCTCGGCTCCTCCTCTGTCTACAGCGCCCCCGGGTCTCCTCTCAGCCTCCCACACAGACAAACAGAGAGGAGGACCAGGCAGTGGGACCGGGCCAGCCCGGTTCCCACCCTCCGCGCCCACTCCATCCGGGCGGCCAAGAGCCTCCCGCATCCCCGGAGGTGGAGAGCGCCACGCGCGCCTGCCACCTGCA
>NW_017731470.1:2876805-2881041 GCF_001890085.2 Hipposideros armiger
TATAAACGTTCTTTTCTAGAATTTTATATAAATGGAATAACAAAATGTTTACTCTTTTTTTGCCTCCCTTTCCACCCCCCATACAACATAATTATTTTCAGACTCTAACATGTTGCACGTATGAGTACTTTATTTTCGTTACAGGGTAGTACTCGTATGGATATGCTGCAATTTGTTTTCCTATTCATTTTTTTTTTCAGCTGAGCCATCCTGCCACCTGTTGGCAGCTCAGCGGCTGCTCAGCTCGGGCTGGACTCGAACCGCTGTTGCTCAGAGCTGAGCTGTTGAGTGAGCTCTTAACCAACTGAGCCACTCGGCCGGCCCCTCTATTCATTTTTTAATGGACATTTGGATTGATTCTGGTTTGGAGCTGTTACAAATAAAGTTTTTATGGACATTCAGAAAAAAAATTTTTTTTTTCCCTCAAAATAGTGCTTGAAAAGCAGGTATGGCTGAAACTACCTACGCTTTGGGCCGTCCTCCCTCTTTCTGCTGACAGAACTCAGCATGTTTACCAGCATGTCCAGCCCCTTGAGATCCATCTCACTCGGTATTCCACCGTTTTTTGGGGGGTTGTTTTTTTTTTGTTGTTTTTTTTAAGCTGAGCCACTTGTTGGCAGCTCAACTAGGGCCGGGCATCGAACCGCTGTTGCTCAGAGCTCTAACTCTTGAGCAAGCGCTTAACCAACTGAGCCACTCGGCCGGCCCTCTTCCACCCTGTTTTGACAGTAATGGGTCAAGTGTAACCCAGGTCTAAGTCAATGAAATTATAAGGGGAAGCGGGAGGCTCCTGAGAAATGTTCACCTCCCTGAAGAGGAAAGGAAGGAGGAGAAAGGCGCTCTCATTCTCATCTCTCTGCTCAGACTCCTGCCTCCTGCCTTTGGATGTGTCAGGTGAGGATGGGATGTCTGGAGCTGCACCAGTATCTTGAGACCAAGAGGAGCGGACCAGGAGAATCCAGCACAATGCGAATGCTGAACTTACTTACCGGTTTAAGGATGACTGCAAATGTTCTCAAGGTGTAAATGCTGCAGTCTGGGAACCAGGAACAATAGCATCACCTGAGAGCTTGTTGGAAATGCAGAATTTCAGCAGCACCACCCCCCAACACACACCTATTGAAAGAGGATCTGTTTTCTAAAAAGCTCCCCAGCTGATTCATATGTATTTTACAGTTTGAGAAGAAGCACTAGTTTAAATTCATATTGGTTGGGCTTTTCTGTTACCTGTAGTTAAATACATAGGAATTTATGAGGATAACTAGTAGTAGGTGATGAAGGGACTGAAGATTCTGGAATTAAATGAATATGGAAGGATAAGACCAAGAACACAAGTGAAGTTGCCAGGTGGCCTAGGACTGAGAAAGGAGATCAAAAATCATCTATTTGGAGTGGATACAAGAAAGAGAAAATGGTGGCAAGTTTCTTAGCTATTCAACAAGTGGTGCATAAAAGNCCACTCGGCCGGCCCTCTAAGAGCTTTTTTTAAATCCCTAATCATAAGAATCAGAGAAGGATTACTGATCAAAGTCATATTTACAAGGTCATCTAAGCTACTGCTATTATCAAATAGTAACCCCTCATTAGAATTAAAAATGCCCAAATTGGGAAGACCAAGATAGTTTAATTTAGTCCAAGTCTCTATTTTACAGCTAAGAAAACCAAGGCCTGAAGGTGTTGACTAAACTACTCAAAATCTGCGTCAGAAAATGACAGGCGGTGGAACCAGACTCAAGTGAGCTCCCAAGTCCCAACCCAGTGAGCTTTCCCGTCTATTTCAATGAAGTGCTGGAAGAACAGACCGGAGACTCTGGCTCAACAGGGCTTTGGAAGGGTCTGGGAATCCATAACTTTAACACGAGTTCCAGGTGAGTCTTAAGGTCAACCAAGTGTACGAAATGCTGCTTCACCTCACATGGCCTCCTCAAGCGGAGGTGCATCTGGCCACTCAGCTGTCAGCTTCTGTTACTACATTTAGGGACCTTTCAGGGATGAGAGATGGGTGGAGACCATATTCCCACACCAACATCCTCCCTAGTATGTGGTATGTTTCAATGAAAGCAAGTCTTACTGCCAACTCCACTAGAAATACAAACATTTATCAGCGGGCAGACAGGCACTAAAAACAAACATAACCTGCTCTTAAAAGTACAGTGAAGCCTCTACTCTTTATCTTTAGCAATCTGACAAGCACCTTGCATAAAGCACCTTCATTCTAAGGAATAAGCAAAGGTCTTCTGACATCAAGACCAGCCAACCCTACGGATGGGTCAAGGGACAGTCCTTTGTGAGGTAAAACAATGCAGCTTGAGCACTACCCAGAAAGTGTCAGGCGACAGTGTCTGCAAACTCATACCTTGTTTATACAAAGATAGTGCCCATGCAATCTTTCTGCCAACCAGCTCTCTTCAACACCATTCATCTCACCCACAGAAATTGTTCACAGTCCGTCAGGTGCAGGTGCACAGGCTGAAAACCACATCAACTCTATGGGAGCACCATTAACACACACTAAGGTGGGAATGGTGCCCCCTAGAGCTGTGCAACCCAACAAACCTTCCTAAACTTGGAACACCTCTAGAACCTTGGTGGGGGGGGCGGGGACGGGAATCTTCTGCTTTTCTGGAACTCTAAGGGAAAAAGCCAGCAAGTCATCTTTTCTTCTGTTTCAATAATGAATTACATTTCACATTCACCCAAGAAGTAATTTTAAGGTGAAGTGGAAAGAATCTGGGCCTAGACATAGGAAGACTCAACGTCTGTCTTATGTGTGCCTCTTACTAGTTACTAGAACTTCCATTTCTTTGTACGTAAAATGGATAGAATACAATCTGGCCTTACTACCTCACAAAGTTTTTGTGTCAAATAATGAATATGAGAAATATTTTTTCAATCATAAAAGCACTACATAAGTGTAGTGTTATTAATTACCAAAAGAAATCACACGGAGATTAAAAAATAAAACAGGGCTATTAGGTTGGGTGTCTATTGCCGTCTGTATAGCAAAGCCTGTTTTGATTGTTTACAGACAGAGATGTAACTATCCACATTTCTGGCTGTCAGTATTTTCAATGAGAACTTATTGCATCAACAAATAGATGAAGTTTGACATTTATGGAAAGGTAGTTAAGCACAAAACCTCAGAAAGGTAGAAAGTTTATTTTTCATGTGTTTTTAAAGTCATTGTCTTGTCCACTTAGATTTGCAGCTGTCAGTATAGTTAGTGGTCCCTCTTGAAATTTTTTGTAGTTATTCTTCCTGACACGGAGAAATAAGAAACTAAATATTCGTTCAGCTCAAATACCTATTGAGCTATCACATTCCAGGCACTGTCCTGAGCTTTGAAAAACAAAGACACAGCCATCTTTGATCTCAGGGAGCTTCCTATCTAGCAGAGGGGAGCAGAACTGAATACATAGTTTCAGTCCACACTGGTAAATGCAGTGATGGAGGTACATATCTGACGTCCATCCTGGATACCATAGGAGCACTCGCTCCAACTTTGGGGTGTCAGGGAAAGCATCAACGGAAGCTTTAAGGATGTGTAGGAGAAAAAGAGTAATGTGCATTTTTCCCAGCTTGTGACAAAAATTTATTCTGACTTTCTACCTGTAAGGTTTTGAAGAATCACAAACTTGATGAAATACATCGTAGAATCATTGAGACCAGCGGGGCTGGCCCACAGGACTAAAATGCTGTTTATGTGTTGCAAAGATAAAGTCTATAGGTTTTTGAAATAGCTCCACTCACATCCTTTATTATTGGTAGAGACTCAACAAACAATGAAATACGCACAGTCTCCCACTGCACTCCAGCTTCTGTAAGCTGCTCAGCTTTATTACTTGCTGCTTTGGATGCTCATTAAAAGTTTGTGCCAAGAAGGATGTAAAGAGTCATAGCTATCCTTGGAACTGTTTATGGCAAGTATTTGAACTTTGTTTCCCATTTCCATGACATCCTAAAGGAAGGGACAAATGTAGTGGGACAGCAGGTGAGCCGATCAGAAATCTGGTCTCCAGGCCCAGCTGTGACATTACCTCACTACACAACCTGGGGTGGAGTACTTCTATTCTCCCAGGCTCAATGTTCTCTTTTGTTAAGTGGTAATGAAATAGATGGCCTTTACAGTCAACTCCACGTCTAAAATTCTACGTCCATTCTATTGGAATGTTTTTCTGAAGGCCTGTCTAAAATGGTACCAAAATGGGGGCCGGCAGAGTGGCACGGTGGTTAAGA
>NW_017731470.1:2884971-2885862 GCF_001890085.2 Hipposideros armiger
TTTATTAAAATGTAATAGGTCTTTACATAGTCTACATGTCTTTTATCATATACAACATTACTAAGTGCTTCAACAGTCTGCTGGGGTTAAGTATTGTTCTTCAGTTTATGCACTTACCCTTGTCATCCCTTGAGGTCTGAAACTAAATATGGTTTAACCATATGTACAAATACAGTATAAGGAGAGCAAGGCCTTTTTGTAAATTTGTAATCCTGGGGCAATATGAATACAACTTTGATAAAAGATTTCACTGCTCTAAAAGCTAGATTTAAACTCTATATGTACCTAGAACATTGACTAAACAGGATTCATGGAGTGTACCCATAAAATCAACTTAATTTTTGTTGCCTACTGTCGTCTTCCACAGAATGACGACAACTCAAGCAGTCCCATAACTATTTTGCTCTCTCTCGGGTAATAGAAAACCCTAGTTATTTTAAGAGGTAAGATATGCTCTCAATTCAGTACAGATGCTCCTCACCTTATAAAGGGGTTACATCTCTATAAACCCATCATAAGTTGAAAATATCGTAAGTCAAAATGCATTGAATACTACACTGCAGAGTATTGGTTGCTTAGCCTTTTGATCGCATTCCTTGCTGAGAGCCACATCCCGCTGCCACTGCCCAGCTTTATGAAAGAGTATCCTACTGTATACTGCTAGCCAGGGAAAAGATCAAAATTCAAAGTATGGTTTCTACTGAACGTATATCGCTTTCAAATACTTGTCAAGTCGGAAAATTGTAAGACAGGACCTTCTGTCATTAAAGCCTTGCCCCTTCCCCAGCAAAGGCTGTCTGTGGTTAGAAGTCAGGCAAAAGACTTTGGTCCTGGGCCGGCCGAGTGGCACGATGGTTAAGAACTGGCTTGGGATGCCAGAGGGCCCCGGTT
>NW_017731470.1:2886023-2893258 GCF_001890085.2 Hipposideros armiger
CGACTCACGGCAGCCCAGCTCCAGGTCGAGCTGTTGTTCAGCATCTTAGCTGTAGAGGGCAGTGTCACTGGCCCTTATGTGGGATCCGAACCGGCGACCCTGCTGCTCAGAGCTGGCTTCCCAAGCCAGCTCTTAACCAACACATCACTCGGCCGGCCCCAGTAGAGTACAGTTCTGAACAAGTTATCATTTTATTCCTTGTGGCTGGTGCCTCTCAGCTGTAAAGTGGCTCGACTGTGCAGACATGCAGCTTCCAGATGGCTCCTCTGAGTGTGCTGCAAACAGCCAGCCTAAAGGCTGGTTAGCATAATATACCAGGAGCTGTCTCGGAGTTTTACTTCATAGTAGGTGCTCAATACTAGTATCTGTAGGTCAAGTACCATGGTGCTGAGGGCAAATCAGTACCGCCTGACTCGCGCTCAGGTGACCCTGCCCACCATCCCTGCCTGGATCACCTTCAGTGCCCCTGCCAGAAAGTCGCTTAGACTTGAGCTGTGGTGCTGATTACATAGTCAGAATGCAAGGTCCAGGAGTGTGTTCTTGCACCTTGAGATTGAAGAGAGTAGGTCAAGGCCAAGGGTCTCAATTTTAGGAAAGGGAGGGAGAGGAGAGAGCCGAAAATACCAGACTGTGTCCTAATGTCGGTGTTACAATACTGACTTCCCGCTTTAAAAGTGACACATTTTTGAGGGACGTACCATGTGCCAGGCATTATGCCAAGGCCTGTACATGAACACTCTCATTTCAGGGTCTACAAGCAGGCCAGTGAAAGAAGTTTTATTATTACACCACTGCCATTTGACAGGTAAGGAAACAGGTGTAACAGTGAAGAGTGAGTCAGTAAAGGGGAGACTCCAAATTTAAATTCATCCTGTCCGACTCAAGAGCTTGGATTTGAAAACATTATGCCAATGTTCCCCAAAGTCTGAAACAGACTCTCTGGCAAATAAGATTTTATTTGGTGCACAGAGGCTTCATTAAATATTGAGAAAGTCGTGTTCTTTTGAGGGCCTTTCGATCCTTCTTTCCCTATCAACGAGAAAGGTTCAGTTTGGTGCTAAGTTGTCAACGCGTCTCTAATCTCGGCTGGTCTCCTCGTGTAAACTCTGAGACCAAGCACAGCCTCAGCCTGTGGCAGGCAGTGGTATCCAGCTGGAATGTAACCATGTTGTCATTTATTTTCATATACTTTATGTTTATGGAACGTGACGTGGGTTTTTCATTATGTCGTGAAACAATTTTTTCTTTTTCATTATATATACTTAAATAGTGAGCATATTTCAAGAAAAATATTAAGTAAATGTGATGATCAGCTTTACGGTTAGGTTATAGTCCCTCCTTATCCCATCAGCCATCTAGGTATTTCTGTGAAGGTATTTTGTAGATGTGACTAAAGTCCATCATTACTTGATTTTAAGCCAGGGAGCTTATCCTGGATTCTCTGGGTGGACCCAGTATAACCACCAGGGTCCTTTGAGGGAAAAGGGACAGGCATGAGTCAGAGAAGGAGACGGGGGGACAGAAGCAGCCGTCAGAGTGATGCAGCCACAGCCAAGGCATGCGGGCAGCCTCTGAGGAGAAAAAGGCACAGTGGACTCCCCCCTAGAGGCTCCCAAAGGGACGGCCCTGTGGACACCTTAACTTAAGCCTTTGAAACTGGCTTTGGACTTCTCACCTCCAGAATTGTCAGAGAATAAATTTGTATTGTTTTAAGTCACGAAGTTTCTGGCAACAGGAAACTAATATATGCATCTATGATGTTTGCTAGACCACAAATGACAGGGTAGGCCAGATGGTACTAAGCTACAATACCTGCCTAGAATCCCAAAGACTGCTTGTTAAACCTGTTAAGCAGAACAGTACTTTTCTCCCTACGTTTTGAAATAGGTTAGCTTATGCCTATTACAATGTTGATGATGCATAGTAGGTGCTCAGTTCACATCTGGGGAGTGGATGGATGACAAAGGGTGAGCGAGTGAGAAGGAGAGAAATGTTTCCCTGTGAACATGTTTGGGGACTTACTCTCCCCTGCAAGGCCTGTGTCTGATAAGTGAGGACTTTTGCCTCCTTAAGAAAGGCGCAAAGGTTGTCTGGGTCACCATTTGGAAGCAGTCTAAGGACTACAGTTTAGCTCCTTCTAAACAAACTGCTCTGTAGATATCGACTTCCAGCTCTTTTGATGTTCTGCTCTTTTGGTGGTTGTGAGTCAGTGTCTCTCTCTCTCTCTCTCTCTCTCTCTCTCTCTCTCTCTCTCTCNTAATGAATCCACAGGGATCGCGTCCTGGGTAGCAGGACAGATATGAGGAGAGGGGGCCCAGAGACAAATGGAGGTTAACCAGAGCAGTCTGCACGTGTTGCCCTCAGTATCCATTCCCATAGGCAAAGAAGCTGTGCCCCTCAACATGCTAGCTACTGCCAGCCACAGGGTGCCGTCAATTCAGTCGTATTCTGAGCAGACCCAAACTGTAATGTTAACGTTTTTTGGAACTTTGTACAGGGTAGCAGGAAAGGGGAAGGAGAAAGAAGAAAAGTCAACTGGCATCAGTTATGCACCGACCTCTATAACGAGTCCTGGGTCAAAGCTGACAATCTCAACTCCCTTCTACCACCCGCTCCATGTTCTCTTTACCTTCAGTCAGCACCTGTTGGGATGAACCAAGGCTGCATTCCTGTAGGACCTGAGTCCTGAGGACAACAACTTTCCATGGACTATTTTATGTAGCAACAGCTAAATTTCCCTTAGTAAGCAGCCAAGATGCACATTGGCAAGAGGCGCCCCAAATAACCAAGAGCGTAGTCTTCGCTTGCAGGGTGGCTGTGTGCTCTAGCAGAAGACGCCTTTCCCTTGTGAACAAGGACCTCCAATGAGAAGCCAGCTGGTGAAGGCTGAACGATGCTGCCGCGGAATCAGCCATCTGCGGCATGAAGGATGAGGGGAGAGGGGAGATGGTAAACAGAAAATAACCTACAGCGAGGAGAAACAGAAGTGGCTGCCAGCAGGGAAAGGAGGGGTTAGGAGGAGGGGCTTGCCAACTAGCTAAAATGTAGAAGGCATCACGGGTGAGTCGTGAATATAACAAGTTAAAAATCTAGTAATTATACCACCTGACCAGACTGGACAGACCAAGTCCTGCCCCATCTGCATGTGTGAAATCATCTGATCCAAACAGCAGGCCTTTCTCTTTTCCAGGGTGTGAATCCATGCTCCAAACATGGATTCATGAGATGATGAGGTAGGTCCGATGAATTTTCAATAAATTCATATTATTTTCCTTCAATTTCCAATTAAGGATCTCAATTCTGTGTTTCTTTCCTCTTCTTCCTCCCTCTTCTGGCCATTTAATTACTTCATTCTTCATCTTCAAAAAAGGGAAATGGGGAAAACATGATCAAATAGTAGGCTATTTTAAAGTTGTGTACTACCAGAGACAAGAAAAAGTTCAAAGACCAATTCTCTATAGTCCAAATGGAAAATTAAGGACATGCTTTTCTTATTTAAGGAAGCTCTGGGAAAAAATTTTTTTTCTAGAATTATCTATAGAGATTGCTTGCATTTCCTATAGTAAACGTCTAAATTGTCCACTTCTTTTTAATCATGGAGATGTAAGGCATGGTCAGGAAACTTGTTCTTTTCTAGTTATGTAGAAGTTATTTTAAATTTAGGCTCCTTGATTTACTCTGTTGATTTTTTTTTCATTTTCAACCACCAGTTAAACCTAATATATGTATATAACATTCTTCAAACAAAAAATTATGTAAACACAAGCAAGGTATAATTTTCTTATTTATTAAGTCTCTAGGAGAAAAATCTGCACTGAGGGAAAAAAATGCTTTCAGATATGCATAGTCCTTTGTTCCCACTTTTCTCACGTCTCTTAAAAGGGACCCTTGTGATTCTGGCTATTTCTTTTGAAAAATGCAAAATGCTAGACTTTTTAATTGTTGTATCATGCTCAAATAAATAAGCTTAATAAGGGAACACTGTCAATAATAGAATAATTCATCATCTTGTATAGGTAATTGACTATTTACAATATTGCCCATCCCCAGGGATCAAAACCAAAGAGCTTTTTCATTAATTTGGGAAACTAGAGCATTCTCAGAAATTTCCACAATAAATATGTCTTACTCAGAAGTGAATTTACTGTGAAGGTAATGAAGCTGAGGCCTCAGGGCCCTTCACTTGATTTTTTTTCCCTAAACCCTGTAAGGGGACTTGACCATCGCATTCACAGGGTCACACATATTTTTGTAAAGTTTGCAAAAGTCAATTGTTTGATATTCTTTTTCCTCAGAGAGGGGTTCCAAAATTGCATAAGCTTCAGGCTGCCTAAAACCTGAATCTATGCCTTATCTTAATGAAAAGCAATTCAGCAGTTTATTTTTCTCTAAAGTGAGAATGTAACTACAGCAAATCAGCTCTCTTCTGTAAGACACTGTTTTAATAGCATAAGATTGAGAAAGAATGTGTGCCTATGTGTGCCATTTATATGAGGCTATTTTAAAAGTCATAATGGAAATACAATTTGGAAAAAAAATGGCTTTTTAAATATTCAAATCAGTCCAAGTGTAATTTCAATTATTAGCTTTTAACATTTATTCTAATATAATCATGACTCACTTCCTAATAAACTAAGAGAACTTGGCAATAGATCAACATTCAATTAAGATTTCATAGACATGACCAGATTTTTAAGAATCTGTGCCCATAAAGAGTCAAAATAATATATTTCCCCCAGCCATTCCCCTTCCAGACAAAGTCTTAAAAAAACCCAAAAACCCTATTACAATCATAGAAAGTTACATATCCATTATGACATGCTGGTAAAGAGACTACAGTTTTATCAATTCAGAACATTTATAAAATATGAGCCTCTTTCATCAAAGGGCACTCTTTCTGTAGTTTAAATCCAGCAATTATAATCCTAAACAATGCTTGCTATTCTCAGCTACCAGGAAGTTAAGAGACAAAGGTAATTTATAAGACAGCTCGGTACCCAAAACCACCTAGATTTTTGTGGTACATACTCAACACCTCATGTTATACTAAGAAACAAACAAGCAGCCAAAGGGAAATGTATAAGTAGAGTACAGTTTTGTTTTTTGTTTTTTTAAGATTTTATTGGGGAACTGGGGGAGGGGAATAGCATTGGGGAATCAGGGGAAGGGGAACAGACAAGTTGCTGTCCTTTTGTTCTTCAGTATAGTTGTGGAGGACGTCGCTTCACTGGCCCATGTTGGTATTATCATTAAGCTCTTCCCGGATGAGGCAGATCGGTCTCCGGCCTCTGGACGGCNTCCTCTTAACTTATTAAATCCTCCAAGATCCTATTTCTAAATCAGGTCACATTCTGCTGTACTGGGGGATAGGACTTCAACGTATCTTTTGGGAACCCCAATTCAACCAATAACACCAACCCAAGGAGATGAAAGAAACAAGCTGTTTTTAGGTTAATTCTTTTAAAAGATCAAGAGAATCTACATGTCCAGATTACTAGAGGCAAAAACAATGGCACATTACTCCCTGGTCCTGGTTCTGAACCTTTTTGAGAAAGGCAGGGAGGAGCTAGGTCAGGGCGCCAGGATAGAAATGCTGGATGCCATCGGTGTTATGGGCTCTGGTCACAGCACTCCTGTGTGGCTGTCAGCCCTCTTCCCCATTTCATAACTCAGGAAGTGCTTGGGCTCTGTTTCATGATTGTATTAAGCTCTGCTCCATACTCATCAAGAACTGAGAAAGCAAGGAAGGAGGCCTGAGGTCCTCGGCTACGTCTGTATGTGAATGATGATCCTATTCCCATGATCAGTAACATACCTGGAGAGAGAACACAGAAATTCCATTAAATCAAGCCCAAGACCAACACTGCAGAAGTTTTTATATATTGTAAAGACTTCAAAACACAAGTGGAAAGTAAAGTAAGTCCTTATAGAATATATAATATTTTCCAACTTTTTGATATATAGTGCAAATTGTTACTAAAATAACTTGTACAACTATTAAAAATCTAACAGTTGGTGCATTGTTAGTATTATCTTACCCAGTAGAGGGGGGGGAAAAAAGCAACAAATTATCATGACAGGAAAAAGAAGCAACAGGTACTATGGGGTGTAGCATGTAACTTTCTTAAGTTCATGAAACACTGTAGCTTATATGCAGGATTTTCCGAGTGATAGAAACTTCTGTCTAGCCAGCCTGGAGATGTCTATAAACCAGTAAGAGTCTTTTCTGTTTTTAATAGACACCGACAGGCCTAAGTGGTAATTTTCCCCAAATTAAAAATGACACTATTCTTTGATTAGCAAGAGAGATCTTCAAATGCAAATGTGTTTGTCTCTCCCCTCAGCTCAAAAACCTTAAAACTTTTCCCATAACCTTTAGGATTCTCCTTCCTGATGGTCCATAAAGTTCAAATAATCCTTCCCTGCCTTTCTCTCCAGCCCATTTCCTGCCTCCCTCCTCCCCTTCACTGGACATCCAGGCCATACAGACTCAACTCTATATTTTCTTCACTAAAACATATTCTCATTCTCTCTCTCTCTCTCCCTCTCTCTCTCTCTCTCTCTTTCTCTCTTTCTCTCTCTCTCTCTCTTCCTCCCTTCCTCCCTCCCACTCATAGTTAATTTGGCTCCCCCTTCAAGTTTTGATTCAAATGTAATTTCCCTGACAAAACCTGCCCTTAGATCCAGATTCCCTGTGATAGGACACTGTATTTCTCCTTCCTGAATATATGAGCGCTTGCATTTATATATTTATGTGATTTTAAAATTAATATCTACATTAGTCAGGGCCCTGAAAAGATCGACTCAGATGGTTCAATTAAGAGAATTTAACAGAGACAATACAGCTGACCCTTGAACAGCATGAGGTCTTAGAGACACTTGACCACCTCCCCACCTCCATGCAGTTGAAAATCCATATATAACTTTTGACTCCCCAAAAACTTAAGTTCTTACTTAGTATCTGTGGTGGATTGGTTTCAGGACCCCTGCAGATACCCAAATCTGCAGATGCTCTAGTCCCCTGTATGATATGGTGTAGATCACTGCACAGTCGGCCCTCCACATCTGTAGACTTGCAACCACAGATTAAAAATACTACAGGTATTTATTGAAAAAAAAATGCACATATAAGTGGACCTGCGCAGTTCAAACCCATGTTGTTTTAGGGTCAACGGTATACAGAAGTGTGAGCAGGTTAAGAGAACCAACAGTGGATGCTGAAACACACTAGCAGC